>NW_025335568.1:62337015-62508499 GCF_004798865.1 Varanus komodoensis
TCACCTCCCTGAACTTGGCTTTGAGTTCAGAATTGCACTGCAGGTCACCGTGCTGGTGGTGGGCCGCTCATCCCGCGTGGCTCCCGGAGGCCGGCCCGGGCACCACTGGCACTTTGAAGGCCTCAGGGCCCCTGCCCCGTGCCCCGCCCGGCGCGCAGCTTAGAGGGAACATTGCGCCCAGGGTAACGACTCACACAGGTGCGTGTGAGAAAAGCGCGCGGGCCGCACTGTCACTAAACTTTGATATCCAGTGGGGGCCACAAAATATCGACCCACGGGCCGCAATTGGCCCGCGGGCCGCGAGTTTGAGACCCCTGCCCTAGGTGCCTATGTTGAAAAATGTCTGACCAGGCAGCTTATCTGTGTTCAGCAGAAACTGTCACTTATGTTTGGCAATGAGATTGGAAACAAATGGAGCTGGTTTAAGACCTCCCTCACCATTGGAGCTTCTTATGAAAGGTGAGGAAGGGGCAATATGATGCTAGAAGTGCATTAAATTCTGCAAGATGTGGATAGGGAGACACTTTTTCCTTTCAGAGTAGCAGAACCTGGGATCCTCCCATGAAGCCGATCGGTGGGGGCCTCAGGACAGACAGACGAAAGTACTTCACAAAATGCATAGTTAAACTATGGCACTAACATCCACAAAATGTCGTGGTGGTCACCATTTGGACAGCTTTAAAAGGGGATTAGACAGATTCTTAGAAGATACGGCTGTCAATGACTATTAGTCCTGGTGGTTCCATGGTACCTGCAGTTTCAGAAGCAGTCTGCCTATGTACAGCAGTGGCTGGGGAACATGGGTGGGAGGGTGCTGTTGCACTCATGTCTTGCTGGTGGGGTTCCTGTGGGCAGCTTGTTGGCCACAGTAGGAACAAATGATGGACCTTGATTTGATCCAGCAGGGCTCCTCTTATGTTATATAATTTCCAGCAGAAGAGAAACACCACCAGCTTTAACTCACTGAAGGTGCAAATAAGGTTAGATCAAGCAAGTTTCAGCTTGCTTAGCAGAGCCTTGTAAACCTTGGGGTCCCTGTTCCTCTCTTTCAGTGGTTCATCATCTCCTCGCTACTTAACCTCGGTTCTGAAACAGAGTCAGGGTCGACCTATCAAAGGTAGGTGTGATATCTGTTGTTCTTGTTCTTGTGATGTGCCATCAAGTCTTCTCCAACTTATGGCAGCCCCATGAATAAAAGCCCTCCAGAGTGGCCTGTCCATGATGGCTCCATTCAGCTCTTGCAAGGTCAAGGCTGTGGCTTCAGACCATCTCACATTTGGTCTTCTCTTTTGTCTTCTGCCTTCGACTTTTCCCTAACCCTCTTTTAACCATCCTTTGCATTGGGGAAGTGTCAAAAGTGTTGGTTCTGAGCCAGTGCAAATGTCATGGCTGAGTTATGGCTTGGCCGTCATCAAGGGGGTTTGGGCTTGCATGTTCCAGTCATGCTTGGAATCCCTCCTGCCCATCCTGACTTTCAAGGGAATCTTAGCACCCATGGGGAGGAGGGAACACATAAGCTCAAAGTCCGTTCATGATGGCCAGACCAGAGTTTGGCCATGGCATTTGTGTTGGAGCACTAACGGCGGAAAGCGGGACTGCTGCAAGTCATGGTTTACTTCCAAACTGGGGTTTGCACTGGCAGCCATAGGTCAGGTGTGGCATCTGAACTGTGTTCTGATGTGCTCCTGATGTTGCTGATGATGTTGTCTGAGGCAACTGCTTTAGGGCATAGCATAACATTTACTCCATGCAAGTATAAATGAGTGAGTTACTGGGTTTGGGCTGTTATAAGCACCAAGCCTGAGGTTAGAGCTGCTTAGGAATCGAAATTAATATACATCCAACTGTGCACAGCTGCTACTGTGCAGGAGAGTGCTTTACAGGGAAGAACTTGAAGAGGGACAAGCCCCCAGCTGTGGCCAGACAAGGTGCCCCGTGCAATCCTGTACATGTTTATTTGGAAGTAAGCTCCATTGAGTTCCATGGGACATACTCTCCAGTAAGTGTGCTTCAGGTTCTGTGCATGGCTACCCATAGACTCCGCTGGGGTTCCATGGGTCTTAACTGAGAGCAAGCATGTATAAGAGCAACCTTCATTTTCTAGCATAGAAATGAAAGCTCTCCTCCGGCAGTCTTCTCCTCTGGCCTTTTGCACTCATGAACTTTTCAACCTGATTTCATCTCTGTATTTTTCATTTCCATTCTTATTCACTAAAACTTAACCCATCTCCTATTTATGATGTAGATCCAGGGGAGGCAGCCTGGTGACCTTCCAAGGTGTTGGTGGGCTACAGGTCCTGTTGGCCTCTTCCAGTCTGCCCCTGATCAGGGACTGTGGGAGTTGTAGTCCAAAACATCTGGAGGGCATCAGGTGCCTGCCCGGATTTAGATCCTACTTTTTTTGGCATCACACTTTCCATTCCTGCTTCTTGCTGTCTAGTTGTTTTTCTTCTGCTTCTGCTGCACCTTCTAACTTTGTGACTGCATAACTAAATGCATAGTCTCCCAGACCTTGTTGGACCAAGAGGTACATCTGAAACACTTGAGAAGCGGGCTGTTGTCAACATGGCCAGTCTCAAAACACTCCTTTCCTAGCAGGAACTGGCACCTGCTCAAAACTTTAAAAAAAAACACAGGGGCAACAGGCAACCTGGTAAGCACTGGGGGCGGTGTCCTGTGTTACGCAGCTGTCCACAGGTACCACTGGGGACCCCAGATATAGAGGAAGCTGGGGTGCTTCACTTGGGCCATGCTTTTTCATTCTCAGTCTGCTTTGGCAGAGATGTAATCTGGAGTCTTACTCGGGCGCGCAAGCTCACTGTGCCCCCTCAGCTAAGACCTGGCATTTACTTTGTTCATTGCATTAAGCATTGGTATGTTTTATCATCCTGCTCCACACCCCCAAATGAAACCTTCAGGGGAACATTTTCTTTTCTTTTTCAGAGTCTGATATTGATGCTGCTACTGCTATGATGCTCTTGAATACTTCTATTGAACAAGGTATTTTAGATTGTAAGTACAAGTTGTTTTGACCCTATTTTAAAAACATGGTGCTGATTTTGAAGTCCTGTTGCAAACATGGATTTTTAGGAGTGGGACTGATTTAGCGCAACTGCCAGTTAGATAGAAAAAAGCTCCATAGCATTCCTTTGTTCCTGATTTTTAAAACTTGCTGTTGAGAATTGATTTGTCCTTGAAAATAGATAATGCACTGATCTTAAGATATAATGCACTAAACTTAAGATGCATAAGCCTGATAGTACGGAAGCTGAATTTTCAAGGCATCCCATACATGACAACTCAGATGCAAGTCTATTTAGTTCTGTGGCTCTTATTTATTAGATGTCTGAAGATGTAGCTTCAGTCCTATAATTTGCCATTTTGTGACTGAGTTGGAAAAGGACTGAAAATAAATGAGCAAGTGTCATAATGCCATTATATTGTATAAATCCATGGCACATATAAGGCCCTGCATCTCTCTGCTTGGCCTGTCTTAGCATCCTACTAGAGCTGGAAGAGCTCCAGAAAAGGGCAACTAAACATGCCCAAGAAATAATCAAGAGTCTTGCGGTACCTTAAAGAAGAACATATTATAATCCAGCATAAACTTTCGTGGACCCGGTTGACTTCATCAGGTGCAGGAAGGGTTAATCTCAAATTGGTGAATTATGCACACATGCTGTGGAGAGAGAGAAGCACAGTGTGTGGTCTGTTTCCCAGGATGGCCTGGGTGTTGCGAGAGATGGGCATGTGTGGGGCAGATAGACCTCTGCCTGTTTCCTCAGTGCCATGCATAGTTGCATAAGCTTCCATCGTGTCTTCCTTAGGGCACAATCCTGTGCCTGTCAGTACAACTCCCAGCTAGGGATACAGAGCTCAGGCTGGAATCCTGCTCTTTCCCACACTCGGCCCTGACCAGGAAGTGAGCTGAGATCAAGTCTGTGAATGCTCGGGAATGTAGCAGATTCTTCATGCAAAATACATAAGTCATTGTGCAGGACGTGCAAAATATGTGATCCACTGCACAAAGTGTGCAAAGGCTGCAAATCGTGTGCACAAAAGCAGAACTCTGCTTGAATTTGCTTCCTGCTGGACACCCACACAAATGCTTGGCATGAGGCAGACTTAGGGAAGAAAGAGAGCTGGACGGAGCCTGGGGAACCAAGCCCAGAAGATCTGATGGATTCCCACTCCAAAGCCAGATAGCTCACACAACCCTATTCCCAGCATTCCCCAGCCGCCATAGGAAAGACATCCCACCCCACCCTCTTTCCTTCTTGCTGGAAGGAATTTGGATATGAATACAACATTGCTAAAGTGCAATTCATTGAGAGATTTGGCTCTGTTGAGAGAGAAAGGATGATCAAGGGAGACATGATCGGGACTTATTGGACTAGGTGTCAAGATGAGGAAGAGGAGGAGAGCAATTCTCCTATTTAACCGCTGCTGGATCTCTTGTAAACCAGAAGGGAAGCTCAGGGGAGACCAAAAAGCTTTGCGTAACACATAATTCATGTGCCGAATTCTGTGCCACAAGCTGTGGAACACTGGAACGGGGTGGTGGTGGGGTTCTGCTGAATCAGACAGTTGACTTACCCAGCCCAGGAAGCAGCTCTGCTGGACTGTAGGAGGGTGTTTTTCCAGCCCACCTTGGGGACTTCTGTGTGTGCAAATCTTGTGTGCTGCCACGGAACTACAATGATTCTCACTAGGTCAGATTGCTTCAGAAGGGGATTAGACCAGTTTGTGGAGGGTCTGTTGGTGGACATTTGACAGGGCGGCAATATGAAACCTCCAACCATATTGAGTGAACCACTGTATATCAGTTGATGGGGCATGAGAGCAGGAGATGAACTCTTCCTCTGATGTCCTGCTTTTGTGGATTTCCCCATGGTTGGTCACCGTGGGAAGCAGGATGCTGGAGTTGAGAAACTTCACTGACCCAACAGGGATCTTCCTGTAAAAGCTTGCAGGCAAGACAAAAAATGCACATCTCATCAGACATCTCAGTAGTTGGAAGGAAGCTCCGGGAAAGAAGAGCTTTAAGCTACACTAGGCTGATATTTTTTGCTCTGCTTCTGTTGCCGTCAGTCCTAACCATCCCTGGAAGACAGGCCAGGAGAAGTTCTCAAAAATCACAGTCAGCCTCAGGCTGAAAGAGGTCCTGTGCCCTTCCAGTAGCAGATTTGGGCAGTAAAGAAGTGGGAAGGGTATTAGGATGGTGAGAAGATTCAGTTGGAGTGCTGGAACCCCCTCTCCAGATCTCCACCCATCTCTCATTCTTTACAAAGCCCATGGGAACAGTTTTTCTCAGGTGTGAGGAGCTGCAGTGGGAGGGAAGGGTCACCAAGGCTGGCCCATTGGATCTCAGCCACCATCAGAGTACATGGTGCACCACGGAAGGACATGACGGAAAGGAGAGGTGCTAAGTTTGAGCAGGAAAGGAAGCACAGAAGGAGATGGGAGGCGTTTCTTGGATAGAGGTCTTTCAGTAACACACGCATGGCATCCTTTGCCAACCCGATCCCTCTGGGTCCCACCAGCTCTTGCCCACATGATCAGGAATGCTGGAAGTTGTGATCCAAAGCACCTGTGGGGAACTAGGTCGGAGAAGGTTGCCTTAAATCTCCATGACTTTTCTGATGCCTTTGAAACTGGAAGAGTGACCCCTTGGACTGAGGTGCCTGCTTTGGTTCTAACACGGGGCTTGTTTTTCCTCAGGTGAGAAGCCGCAGCCACTCAAGCTCCCCAAGAAAAGGAGCTACGGCAGCGTGTTCCACGGCCACAGCACGACGAGCCAGGAAGAGAGTGACTCGGCGGTGCCCAGCATTGACCCAAAGGAGGACCACAACTACAGCGCCAGCACGGGGGCCTCGCAGCGCTGCCCCTCGCTCTCCAGCGTGTCTTCCCTCTCCTCCATCGATGAGGTGTACGAATTTGTCTCGGAGGCCAGCCGGGCAGGGAGCGACAGCAGCGAAGGGTTCCACAGCGAAGCAGACACAGACGGCGAGGACGACGACGACGACGACCCCCTGGCAGACAGCGGGTACACCTCGCAGCCTTGCGGTGGCAGCTCGGACAAGGCCCCACCTCACCAGAAAGCCCTGGAGGAGCTGTGCCAAGAGATCGACGAGGAACTGAAGGAGGCAGCAGGGTCCCTGCTGCATCTAGCTGGGATCAGCACATGCCTAGGCTCCCTAATAAGTACTGCAAAGAACCATAGCCAGAAACGGAGGAAAAAAAATAACGACGCGGTGTGACAAGATACACCTATAGATAGATATAAATGCATACTTTATTTTTTAGCGTGGCAATACTACTCTACTTTTTACCCTTTGCAAGGGAGATCAAAGCCATAAAGGACTTTTTGTTTGTTTGTTTTTAATTTTTGCAGATTATAGTTTTGCATTTTTTTAAATTAATTACAAGGGTGATGGTTTTTAGGCATTGAACAAGTGATTTAAACTGTGCAAAACAGGTGGGGGAAGAAAACAGAACAACTCTGCCCCCCCATAATATTTTTAGTGAAGTTCAAATATTTGAGATTATTGGTGGGGCGATTAGATTCATGCAGGTACTGTGACCAGTGTCATCTCAAGCTAAATATGGTTTTGTATAGGTGTTTGGGTCAAATGGAACCTGAGGGGCGCATTAGCCTGATGCACACAGGACTCGGTGTGTAAAGGGTAGGTGCTATGGGAAGAAAGCATTGAACGCAGCTTCCCAGAATCATTCTCACGTCCAGGCTGGTTACTAGAGGTTCATGTTGGGCATTGGAACAAGAGCTTGCATGCAAAGCAAAGTCCGGTTTGCACTCCCCGATTCGGAGGATGAAGGCTTGAGTGGCTGTGGTGAATTGGTCTTTGCATGTTTCGGATCTGGGCAAAACTAGAAATCATGTAGCACATAACTAAGATCTGCCTTTCCCTCATTTCTCCATTTGTTTTACTCTAGTGTAAGCATACGTGGCCCCAACTCAGAGCATGACTGCTGTGTTTCGACTTCAGCTCGCCACTCCCAAGTTACTGCTGATTCTTCACCCGGGGCACATGCCTGTGTCTCCTCTGAAGGCTCTTTCTGTATTTTACATCCCCACCCACCTTGGGTGGAAGGCATTTCAGGTGAAAAATGTGTGGGGGAATTAATTCTCCCCTCCCAAAGCACAGTAGTTCCAGAGTCACATTCTTACACTAGAACAAAAAAGGGGATATGTCTCAGCTATGTGATTACCATGACATCTTGTTTGGCTCTCAGCCTGTCAGAGGGAAGAAATTAACCTGGCTGGTCCTAGGAAGTTGCTCTTCTGTTCCAAATCAACTTCCAACATGTGCACACATTGCGTGGGGCTGAGGATGGAGCGGGAAGTGGCCCCAAGCTGCCCCTCTCGGTTGTGCCATACAGGGAGGCCCCAGGTCCGTGCCAAGATCTCTGACATACGGCTGGTTGTGGCTTAGGTTAGCGCTACATGTCCTGATATCAGTCATGGCAAAGAGACAGATTTTCTTCCTTGTTTCCAGCTTTGCTTCCAGTGTTATCTAATGTTCCCATGCAAAAGTCGAAGGTCTGTGATAATCTGAATGCTAAAAAACTGCCAGTGTGGATCAGTGATCGATTGACTGTTACTTGCCATTACAAGGTGTGTTGGGGGAGGAGAAAGGCGACATGTGAACAAGGATATTTTGGGGAGTTTAATCTTGAAGAGTTAATCTTCATTTTCCTCTTCCTAGAATTCCCTTCTGAGTTGTAGCACAGAGAAAGGAGCTGGTTCCTTCTCTTGGTTCTTGTTTTTATTATCTGAATTATGGTGATTAGATTTTAGATCTACAGTGTACCAATTTATTTGCAAACCCAAAGCCCTTCTTGCAGTCTTGAGACCCAAATTAAGGGGAAAAGATTGCGTGGTAAATTGAAAATGGCTCTTGCAGAGAGAACTTTGTGCTTACTTGTTTCCAGTAATGTGTAATGTAAGGGACATATACTTTCCTTTTTAGGTTAAGGTAGTTGATGCTGGCCTAGTTCTCAGTAAGGTGTAATACCTTTTCCAGGCTCTCTCATTTCCTGTTGCAGGTGAATGCTCACATGGCTGAATGCTTTTGAGAGGTTGGGGTTTGGGGAACATCTGTGGAAATCTAGATGGCAGAAGTGGCACCTTGTTCCTTGTAGGAAATGTTGCTTTATGGTCAAACATTCTGTCCGTGCACTTGAAGTGGTACTGTGCAGCTGGGTGCACTGCCTGAGCGAGAACTAGGCTCTTTGGATGCATTCCTATGTCACCTTGAAGACTCAGCTGTTCTTTTGTTTTTCCACTGCTTGCTTCAATATTGCACTGTATTCATTCAATATTCTTTGTAAAGCCAGTATACAACATACGACCTGAAAAGCAGCACCATTTAGATACTCACATATAACTCTCTCTCTCATGCACACACATACACAAACGCACAACTTAAGACACTGAAAGAAGCTTCAAAATCAAGTCCTGTCCACTCCTAGCAGCCTCCATCTTTCTCAGGTGGGAGTGGCACTTGAGTGATGTTTCTAGTTTCACCACAGAACGTAAATGCAGCCAAAATGATTCCTTCCTCTTCATCCATTATTTCAGCAATAATACAACCTCCCTTGCCAGTTTCTGGAAGGCTCAAGAGCTCTGCAGAAGCTGCGCCATGACTCTGGGCAACAGTGCTTAGAAAACATCAACATGGGCCATCTGGAAAGCGCACCAGTCGCTGTGAAAAGCCATCTGTGTGGCCTGATTCCCAGTGTGGCCACCAGAGCTTCCCATCTTTGTGCCCACAACTCCTTCGACATGATAGTGGTGTTACCTCATGCAGGATTCTCTCAGGAAACAGCTGTATATTTGGGCACTCTTGTGCATCATAAGGCACCCCTCCGTTTTTCTGAGGGGGCAGCCAAGTCTGTTCTGTGCCCTTACGCAGTTACATGCGGGAGAGAGATCTGCCTGCAAGACAGCTAGCCTGCAGTTCAAAGCCAGCCGCACTGGTCATGCAAATCCTTCGCTTGATCCTGCCCATTGTGTTGGCTAGTTCTGGCGACCTGTGTGGATCCTGGGGGTTAGAAGGACCGCACCACTAACACAAGATAAATGGCCGGTGAGAAGAGGCCGCAGTTGGACTCACTAGCTTAGCCGTTCCCAATGGGCAGCCAGCAGGCCTGCTGGACTACAGCTCCCAGCATCCCCATTCAGCTGCTAGCTCCAGTCTGTTGGAAACAGCTGTGAGAGCCTAGCTGAAACAGTCTGTCCGAGAAGCAGCCCACTGCATTCTTGCACAATTCCTGTTCTTTCCAGTGGATATTGGCACAGGGAGTGTTCCCATGCGGCGGGTTGGAGGCCGCCGTGGCCTGTAGTTCTAAGAACGCCTGGAACTTTGCGAAATGATCAAAGCATAAGCATCGCTTATCCTGCCTGAGCTTGACATGCCGTTTAATCCTAATGTTTATTTCCTGTGCTTCTAACTGTGTGCAAGAGAGCACGGTCAGAGGTGGCCCTGTTACGCAAATCTGCCCGTCGGGAGGTGGGTAGGGTAGGACCGCTCTAAAGTGTAGAGAACGAAGTCCAGGATTTGCAGAGCAGAATGAAGCCGGATTTCTCCTAACAGTGCAGAGCTTCCCTGTTGCTGCTGCTGTTTTAGTATCCATACAGTTAAGTGGTCAGGGCTTTGATTTCACTGCCTTTTCATGAACACCACCTCCTTATATCCAGTGTAAGTTCTGCCACCGTGGTCATTCTTGTAGTGCAGGGAGCCATCTGTGCCAAAATTTTCACTCAGATGGGTGCTTTTACCAAGCCACAGTTGGCCACTGAAATTTGACAGTGTGCTGGCACAGCATTAAAACTGGTCCAGTTTTAAAGAAAGCACCGCCAGTGTTTGAAATTCAACACAGCAGTCAGCAGTGCTGCCCATGCTGTGTTTGGAGTAAGCAGAATTGGTCCCTGGACCTCAAGAGGTTCTCCCGCATGGTGTATCCCTGTCGCCAACATCCAGTGCCTCAGCCAGGATCCTGGGAACCCAGCCAGCTGTTTCTTCCAGCCAGCTCTGGAACAAGAGCAAGCCAGTCGCTCATGGTTTGCTGGACTTCAAATGCCACCTGTTGCATAGTATCAGCAGGGTTTTTCCCAATGTAGGCCTTATGTTTGCAAGGATCCAAGTAGCTTTCTTTCAGTATTTTGGAGGAAATATTTTGTTAAAATGATAGCAAACTGTAAATGGCTCTGCCTTATAATCACATGGTTAGTTTCTAGACCCCCCCCCCCAAAAACCCCTTTAATGCATGGATGTTTGCATGCTCACTTGTTCATACACAAATTTCTCCAATGTATGCCCATATGGTGCTCGTTCTATATGCCGCTAGTTTCTCCGCTTCATCCCAGAGGCGGCTGCTTAGAGCAATTTTCTGCAGTGGTTTTCCTTTCAGGTATTTAGCTACAAATCAGGATGAGAAGGATTTATGTATCTGCCTACTTTCATGCCATACATGATATTTTTTATTATCTCTTTTTAAGATTTCTGCATTAATTACTCTTGAAAAGCCTGTTTTAAAGTTTCACCGAACAGGTATAAAAATCAGGCAAAAGCCAGAACTGAAAAGTAGGTTCAAATGTATAATAAATAGATTTTTATCTGCTTTCAAAAGCTACATAATAAGAGCTTTGGGAACATAATGCTCTACTGTAGTAGTGCTACTACCAAAACTTTCCCCTGCTCAGAGTATTAGAGATCTCACTTCCATGAAACAGGGAATCCCAAAGAGTCCCACTCACTGAGTTTGGGACAGTTTATATAGAGGAACCTTTCCTGCAGAGGTGCTTTTCGGGGCTCTTTACCCATTGGGTCGCATGCAGCTGTACCTAGCAGTGATAATGTTGTGCTAGAGTAATCCAACACTTGCATAATCTAAGCAGAGCTTGTTACAGCTATAGGGAAAATTGGCCAATCTCTGCCTCTTCCCACTGCCATACTACACTCTAGTTGCATGATGCCTCCATGGGTTTCTGCTGATGCAGCATATTTGGCACTGGGGTGGAACCGAGTACCAGTACTGGACTTCCAAGCATATTTATCTCTTTTTTATTAATTGTATCGACCTTTTCAGCTGAAAGGTAATTTAAAATGAATACTGGCAAAAAAACAAAACTTTCAACAGCTCAGTATTCAGTTTGCATCACTGGGTAGAACTGATTTGCAAAATATTCTGCTTAATAAAGGGTACTGAAGGTGAAGATTTGACGAAATGCTGAGAAAGAAGAAGGCAGGTGTATATGTTTATGTCTGAACCTGTGAATGGCTGTAGTTTGTATATCCTTCCCATGTTGTAGTTTTTGCCACAAGTGTGACTTGTGAGCCCATTCCCGTGAATGGGCAACTGTGTACTGTGTGGTCCTGAGCGTCTGCAGCATGGGAATTTGATGTGAATTCACCATACACAAATGGACAAATCTGTGTATATTAGGTGCAAATGCACACAAGTCCTGTATATTGTGTTGCTGATCGGAGGAGTCCGTCCCCTTCCACATTTGTCCAAAATTATGTGCTTTAATAACTTACGTGCTGTGAAATTTGTTTTTGTAGCAATGTAGATGACAGGGCTGTCTGATCAAGAAAAATGTTTCTTTTGGCCTTGCTTGTCTTTTGAAAGTCAACAAGAATTACATTATGTTCTGGCTAAAACTGGCCACACTTTTAAAAAAGTGAGACTATTTTTCCCAAGAACGGCTTTGCTCTGTCT
The DNA here is from genome assembly GCF_004798865.1 of Varanus komodoensis. NCBI lineage: Eukaryota > Metazoa > Chordata > Lepidosauria > Squamata > Varanidae > Varanus > Varanus komodoensis. Next base: position 62,348,761 of record NW_025335568.1, read on the forward strand.
TGTCCTCCTGCTTTTAAGATAGAACTTTGAATGGGCCAGATGTAGGACAGCAAGACTCAACAAAGGATATGGCCTGCTCCGAGTTCCATCTGCCATCTCTCTTCCTTTTTCTCCATCAGAAATCGGTGTGTGCATGATGGTCCCTTGTGTCCCCTCTATTATGGAAGTGTCTAGTGTCCGCTTTATGCTTGAAAATGTGCAGTGCTCACTGGCACGAAAAGTGCTTAATATGTTTGTTTTAATTGTCCATGTTCGAAGGCAGAGCAATAAAAGTGTTAGATGGCGCAGCTCAATGGGCTGCAGTGGGAGCAGAGGAAGAATTCTGGCCTCTAACGCTTGCTCTGAGCTGTACGTTACACGGAATAGGGACGTGGAACTCTGGATGGTACACTTCCAGCTGCTGGTGGGAAGTAATCTTTTTGCTTACGCCCTCCTCCTGCATGTAGTAAATCAAAGAGAGGTTTCACATAACTGTTTCCTGGATATGTTACTTTAGTATGTTTACTATGTGCATGGAACTTTTTGTGGTGGAGAGTGTTCGAAAACATGTCCCATGTGCCCCTGCGTTTTTGCAATGCTTCTTTCCAGAGTTTTACATGCTGTATAATGTTTAAAGCAACTTGGAGACTGGAGAGCAAAGTGTGAAGGGTTGATTTCCTTCCCAGATGCACTGGGGGAAGGCACAAGCCATGGAACTGCCACATCGAAGTCCCTGGGGTGGCTGGAAGGCAGTTCTCTGTACCATTTCTTCACTGGTTTTGCATGGGAATTAGACCACGGGGAACCCTGCCCTCTGCTGTAGTCCATGTTGGGTGTAGGATATGGGGAACAGATGTGTTCTTCACCATCATTGGCTATCTGTGCCTTCCGGTGGCCAGACTACACCGAATCCTGTTCTAGGATTTAGAATAGCTCTCCCCAGCTGGCACACTCCAGATGTCTTGGACTGCAGCTCCCATTATCCCCAGCCATTTGGCTGGCTGTTGTAGTCCAGCTCATTTGGAGAGCACCAGGTAGCGGAAGGATGATGCTGAGAAATGCTTCTCGAACCCAGCACTTCCCCATCCCCAAGGCCAAGGTGACATCCTTGCTTTCTTTGTGTCTGGCTAGCTCTGGTGCATTGGGAGACACCCAGGTGATGCTGGTGCTTTGAATGAGGACAGGCATTCACTGCACATCTGCCTCCCCACCACACTCTGGGAGCGCCACCATTTGTTGCTCCCCTCAAAGTGGAATGACCAGGAGGCATTTTGAAGGGCTAGAGAAACATTAGGGGGCAGACCGTGTATCCGGGTCTTTTGCAGGCACTGCAGGCAGTCTTAGCAAGCCTTAGCACCACATCAAGAGATTGCCTTATAAACGCACCTTGACTTTTCCATTGTCCAAAAGTCACAGTGACTTTTCCATTGTTCAGTAGTGCTTCTCTGCTACAAAATGGTCTCTCCTTCCACTTTGCGTCTTGGCCTTTTCCTTCCAGGGAAAACTGCTAACTGTACAGTGTATTTGCATTTAGTTTTGCAGGCATAGCTGAGGCCCTGGGATACAGCTTGAGTAATGATCCTTTCGTTGTCTGAGCCAGCCTACTTCAGCCTGGAGCCTGCAGATGTATTGCCTAGGGGATTATAGGAATTCTCGTCTAACATATCTGTAGGTTGTCATGTTTGGGAAATCTAGTGTACACCACATGCACTTTCTAGCTCAATTCCTAAATTGCAGATTGTGTCTTCAGAAAAAAATACATGGTACAGTCCTTCTTGGCCTCCACTGCTTTAGAGTGCTATGAAGGGAGGATGTTGAGTGATTGAATGATTCTTTCATCTAGAAAACAAGTCTGTCAAGGAGAAGGCTAAATTAAAAACCCTTCTCCCTGATTTGTTAGCTTTCTATCTACAGGGAGATTGTCTGTGGAGACTTCAGTCATGTCTTCTTCCTTTATAGCCTATATAGTATAGTACTTTCTGACCATATAGCTCAGTTCTTAGTTAACCCTGTTCTTTGCTCATACTGGAGAAGAGGAAAGTCCAGATGATTTAGCCTCATCGTATGGCCAGGCGAAAAAGATAAACAGACTATATCTTGCTTTTGTGCAACCACCAAGACAGGTGTATTTGGTGGTTGATGCCAAACACTGGAAAAGGATACAGTCCAGTGCATGTTTAGACAGAAAAAATCCCCACAAATATCACTAACTTATAAGGCTTTTTCCTGTCCAAACATGCACAGGATGGTACCCTACAACTTTTTAGAGGAGGCTGCCATTGGGAGCAGGAAAGTTCCACTGTTGTGACAGCCAGTCAGCTTGTGACTCATTTTGCCACTTTTCAGTGAATGCCTAAGTTGGGCTTGTTATGTTGTTGGCGTCTCTGTGCCAGTTGCTTCTCACTTGTTCTGGGATATCTTGCACTCGTCTGCCCCCGAGCCACATCACTGGATGCCATTGGTAGGAAAATGTGTGTGACATCATGATGATGCAAGAAATTATCCAGTGCATCATAGAAGGAAGAAATGGCATAGTGTATTTGAGCATAAGGCAAAGCTTTGCCTTTTATGCAATTCTGAAGGTTTGGTTTTTGTTTTTAATGTTTATGAGTGAGTTTAGACCATGACATCAGTTTATCAGCATACAGAAGAGAGGGGAAAGATTAAAGGAGTCCTACCCAGATCCCAGAATTAACTTGAAAAGATTTATGAGAGAGGCCTGCCCATTCTTGAAATAACTACTGATGTTAGTGCCATGCAAATCTTTCCTTCCTTCCTTCTTCATATCCCAGTGCTAAATTATAGCTTCCATGAGAATTGCAGGCAGTCCTTTTTAGAAAATTCCAACTTTGAACATGTATGGTTTTGCAGCTTCTTTGTTTGGCTAATGCAAAAGCATACCCCGCCAGGCTAATAATGGGGTAGTCAAAATATTTATTGAAAAAGAAGAGTATAGTATTTTTAAAATATCGTACCTGCCATTTATTTGGGAAAAAGCACATTCTCCATAACTTAACTGCCAGTGCCAATAAAATGTCAGTCTTTAGAAATGTACATTTTTTTCCCTCCGACTTAAAGTGCATAATTTAAAAGTATTATGTTGCCATCTTATAGTGATATGAAACCATTTTCAATTGCCAATTCATTGTAACTATTATTTATTTAAAAAGTGGAAATTGTAAGAATGCTTTTGGATCAAAGTAACCAGAGTTCATTCCCATTAGCTTCTTGTTGCCCCTCATCCCACCCTAACATAGCATAAGAAAGCTCTTTGGATTTACTTAGAATAACTCTGCCAGTAGATGAAGGCCATTCTAACCCATTATTCCCCAAGCCCAGTTAAGTAGTTTACCTGGTTTAAAGACAATTTTACAGATATTTTAGTTTTTGTATGCTAACCTCTATTAATTAAAATGTTTATGGAGTTTATTTTTACCAAAGAGATGCAATTCATTATGATAAAGTATTTCAAAATAAACTTTGTTTTATAACACTCTTGAGTTATGAATGTGTTTGATTTTTTAAAATAGATATAATTACACATCTCTGTTTTTCACACACCCATTCTTGTAATTTCAGTGCAGTTACTCTGCATGTTTAACACAATACCCTTCCTAGCTGCTAGTGTTGACTTGGTGAGCCACTTGGAAGTTGCGATGTGGAGTGCTTGTCCAGGTGGCACATTGCCTGAGAAAAGTCTTTCCTGTCTCAAAGAAGCAGGACCGGAGGCCCTGTTAGTCAGATCCAGCCTGCGTGGGGTTCCAGTCCAGCCCTTGGATGATCCAGCTGCTCTTGGCATGGTGCTGATTCTATGATCACTTTAGCCCCAGATAAAGCCCACCTGCCCAATGGGAAATCTCCAGAAACCTTTTGCTAGGCCAGTGCTCCTGGCGCCTTCCTAGGTATTGGACTCACAAAGCCCACTTTCCCTAGCCAGTACGGGGATAATGAGAGCTATAGTTTGACACACTGGGAGGGCAGAAAGGCAGAAGGTGAGGAAGTCCGTGCTCAGCTGTCAGACCCTAAAGTCCAGAGGAAGCAAGCATAAACTCTTCTTTCAGAGCAGAGCCGATTGTTAATCTAGTTTTGTGGTACTGTATGTAGCATGACTAGTAAACTAGTCACAGAGGACTGTGAACAGAGAACTGTTTGGATCCTGTTAATGGAGATCTTTGTAATGGAAATGTCAAAGGCCGACATGGAAACCTGCATGTAAAGCATGTACCCTACCCTTAAGTCACTTGGAAGATCCACTAATGATTGAGTCATATTTACATTTCTATAGAGAAATGCAAAAGCTGATAGCTTGCCCAATGCTCACCTCTATTGTAGCAAGTTGCTAGTGTGGGGTTCAAGAAATAGTGGGGGAAGATGCCACAGACTTCTTGCATCCACCTGACCTCCACTGTGTGCCGGAGGAGACTCGGGATGAACTTGCACAGCCAACCTGGTGTGTTGAAAATGTAGGTTTGTGCAACATTCAACATGTTGGTGTGCTTTGCAATTTGCTCATCTACCTCAGCTCAACTACCTTAAACTGTATTCTCCAATTCAACTCAATGAAAAGTTTCTGTGTGCCACTTTCATTTGTGCAAATTAGTTTTCAGGGAATAGAATGCTGGCTTAGTTGTGGAGAGACCCTAAATAAGGATTGACGAAGGTTTTGCAAAAAGTTCTCATATGCGCATTCAGAAAGACAGCTACGGCTTAGGAAATTTAAGGAATTTAATGCGGGGGAGGGGTATAATCCAATAACTCGTTTGTAGTGCATTCCCATGCTTTTACTGATACCTAGACCAGCCTTTCCCAAGTGGGTGCCTTCCAGATATTTTGGACTAAAACTGCGATAGAATCAGGCCATTGGTTCTGCTGGCTTGAGCTAATGGGAGCTCTAGTCCAGACCATCTGAAAGGCACCAGGTTGGGGAACTGATGCCACAGCCGCATTCTGGAGGTAGGTACTCCTAGGGTTGAATCAATTCACTGGAAACCCTACAGATTGCTCTAATGCAAGAATAAAGCCCCATTGAGTTGAATGGTATTATGCATTGGACTACAGCCTTCCAACCTCCATCTAGAAGAGTCCTCATAGTCTGGACCAAACCTACGATCTAGTAAAGGCAACCCTCCCTCATTAAATACCACCTGCACACCCAACCAACCCAATTAGGAAAGCATGGGCATTCCTCCCCTGCTTCTCTTCCTGGACACTTTGACTAAGATAAGTTGGTTTCAGCAGCAACGAGAGAGATCCTGTTGGAGGAACTGCACTTTAGGAATTCACAGCCTCTACAAGACCACTGGGGCGGGGGTTGGAGTCCTTCCACTCCAGGAATATGGGAATTTCCATTGGGATTGATTTCAAAAGTAGTGGCATGAGATGCTATCTTTGTAACAATCTGGAGCTCTTATCAAGTAGCATGATGTCATCTCCACCCAATCATAACCTGCTTTCTGTGTGCAGAAGGTTGACTCTCGGGGGAAGTATCCAGTGAATGCCAGTAGCATCCCATGCAGTGGTCGCTAGGCAACCGAGTCAGCTTTCTTTCAGCAAGACCTAATTTTAAAGGGTTTAACTCTAGGAAAGCCAGGATTCGCTGAGCCTAGCGTGCCTCCTTGTCTCTGTTTGCAGACATTCCGATTTTTAAATTGTATTTTAAAGAATGGTTTGGGGAGGATTAGGAATAGTCTCTCAGTATTAAATATTGTACATTACAAAAATGTTAACTATTACAGACGGGAGAGATCATTGCATGGGACCCCTTTTGACTGACGAGGGATCAAAATGCTTTGACTAAATAAAGAATATGGAAAAATATTGCTGCTTTTTAGAGCATCCGTGTCAGGGAAGACTCGGCTGCTACGTGTCAAGGGCAGGGCCACATTTGTCCAGACTAGATATGTCCTGAAAAGCAGAGCTTTACTTCTCCCAGATGCAGCGAAAGGCAGCTGGGCTTTTTGAGATCCAGGGTAGAGTAGTTGTCAGAACGCTGGGCTGGGATCTGGGAGGTCTATTCACTAGGTCCCTTTGAGCCTGCCATAGATTCTCAGCTTAACCGACCTCACAGGACAAGATAGCGAGGAACCAGAAGATTATGCAAGCCACCTTGATTTCCTTGGGGGAAAACAAGTCGGATATAAATTTAATAAATAAATGCTTGTACTCAGTCTAGTAAAGCGCTATACTTGCAAATGCCACTGGTACGTAGGCTAAAGCCACTCCCAGCTGCTGTGAACAAAGGGCAGAGTTTGCTGGATACTGGCAGGAGCCTGTGCAGCTAGCCAGCCTCCCATCCTTAAAAGAATTTGTGCATGGGTCTGGATTTCCAGGCCTCTGGGTCTGGAAATCTCCATTTTCCATATCATGCAGTGCCCTGGAATAGCACTCTGAAAGAGGCATTATGTGGGGAAATAGCCAAATAGGTCTGCCAGGGTCCAGGGCCTAGACCAGGGCTGCCAAGGGTAATTCAGCCTTCCGCAAACCTGGCTCCAGCTCCAGGTTTTGCCTCGCACCATCCACCCTGTTGAATGAAACCCATTTCAGCCAAATGAGACTCAGATTCCAGTGATGGAGGGCCATGAAGGAGACTAAACCAGTTCCTGGGCCTGCACAAGTGGGGCTTTCCAGCCTGGATACTGTACGATGCCCTCGGACCCTTAGGAGTGGACCTTGGCTCCCCCAGTGAGTAGGCAGGCCCCAGTCAACAGCCAGAAAGGCTCTCTGTAAAACCGAGTCAGTTGCTCAAAATGCTGGGGCAACCTGTCTTAGGAAGCTGCAGGAGGGCTCTCCGTGGTGCTGAATCTCAGCCCAGGGCCAGCAACTACAGCTCCACTGGATTTCTGAGCCTGCAGGAGTTACTGGAGTTACTGGCTCATGGAGACAAGGGGGGCCACAACGGATCACAAAAGTGTACCTCACAGCTGTGACCTCTAATCAGGATGGCTGCCATTGAATGAGAATTCAGTTCTCCCTCAAAGGAATTACAGTGAGTTCACAAATGCAGATTCTCTCTCTCTCTCACACACACCCTATTCTATTTATTTGCTTTTTTCTTTAAGGGATGTGTAACCTGCCTTTCAGGATGCACCACCCCATGAGGTAGCTCAGGATATTACAAAGACATGAATGTGCAAGTACACCCACCCACCTGCTGCAGCAGCTAAGAAGTTTAAAGCAGCAAATGCAGTCTAGAACAAATATTTACAGGGTTTCTGTTTTTGTTTTGTTTACCCCACAAGAGATGAGGCCATACATGTGTTTTTAACCTACTACCTGTGCAGAGTGACTCCAGGAGAGTCACACAAGACTTGGCAAAATGCATGGGGAATGAATTAACACACTGAAAGTAATGATGGAATCCAGAAGCTAATCACCCACAAATTGAACTGGAGGGATTATAAAAGACATCACACTGAGGCTGGTGCGGTGTAGCGGTCAAAAATGTGGGACTGGGACTCAGGAGATCTGGGTTCTAATCCCCACTCAGCTGGAGGTCACTGAGTGACTTTGGGTCAGCCACAGACTCCCAGCCCAGCCAACTTCACAGGGTTGTTGTTGTGGGGATAAGATTGAATTATGGAAGCCATCTTGAGTTCTTTATGAGAATTATGGAAGCCATCTTGAGTTCCGTGGAAAGAAAACAGGTGGGAAATAAATTATAATTAAATAAATAAAAGACGAACAACTTCTATTATCATTAGAATTGTTTTGACTACAACATTGACTCTGTGAGGTGCATTTTACAGGTAAAGTTGGTTTAAAATAGGCCCAGGCGAGACCAGCAGAGCAGGGAATATAGCTGCATTATACCAGTTCCTGCCGTGGCGATGTTTTATGGATTGCAGTTGTAACCAACACACTCCTACATGCTTCATATGCTTCCTCTCCTCCTCTCTTTCTTGTTACTAGGCCTGGTTTTATAAGCACACAACAAATAGGCTTGGAGAAATTTAAAAAGCACAGCCCTATAAGAAAGATTTGCCAGAACTGCAATGGGAAGGCACATACATGTTGCTGTTGCCATGAAAACAGAAACCAAGCAGCCATTCAGAGCATCAGCATCTGTGGACCTGCTTGGGGCTAAAGCTGGTGACTTCTGATGACTCATAATGGATTTCCCATCCTGCCTCCCAGTTCACAGGAAACAACCTGCTATGAAATATTTCCAGAACATGACTGGGCAAGAGGAGGGAACTTCTGCACAGGATACATCACCCTGTAGGGTTATGACGTGGTGGGATGGGTGGATATGAACTCAGGGGGCTTTTAAAAAGAGTTGGACAAATCCATGCAGACTGCGCCATCTCTGCCTGCTTTCTCCAACTGGGTGCCCTTGAGGGGGTTTGGACGATGGCATGGCTAGGGGTCCCCCAACCGGGAGGATGGAGCTACAGTTCGACACATCTGGATGGTACTGTGTTTAGGGAGGCTAACAGAGGCTGTGTGCTACTGAATGGCGGGTGCTGAAGGAAGACTCACAGGCAGGGAGGCAAACCATTCGTTCTGGTTGCGCTACAAGCGAAGCTGTTCCAGCATGGTTCCACTCAGGCAAATACAGTACAGCGCAGTACTTTGACTCTGTAAAGGTGCAACCCTATGGCCACTAAACACAGCCAGGAGGGCCATAGCAGAATGTGGAACCCCAGCTCCGAGACCCTTCGATCACAGACCCAGGACTCTGAAAGCCAAGCACCCAGCCCAGCCACCTTCACACACAGCCTGGAAAGAAGGGCGCTGACGGGCCTCTCCAAGGATAAAACTGGGACTCAGAGAGGAGGAACAGAGGTGTTGTGGCGTGGGAAAGGCAGGAGGCTGCAGCCAAGGCTTCTGATGGTGCCCTGGCCTCCTTCCCTCTCCTGCACTTAATCTAGAGACCTGAAAATGGCCTTGTAGATAAAATACATGACATGAGACATGGAGGCAATTGCCACCTCTCTGTCTGGCTCCATGCAGTGGATGCGCATAAGCCTCTGAGTTTGGAGGTGTTTGTGCATGTAAAGCCAAGTGTTTTGGGTTGTGCCAACACTGGTCTGATAGACATGAAACTCTCTGTTGTAACTAATCTAAATCTAAACCCCCATAAGGGTCTTTTGCACAACAACCCAAGCCCAATACACATACACAATTGCTTTTATGCTCACTGATTTCAAGTATGCTTCTTAGAACATATAACTCAATAAACTAAATAGCTCGACACAATTGCGAACTGGTATATGAATATATGCTATGAATATATGCTACTATGTTCTTGGAGAACAGCATTAATTCTTAAAGAGCATCATTTACTAATGGAAGCAAATGTCAGCCTCTGTTCATATTGTCTTCTTCCCAGAAACACTGACACTTCAATTTTCATGAAGCCCATAAGGAATTATTTTTTTGTCAGCTAAAAATGCCAAATGCCTCTCACTGACAAAGTAAGAAACAAGGATCTTGCCTGCTATGAGTGGAAAATGGTACCCATTTAATTACAATAAAACTCAAAATCTTAGGGGGATGATTGCATTCCAAAAAGCAAGCCATTAGTGGGGCCTCAAGTGTTTTGGCACTAACCCTATTTTTGTGCTCAGTGATCTCAATGTCAGGGACTGCTTTGTGTGTCTACCATTTGCTAAAGGCCCATGGATCTCCCTTTCTTGGAGTTTGGCTTCTCAGCCCATGCTGTTGCCCTTCATCTGCTGGCTCAGAGCTGCTGCCTCTTGTTTGCTCAGCAGGCCAAAAACCAGTGAACAAAGAGACTGCAGCATCTCTCCCCTGCCCCTCTTGTCCAGGTCAGAGCAAGAGGCAGTAAAGGAGGTGCTGCACTGGGGAAAAAGGGGGAGCAAGTCCAGGGAGCTTTTGTCAGCAGGTCCCTCCTGGGGAGCGAGCCCTCTCTGGGAACCCAATCACACCTACCCTCAATGCCAGCCTTGGCTTAAGGATGGGGCACAGAATTGTGCTGTGATTATGGGCGGCCAAGTTGTCTCTGACTTACGGAAATCCTACCAAAGAATCTCCTTTAAAATGGCTTGTCCTTGACATCTCTGCTCAGCTCTTGCAAACTCTAGGCTGGAGCTTCCTTGATGGCATCAATGCATCTCATAGTTTGTGCTCCTCTTTTTTGCTACCTTCAACTTTCTCTAGAATGATTGCCTATGTCAGTGAGTCTTACCTTCTCATGTTGTGCCCAAACTATGACCATTTCAGTTCTGTCATTTTTGCTTTCAGGGAAAATTCTGGCATGATTTGATCTAGGACACACTTGTTCATCTTCTGTCAGTCCAGGAGATTCATAAAGTTCTTTTCCAGTACCATATTATGAGTGCATCAACTTCTCAGTTGACAAACAGTGAAGTCTCTCCATGTAAAGATTGCTCCATTCTTGGCACAGATCAATAATTTCTGTTTGAACTGGGCATGGGTATTTGTGTTGAGCAGAACGCCCATATCTGTGGGAATAAGTTCCAAGCCCCACAATAGATGCCTGAAACTGTGGATAATAGCAAACACTATATGTACTATATACTGTACATATAATTTTTTTCACAATTTCACAGACAGATTTGTTTGTTCTTACTATACATCCTAGCAACTTCAGCATATGATTTTTTTTCTTTCCCTCTTAAATCAAGAATTTCCACTTAAACAAAGCTCTTTACAACTTCTGTTTGGCATTTTATGACTTCTCTTTCAGACTGAGGTCAACCACAATTAAGTGAAAATGCAGTAACTAAGCCAGTGGATATGGGGGTCCTATTTAATATCTATCTATCTGTCCGTCTGTCCGTCCGTCCATCCATCCATCTAAAACATTTACTTATTTAAAACCTTGTGGGTGTAATAGAATATATAGAAAGGCAGTAAAGAAAACCCTTGGAGGATAAAAGTGAGCACATGCAAAGGAGCCCATCTTAATCCTGAAAAGAATCCAGAAGCCTCAGAAGACTGTTGCATGAAAAGCCTCATACAGAGAAGCCCTGAAAAACAGCAAATCTTTACAGATCCTAAATTAACACTGAGCACCTTATGACAATGCTACTTTGTTAATTGTACTTGAAGTACTTTTTTGGTTTCCGTATTACCATTCACAATATATATAACAACAACTTTTATAAAGCAAAGTTTTGGGGAGGAGGAGAGCCCTGTGTTTTCTCTCCAAGTCAAAAACCAAAAATTGCATACCAGACACAGCCAAAAAGCTCCCCCTAGTGTATAGAGAGCAAGACTGCATTACCTAGTGAGAAGCAGAAAATATTAATGGGATTTCAGGATGTGAGAATGAGTTGTATCATCAGGCATATGTAAACACAACTCAAAAATTAACAGAGAAATCTAGAATTTCCATAAATGTCTAAGCAATTTTACATACAAACTATACTCTCTGGACTTTGCTGAGGTTCATCTAATAACCCATCCTTTTCTTGTGATATTTTTCTGAGACACCAGGCTCTTTCAACTTTGTACTGCATTGCTTCCTTGAGTTGTTTCCCTACTGCCTCCAATAAAGAGTAGCATGTTATGCCACCATGCCCTGCCATTTTCAGCAAGAACTGGTGGCTGGAGTGACGTGGTCATGATCTGATGTCTAGTGAACATTTGCCAAAATGTCAAAAGCAGTTAATAAAACCCCACTCCTGTTCCAGCTTGTTCTAGGCTTGCAAATGTGCCATTCTGGGGAGATGGGTCTGCACTCATGCAAGGACCTGCCTGTGCTATCTTGCATTCTTCTGGTCTCATGGCCTTCAAGCTGGGAGTGGAACCCTTGCCGGTTGATTTGAATGGTTTCATCTGAACTCCTGTGAGAATGTCTTACCCTTCAAAAGCCTAGGGAAACTACTCAGCAAACTAGCGACTGGCCAAAGAGGGTCTCCTCATGTTGCTCAAAAGCTTATAGGTATAAAGCAAGGGGAGTTAAAGCTCCCTTCTGCCTTCAGTCTCCATTTTTGTTTGTCACTTTTCTTGCTGCTCAGATCTGAACTCCATTCTAACCGAAAACCCACACTTAGTTAAAGGGCAGAGTTAGGCAATCCTCCCCGCACCCCACTAAAGGATTGTTTCCAAATGTTACTCTGGTTCCTTTGTGCTTGTTTAATCCTTTCCCCCCTGTCAATACATTGAACATCTCTCTCAAGAGCTGTGTGTTTCCTTCCAAACAATCTTTGGCAATAAATCAGCCATCAGCTTTGCTACTGTTGACCAATGTAGGCTTGAAACTAGGGTTTGGTAGGTTGAACCCCTAATCCCCTAAGCCCCAAATCTTAGTTGGGAAATGCTGGAAGTTGTGGAACTTTTGTCTTTTCAAAACAAGCATAAAACTGCACTCCAAGAATTGTATCCAGGGTTGTCCTAACACTGCTGGTGGAAAAGATTTCCCCTGGATCCCCTTGTACACTCGCAAATTTTCTCCAGAGAATTGGGGGAACATTCAAGAGTGGATTTGGGAGTTGGTGAAGAATGTGCTGAGGCAGGAAAGGAAGGAAATGTCCTATTGTAAGAATGGAAGTTCAATTTATTCTGGGATGAACTTTTTGCAGGCAAGAGCTGACTTCCCTCAGATGCACTGAATTGCTTGCACGTAAAGACCTCTAGAGCTGTGATTTCATTCACCTTCACAACATTAGTTACATCTTTCTCATCTGGCTGGAAAATATTACTTTCCCAAAGTCAGACATCGAGTGTCGGGACAAGATGGAAATGACATCTGGGCAAGGTTGAACAAGTTGAACTCAAGTAAAATCTTTGCAGATTCTCAACGCTATCTTAATAAAACAGAAGAGCAGAGTAGTCTTGTCCAACAGTTGGAGATTATCAGGCAGAACTATCCTATACTCACATTATTTGGGACCAGAGATATGTCAGCAGAATGGCCAAAGTTTTTGATGTGTGTGCAGCCAAGGTGGCAGGAAAAAAATACACAAACAGAAAATACAAGAATTTTATAAAGATGAGAGAGTCCAACTCCAGAATTGACCCTGGAAACAGCTCCTGTGCCCAGCAGTCAGTGACTATGTGGGCATCAATAACCATACACAGAGGCAGCCAAAGAATGTACAGTGGCGGAGACAGTCCCTGCCTCACCACACGCAACAGATAAGATGCCGTCCCATCACTGCCAGCCCTTGGCCATCCCTCCAGAGAGTGGCTGCAGGCCCCTTATGTGCCTCATAAGCATAGTTGCAGGGTACAATGCATGGAAGGGTGGAAGGAGAGCTCACACAACAAAGCTCCCTGGGAGGATGCCTGAAGAGCATATGCGCAGCCCTCCCTGGCAGAAAGGTACAGGACCCACATTGGGAGTGGTCCCTTTTGCCAAGCAGGCAGGACACAGAGGGTTGAGCCGTGCAAGGGCTGCCACAGGTTCTCATTAGGGAGTATGGCAGAGAAGCAAAAATGGGAGTTTGAGCATCCAAGGGGGAAGGGGGAAGGAAAAGAAATGGTGGAGTAAAAAAAGGGAGTGCTCTCAGAATTTGTACTGCCGACTGCTGCTGAGTTTGTCCTTGCCACCTGCCCTGCTGCAAAATCTACTAAGATGCAACCTGCCTTTCAACAATTATGCTGGAAAAAAGCCTCCTCATAGTGCAAGTAAGAGGCTTTCCCCCCAACCTTTACTGCATGTGTGCATTCACAGATATGTGTGCATGTACGTGTGTGATGCATGGAGAGAGTGCGCATGGGGGCAGCACCCGGATTTTGCCTTGGCACATTCCAGCACTGACACACCATCCAAGAAGGGTAGCACTGAGGGATTGGGCAAAATGGGTTCTTCAGCCAAGAAACAAAGTATTACAATGAACGGTGGTGATGGGAGTGACGGGGGAAGTTTCCAGTTGCTTAGGATGAGAAATGTGAAAGAATAACCGAAACTGTAGAATTTCCTGCTGCTAACAGCAGCATCAATTTTTCTTAGGTAACTACTGTTCTGCTACTCCCTCCCACCCCTACCATAATTTTCTGAGCAGTCAGGAGTTCCCGGGATGCAGTGCTATTCTGGTTTAGCTCCCTTAGGAAAAAGGCTAATGAAACATATTGGAATTTTGCAATAACTGGTTTATTATTTTTAAACAGTTTATAGGCCTCTTGACTATATCTAAAAAGCCATCTTGTAGTAATTTACAGCATAAAAGTTTAAAATATAATGTCCACACTTAGATTTTAGCAAATACAAAACATCTGGGTTCAAAATGTTTGTGCGCGTTACATGCCATCAAATTATCTCCAACTTATGGCGACCCTTTGAATGAAAGCCATCCAGAATGTCCTTTCCATGGTAACTCTATTCAGCTCTTCCAAGTGCAAGGCTGTGGCTTCCTTTATGGATTCAATCCATCTCGTACTTGGTCTTTCCTTTTGTCTTCTGCCTTCAACTTTCCCTAACATGATTGCCTTCTCCAATGAGTCTTGCCTTCTCATGTTATGTCCAAAGTATGATAGTCTCAGTTTTGTTATTTTTGTGCCTAGGGAAAGCTCTGGCTTGATTTGATCAAGGACTCACTCATCTTTCTGTTGGTTCAGGGTATTTGCAAAGCTCACCTCCAGTACCATTTTTCACATGTGACCAATATGCTTCTTGTTAGTTTTCTTCAGTGCCCAGCTTTAACACCCATGCACTGTGACTGGGAATACAATAGTTTGGATTACCACATCCTTCTTCCGCACAGTACTAACTGGAGTTAGCCTGTGTGTCAGACAGACATATGCCAGATCATCATAGATGGATGCATGGCTTTAAGATTCCAAATTTCACTGTTCCCAGGAAGACAGGCAGAACTCCAAGACACTCTGAGCTTTCTCAGAAACCAAAACTCAGCTGTTGGTCTCCATTCATTGTGTACCTCCACTGGATTACAACCTATTTGGGATGTGGAGTGAAAAAAAGCATCTCTACTTCTGGTGGGCCTTTTGCTGTTCACAACTTTCTCCAACTCCTTCCAGCTCATTCAGGGAGATGGTTTAAGAATTAGTTCCAGGTGGCAGCATCTGGATTTGCCAGACAAAAGAGATACTTGCCAGGACTGTTAAGATAATGCCCAGAAGGTGGCATGATTCCTATCCTGCCCAAATGTCGACCACAGAATTACCCTGTGGGAAGGGTTCCTTAAGGTAATCAAGTTCCCTATCTTAAAACAATATTTTACTTATCTGCTATTGAGTTATTGACAGTACTTTAGCCCTCCTCTTCAGCTAAAGAGGCTCTGGGAACAGCTTCCTGGGATTGATAATGAGACAGTTCCTGCCCTCAGGATTACAGTTTAAAGGTTATAACACAAAAGGAAAGGGGTTTGTGAAGAGGGAAGGGGAGAAAGTGAGCAAATTCAGGCACAGTTCATAGTTTCAAAACTCTTATAGGTGTTCTTTATTTCAGAAGAGGGTAAAGCAGGATCCCTGCAGCCAATGTAGAATGATCCCAGGAATGAGTAAAGCAAGAAGGGCAAGCAGACTCAGGTCCTAAGTTGGTAAGGGGGCTGAGCTGCATGAGTCCCGCTTATTTTGCTCCAGATGAACATACACCATGTTCAGACATGCTCACTTATGGCATTATTACCAGAAAGCATTGCAGTCAATATTACAATAGACAAAAGTGACAGTGTTTATTAAGAACATGCATTGTCAGTTACCTCTTAATTGTTCTTTTGCCCTTATCCTCAATCCATTTAGTCCCAAGTAGCCCATAATACCAATATAAGAACTTACGCACTTGCCATAAGAAATGAAGTTAATTCACATGTCGCAAAATTCCTATGCTGAAGGCAAAAATGAGCATGCCACAGATGAAAGAATTTGAACATGTGCATAAATCAGCCTTTCCCAACCTAGTGCTCTCCAGGCTTTTAGGATTATGATTTCCATGATCCCTCACCACTGGACATCTGCTGGCTGGGTTGATGGGAGTTGTGGTCCAGAACATCTGGAGGGCACCTGTCTCATAGTGAAAGCAGAGAGATTGCTGGAGGTTCTCGATATGTTACACACAACCTGCATGTAGCACAACCCAAAAGTGTGGCACACCTGTTGTGAGCCTCCCTGCTTTCAACCCCAAAGCACACAACCAGGGTTTTGGTGAAAATAGAGGGGAAGATTATCGAAGATTAGGAAAAACGTACAGAATGGGAAAAGATGCTGGGCACACAACAAGAAGTAGTTTAAAGAGGCAAATTCCTGTGCACAAAGCAATAAACAGTTCAAATAACTAATTGGGAGCAAAGAACAAACAAAATGGAAAAATATCATCTAGCTAGCATAGCACTGTGGCTGTGCTTTCTGATTCTTTAAGATCCACTATATCTGGGACAAGGCTCTCCTGGTGTCTGTAATCAGGACTTCCTCCCTTTGGTTGGGAAAAACTACTCCTAGGCACCTGTCCTGGAGAAAACTTGGGCCACGTTTCCATGTGGCTCCTTGAAGCTCCCTAACTTCCTGGCAGACTTGTTCCTGACAACTGTGCTGGAAGAGAAAGTTCCCCAATGTCCTTTTCCAATGTAATATATCCCCCCTGATCCCTATTTGCCTGGGTAGAGATTTCACAAGAATCTCTTGCTTTAGTCTGAGGCCAGTAATGGCTCATCCTGAGCTCTGAGATGGATGCTAGATTAATCTGTGTTAGAATGCCAGCTTCAGGTGGCCTGGATTTTTGTTTAAGCAGAGACCTGCAGCTGCTTGCTAAACGGAGGTTTCTCCGTCTTGGGGTATTTATTTATTTAGAAAATTTCTATGCCACCCCATTCGCCGAAGCCTCAGGGCGGCTCACAACATGAATCAATTAAAATAATATACGATGAAGTCAGTATGGTCTACCTGAATGGGTTATTCCAGACCAACCATAACATCCTGCTGTCTCAATCTTACTCAAGGTCATCCCACAGGGTTACTAAGGCAGTTGCCAATGTAAAATTCAAGCTGAAGTCTGGCTGAAATAGATCTAGCAAACAGACAATTAGTTTGATAGGCAATTTTATTGTGAAATTTTATGAGGCTTCTAGACATCTTCTATTCATAGCCCTTCTATGTTTTCCCATCGAGCCCCCCCCCCACACACATTTTTTTCAAACCACAGAACATCCATTAAGCAAGGAAAGACAGAATAGATGTTCACTGTCTTTTGAGTGGCAACGTAAGAAGCTCTTTGTCAGAAGGACCTTTGGCCTAAATAGTGAGATATATACTTCCCATTTCGGGTTGTGTTCATGGGTCACCTACCAGTCTGTAAAACGAATGACAGACAGAAGAGGGTGTCCACTGTTTGAAAAATAAAGACTCTAAAACCAGAAGCAGCAATTATAACACCACCATCCCCAGGCCACAATTTAACTCTCAAATCCACATGGACCCCATTCATTTCTACTGCTCTCTATTCAAATTGCAGTGTCACCCATCCAGCACAAACAATCAGCACTCACTTCGGCTGATGATGGTCTCTGTAAGTCATGGAGATCATCCTATCCCCTTCAGTTTGGTTCTGTAGTATCCACTAGCATCATAATCACCTGCTTTCACCCCACTTACCTCCTTGTCCAACTGCCTTATTCCAGCTCTTTCTTTCAGCTGCACGTACAAAGTCAATGTAAGTGCTTCTGAATCCAGCAGAATACATTAGATACACACACCCTGTGGAGATGAGCAACAGCTAGGAATTATAAGCTGCACCCCTCACCCAAATAAGCTTGTAGATAGTGGACATGACTATAGTGCAATCCTGTACAAATTTACTCAGAATCTGTAATTCCCACTATGCAATGGGACCAACCAATGATCAACAAGCCCTTAGCAGGCATCTGCTGTGTCTTTAACACAGATCTCCTCTCCAGTCATTAACAGCAAGCCACTGGGAGAGAGACGCCAAACTAATATTTTTCATTGCTCTATTCACTGCCCTACCACTAAAACCATTAAAGTGGGGCAGCACTAGAGACAGGGTCCTGGCAGTGATGATCTGTACCCTATGGAATTTCCTTCTAAGAAACAGAGACTAGCTTAGCCTTCACCAACCTGGTGCCATCCAGATGTTTTGGACTTCAATTACCACCAGCCCTAGTTAGCATGACTCTTGGTCAGAAATTCTGGGCTGTAATCCAAAACATCTAGAAGATTGAGGAAGGGTATGAAAAGGAAGACCAAATATAAGATGTTTTGAAGCCATAAAGAAAGCCACAGCCTGAAACTTGGAGGAGCTGAATGGATCTATTATAGACAGGACATTTTGGAGGGCTTTCATTCATATGGTTGCCATATGTCGGAGACAACTTGATGGCACATAAGAATGACAATCCAGTTTCATCTGTGGCTGCTTTGAGGACATACTTGCTTTCTCTGGATTTTAACTCAAACAGTTCGTTGGATGGTATTTGCTTAAGCAATCTCAAGACATTGGTCCGTAATTTCATCCCATCCATTGTACTGCATGTTTGGCATTCAGGAAAAAGACATGCTAAGAAAATACAAGACAATCATGAATAACATTTATGTTATTTATTGAATAAATCTGCCTTCCCCAACCTAGTACTGTCCAGGTGTTTGTTGTTAGGCGCCCTCCAGTTGCCTCCAACTTATGCCCTCCAAAATATCCTGTGCTTGACAGCCCTGTTCATTTCTTATAAACTCAAGGCTGTGGCTTCCTTTATGGAATGTATACATCTCATAGTTGGTCTTTTTCCTCTTCTGCCTTTCACTTTCCCTAGTATTATGGTATTTTCCAGTTAGTCTTGCATTCTCATGGCATGCCCAAAGTTTGACAGCTTCAATTCTGTCATTTTTTGGTTTGATTTGTTCTAGGTCACACTTCTTTTGCCTGTCCAGAGTATTTGCAAATTGGTATTTCCACACCATGTTTCGAATGCATGGGAATATAAAACTGCCATCATCCAGTACTGTCAACAGCCAAAGGGGCAGAGATGATGGAAGTTACAATCCAACACATCTTGATGATGCCGCTTGGGGAATATTGGTATAAATAGAAGACTTCTACCACATAACTAGTATAACTGGAAAATGTCCTTGCAAACCCTCCTCCATGGATGAGACAGGGTGATTCCACCAGAGGCCTGGAACAACCGCCCTCTTCTATGTGCAATCTTCCCACCATTTCTTTCTCTTTTTCTTGCATAACAAAAACAAACCAATTCAGGAAGCAAAACCCAAAGAGCTATGCCTTAAAGAGCGATCCTATACATATTTAGAAAGAAAAAAGGCCCACAATTCCCAGCATGCCCCAGACAACTGTGTTGCTTGGGGCATGCTAGGAGCTGTAAGGTCCTTCTTCAGTCCAACAGTCCTCTCCGGGCTGTTAAATGAAAGGAGCCCACTTTCTTGAAGCGCCTAGTGCTGAGGCAGCTGATTAGAAAGACAACGAAATAGCAAGGAACAGACAAAGCCCTTGCACTCCTAGTACTACGGAAGGATCTGGTGCTGTCATGGCAACGCTGCCCCGCTGCATTTTGGGAGGTGTTTTCCGAAGAAGGGCCGAGATTGCCCCTGCGGCCGGTCCATGGGGAAACCCCGTACCGTAGACACTCGAACCGAGCCGTGGCGAAACGCCATTAAGCTCTCGCGCCAAGCAAAGCGAGGAGCTGTGGTTGCTATGGCAACCACAGGAGCGCGCCTTCATTCCTGAAAACACGATTTCCACTTTCCACAGAAAAAGGAAACTGCGGAGAGTCTATCTATGACCAACACCCCCTTTTCTCGTCTTTATATCTGTAAGGTGTTAAAGTTTTTTTTCAACCGCGGCTCCTCAGGTGCAGAGCCCAAAATGGCGGACGGGCTAACATCAAGGAGAGCCTGCGCGGTGACGTCAGCACGCCCTCTCCGCCCCCAACCCGGAAGTGCGTCTCCTGCTGTGGGCAGAGCGGCGGCGGGGCGGCTTGCTCGGTAGCGGCTTTCCGTCCGCTGTGGGCGGCCATGGCGGCAGCCGCCGAGCTGCAGGCGAAGTACCAGAAGCTGGCGCAGGAGTACTCCAAGGTACCGGGGCACGCTACCTCCGCTCGGTACAGAGGACCCCCCCAACGGTGCCCCCTCATAACGATATTCCCCCTCCCCCTTTCGCCTCCTCTCTGAGGGACCATGGTGAGGGCGGATTTTCTCGATATGGGATCCCTGCAGGGTCCGTAATTTTTCTCCTGCTCCAGTCTGCCGGTTCCTTCCTTGCTGGTCTCTGGGAGGTCAAGGCGCCTCCCTGTCTGAGGCATGTTGCTGCCCTGTAGGATTTCTGGCATTTGGAGGAGTTGACATGACGGGCTTCCCGCGTTTGTTCGGAATTTCGAGTTCTTACGGTCCCTCGCTCTGCTTTCTTACTTTATTTACGTAACCTACCTCACAGGGTTGTTGTGAGGATAAAATGGAGAGGCGGAGAAGGTCCATGAAAGTCGCCTTGGGTTCCATGCAAGAAGAAAAAAATAGGCTAAAATAATAGTGATTATGATTATTTGTTAAATTTTGAGATGCTTTTCTCTAAATAAAAAGACTCAAAAACGTCTTACTCTAGGGTGAATGGGCCATCATGGCTCATTGGAAAAGTGTATACCTTCCATGCAGAATGTCCAAAATTCAGTCCCTGGCATCTCAGGTAGGAAAGAGAAAAAAGGACCAGATAGTAGGAGGTGAGAAAAACCTCTGTTTGAGAAAGGGGAGTGCTGCTGCTGTTCCTGGGACAGTAGGCTAGATGAACCTGAAGTCTGATCTGCTACAAGGCAGTTCCTTATGTGTGTGAAAGAAAAGAGCATTTGCAAATCCACATGGTGAGGGAAGACAGTGCAGGGTCTACAGTAAGGGTCAGCATCTGATCATTTGGCCCCATTGCAAAATTTAGCCGTTTGGTGCATATCCTTCTGAATTGTCAATCTAAAACTGAAAGATTGTTGTAGATGGTGCAGCCTTCCTGCCTCAACACCTGTTAGCCCCAATACATCTGGAGGGTGCTGGCTTGGGGGAGACTCGCCTGCATCATTGGCCATGTTGGCTGGTGCTAGTGGGAGTTGTCCAACGCTAGGTGTTTGCTGTCTGCATAGCTGTGTTCCTGTACTCCCTTTGCTGATGACATAGAGGGAAACACAGACAATATTTTCTGTTTTGTGTACCAGGCCAAAAATCTACACTCTGCTGTCCAAGCCATCCCTCCCTGCTAGTATGCAGAGCTAATACTGTTGTTTCCCATGAAGCAGATGCAGGCTGTACTACAACTTGCAGTACTTATTCTTGTGTTTGTGGACACCTTAGTGAAAAGGGCTAACACTGTTTCATCCCTTAAGAATATGACTTGTAGCATCTTAAAGGCACAACAATGTATTATGGCTTAAATGTCTGTCAACTAGCATTGTCTATTACCATTGAAAGAAGAAATCTCAGTTACAGTGCTCATACGGATTATGTGGTTGAAGCTGATACTGCCTGATACTGTAGTCTTCCTCTTACAATAGGCTGGGCAGTTCTAAGAGTGATACCAGCAGCTGAATGTTGTTCATGAAATATATATTTCTATATAATTCCTAGTATCGGTTTTCAAAGTTGTCTGAGGTGTGTAGTCATACATGTGTGTGCACACACACACAGGGGGTAGCGTGTTGGGTTGGGACTCAGGAGATCCAGGTTCTATTTCCCACTCAGCCATTAAGCTCGCTGCACAACTTTAAGTCCAGTCACTGACTCTTTGCTGAGCCTATTTCATTCACAAAATTGCTGTGGGGATAAAATAGTGACCCTCCTTGGGGGAAAAGTGGTGGGATATAAATGTAATGATAAATAATTTTTAGAGACAGCATGATACAGTGCTGAACTGGTTCTAAGAAGATCTGGGTTCTGGTTTTTACTAGAAGCTCACGGTATCACTTTGGACCAGTCATGGATGCTCAACCCAGTCTATCTCACAGGGTTGTTGTAAGGATAGAATGCAGGGGAGGAAGTCTTTTGGAACACCTTGAAATGCTTGGAAGAAGAAAAAAAATGTGGAATATAAATAGAATGTAATATATTTTAGGTGATTTCTCCTTTTACTTAATTTATCAAGTTTTGGTACTGATATTGATCTTCTGCTGTGAGGAATTGATCCATTTTTGGGTGATTTTCAAAATCCGACTGTTTTTCTCCTTTCTCCTGTCAATTAGCACACATCTGCTTATATCATATAATGCCAAATTGACAATGCCCTCTGAGCAAGTAAGAATAAAAGTTAAAAACCACTTACCTATATGCATATGCACATGCCAGCATGTGACATATATTGATAGAAAGTGACACCTCTTTTGAGTGAAGTGGTTGCTTTGCACTTTATATAATTATGTGCGCTGTGGTAGTGACCAGTTCTAGCTGTTGGCAGTAATGGTGTCTTAATTTTCTTTCCTATAATAAGTGCTCTGACTTGCCTGTAGCATTGTGTTGAATGACCTGCTAACCTGTGATATTAACTGTATTCTTGATGTGGTAGGATGCTAATTATTCCTTTTATATATTATCCCATAATGTATTCTTAAATACAGAGCTTCTCAATGCCTTACCTGTAGGGACTTCCAACTGCCTGCATGAAACTCTCCTTTCCCTGCCCTTTAAAAACATAGTCTTAAGAAAAGCCTTGAGTAATACTTTGACAATCTTCTTTCCTCCGTATTGAAATTCTAGCTTTGCCTTTTTTCTCCCCTCTGCTCCTTTGCCTTGCTATTCCCACCTCTCTCCCAGCCTCTAGCCTTGCTGTTTCTCTCACTTCTTGTCCTCTTCTGTTCACTGTTGACTAGCCAGGCTCCCACATGATGTGACTAACCAAGTTCCCTGTACGTAAGAGCCATTTTGTGGGGGTGCCCACAGCAGTTTCTTCAATTCCTAGATGTGCTAATGGTCCAAACAGATTGGGAGCCCCTGCCTTAATGCTTCCTACATGAAAGTCTTCTCCTTTATTACAACGACGTGGAAGAGAACATGGCAGTGCTGAGTGAAGACAGCCGGCTGCCCTTTACACTGTGTTCTTGTAGGGGTAGCAACTTGCCATTCAATGAGGGAGACATACCTCTGCAGGGGTAATGTGGGCTTCAGGTGTGAATATAGGGGCATTCTGCAACAGATTTGAATGAGTTTAGATTTCTATGAATCTGACCTATGGATTATGCAATGGAATGACTCTTAAGAGTTGCTAATACTAGGCAGTTTGTGGCAGGTTTTTTACTTTCAAGGAGGACTTGTAGAAATGCAAACTGGGATTAAATTCTAAGACATATATAAGAAAGAATTATATCAATGAATAGATGATAGAATAAGAGATACCTGACAATCCACAGAACAAGGTAGAATGGGTTTAACAAAACCTGTACTTAGAAGTGATGGACTTTCTTGTACCAAAGCTGTAACATGTACTTCTGGTACAAAGAGAATACAGGCTGTCTCCAAGTTATGAGGCCAAGTTATGAACAACCTGTACTTATGAACAAACTGCCATAAAGCCTGTTTTTAAAAAATACTGTGGAAAATCGCCATCACCATAGAGAGGGAGTGAGCATGAGGGGAGAGTGAGGGTCTTCAAAGTATCACAACAGAGGGAGAGGAAGTGAAAGGGGAGAGAGGGTAACCTTTAAATCAGGTCTTCCTGCCCCACCCATCCAGAGAAGGAAATCTCTCTGGCGTTTCCCTGTTGTAAAGAGGAGGCATAGTGAGTTTGGGTGGGACAGGGCTAGAGATATTTGTGGTTTTTCCACTTTTACAGGGGTCCTGTACCCCAACCCTTGTGAATGTAGAGAGCCAACTATATATGATCCAACTCACATACAAATTCGACTTAGAGATGAATGTCTATTTTCTCAGGAATGGAACTTGTCCATAACCCAAGAACTATCTGTATGAAGAAGCACCATTTTGTGCTATACGCTGTGTTATAATCAGAAAAAAAACAGTACTACCATAGCAGAATCAGTAATTACACTCTTGCCCATCCCATCTGTAAGGCTTAGAATTTAAGAGCTTATTTATTACTGCCAGTCAAACTTGTTGAAAATAAACAATAAAATTTTATGTATTTAAAACATTCTTAGAACACAGTTTGAAAAATCACTCTCTAATAAGTAGTTGTGTTGTTCCTGGATCCTTTGCTTCAAAATTGCTGCCTGAGACCTTCTCTGTTCCATTCCTCCCCAAATCTCCATAAAGTCAATATTGCCACAGATTTTATAGATAAAAGTATTTTAGGAACCACAATCAGGTTTATACAATATGTTTTATGTTTCAACTTGGCAACGTCTTTCACATTTTGAAGGGCTTAGATGGTGAAATCAAATTTTCCAAGGTTTAAATTTCATTTAGATTCTTTATTAAATTCCTATTATAGTCTTCATGCTTTTTGGTGGTCCTCAAAATGTATTTAATATTGTCCTAAAGGCAGGTACAAGATTTTGCTGGTAGATAATGATTAGCTTGTAACCTGATTGCTTTATAACTGGGCTAATGATTTCTCCTGTGATTGAATGTCTGTCTCTTTCTCTTAGCTTCGAGCTCAGAACCATGTACTGAAAAAGGGTGTTGTGGATGAGCAAGCAAATTCAGCAGCCCTGAAGGTAAGCCCTTAAAACAGTAAAGTGAAAGTTTGATGCTGATACTGGCTGCTGGATTAGATGATCAAACATTTCTGTTGAGCGTTGGCTTACGTCTCTCTGCTAAATAAATGTACATGCAGTGGCAAACTGGAGTTGGCTGCAATGTAATGTGTGAAACATTCTGGAGCTTAGAAATGAACTCACTGCAGCACTTGTTGGTAGAAGCTTGCAAAAACTTATCTGTGCATTTGTTGCAGATAAAATTTTATTGTTGGCAGCTGATGGTGAAGCTCAGACAGGGTTCACAGGTTGTAGAACCTCACAAATCTGATCTTTCTGGGGTCCCTAGAAGATCATATGCTTTTCCCTCCATTTACTGGTTGTGGGTTTCCCAGTTTTGTGCATTTTCCTTGTATTCTAGAAAGCTGAAAAGTATTTCTTTAAGCTAAAATGTGTTGGCAATTTTAATAGTTTTGACCACTCCCCATTTGCTTCTGGCCCTGCATCCTGTGCAGTGTGGCCCTACAGATCTATTCTGAAATGGATTTTGACCCCTGGGCTTGAAAAGGGCTTGCACTCCTAGGCTAAGAGAAACAAGCCTTCCCTTCTATCACCTCTGCTGCTAGAGAATCACTTACTGTCAGTTGCAGGAGGGTCAAAACCCCACCTTTGCTTTCCAGCACTGTTGAAAGAACAACAAGAAAATGCTCTAAGTATCTGTTAAGAATAATTTTTCATATAGTGATTATTTTGTCTGCACTGAATTGTTGTAACTAGTTTGTGAAGTGCTCATTTTCTGACTTGCCTTCAAAGCGTGAATAGAGTGAAATGCCTTCAGTTCACAGATCATATGTTCAACAGTGTCACCTAGTTTTTTTAAGGTGGGATCCTTTCCTAACTCTCTAAAGCATTGCAAGAAAATTATATAGATGGAGGGGCTAGATAAAAACTATGTTTGCCCAGCCTCACTTGTAGGATCCCTTACCCTTTTTAATGTGTGTAAATGGCATAACCTGGAACAGTGTAGGATGCATATCTATAATTTACTTCTAGGTCAGTATTGCTAGGATAATCCAAGGAGCTGGAAATCTCTTATTGGTAGTTAGAAGTTCTTATTCAAAAGAAAAGAAAACCCAAACCCCAAAAGCCTTTTTAAAAAATAAATTTGTGCTGGGCATTCCTCTAGAAAATTGAATTAACCAGTAGAGCTGGAAAAATATTTCAAATAGTATATATTATGCCTATTCCAAGTCAGTACTGAACTGCTGAGTTTTCCTGTTGCATATAAATGTATGTTGTGGGAATAAATTAAAAATCTTACATTGTGAGTGCAAAAAGGAAGCAATTGGCTCTTAAATGTCATAAGTGTATTCCTGTCTATACCCTGCTATGTTGATCCTGGCTAGAGGGACAAAGTGCTGAAGTTATGATATTTTGAATAAGTGACTGAGGGAGAAGGAGGTTTGAAGACTACCTCCTGCCTTGCCAAAGTCAGTCCATGCTAGAACCTAGTGTGGTGATCTTTCTGATGTTAAACACAGGAACAACTAAAAATGAAGGACCAGTCACTCAGAAAGTTGCAGCAAGAAATGGACAGTTTGACCTTTCGCAATCAACAGCTGGCTAAGAGGGTAGAGCTGCTTCAAGATGAACTTGCATTAAGTGAATCGAAAGGAAAGAACAAGAAGGTAGGCATCAGACTAGACGAATGTACAGAAAGGACCGATTAAAATGATCCAGGAGCTTGAAGAATTTGGCTATGCAGAAAGAGTACAGTGTTTGGGGCTTTTCATCTTGTGAAGAAAAGGTATGTGAGAGGAGTATGTGATAGAGGTTTATAAATAATATATGGTGTGGATAAAGTGGGTAGAGAAACTTTTCTTCCTCTCTCATGCTAGAAGCTAGAGAACTCCATGAAGATGAATGGTGGCTAAAGGAAGTACTTCTGTTAATTCATTCATAATCTCACCTTTGCCCATTTCTGCTGTATAGATAGGCCTGTGGTCTTATCCAGCAGGGCTGTTCTTGTGTTCCTAACGTAGGTAAAGCTTTCTGTAAAGCTCCACTTGCCAAACTTCTGACAGTTCAAGCATAGCCTCAGTAAAAGCAAGTTTTGCTTCTGGATTTGCTCCCTGACCCGTGCAGAGACTCATGCAGGGTCACTGGATACACAGAATTGCCCATCTCCAACGAATTCTGGTTGGAAGGAGGTAAGGCAGAACAGGGATTCATGCAGTTGGCAACCTCCTCTACAGATGGGTGGTATGGGATTACCAAACCTTTTGCTGGTGAGGCTGCAATAACTCCATGCCGACTGGGATGGGAGGGTGGGAGTTTGAGCTGGTCAGCAGCAGTTTACATAGTGTGACTTCTGAGTAAACCTTGCATAGGATTGCTGGGTGGATGCATTCACTTCTTTGGTGGATGATGCTTGGTGATGGTAACTGGTCCATGATCATCCATGAGGCATTTTTCCAATGCGGCGGCTGCTCTTCTTCCTTGCTGTCACCATTCTTACCTGCTCCCTTTGGGCTAAAGGAAGAGAGCAAATAGGCAAGGGGATGGCAACTTCTGATGCCACATTACCCAGATCTCCCAGTTACCACTCGAATGCCTCAGTTGTCTTCTCTTCTTTTATTGAGTGCAGTCCTATGCATGTCTGCTCAACTACTTACTCACGGGTATGTGTTTGTCCCTGTGCCTACCAAGGAATTCAGCCTGAGGGATAACATTTCTTATCCGTTGGCACCTAAAATGCCCTGCTTATTTATTAAAATTACACTGCACACTTCCTTTGAAGAGCTCTCAGGACTATGCAATGGTTGCTTCCTCGATGGCCTCCTTCCTCAGCAGTGGCTAGCGCCAGACTCCCTTAGGTAAGCTGTGGCAGGCCACTTGATGTCTTCCAAATGTTTTGGGCTACAATTCCCATTGGTTCCAATTGTCACGGATTATGGAAGCACACCAAGTTGTTTAACCTGGCTGAATCCATTAAATGCCACAATGTTCCTTCTGACCATTTATTTTACTGTGTAAGTACAGAAGCATAGATTGTCGGGTTTATCGGAGACAGTTTATAGTACATTTCCTGTTGGTCATTAAATTGCTATTGCTAACATGTTTGCTAGAATCAGCAATGCAGTATAAGAGGAAGAAGCAGGCCAGGCACTGCCCACAAGCTTCTGTGCTGCACAGTGAGGAAGTGAGAGTTGAATGAAATCCTGACTATAGTCAACCGTGAAGGAAATTAAAAAGGAGCAGTCAGGATAGTGGGGTTTTCTTAGAGAAAGCATGGATGATGTGGAGGAGCACTGGAACTGGGCCAGGGAGAGATGTGTTCATATCTTTGAATCTTTGTGGGTATCGTATATCAGCCCTGTCTGTTCAGAGAAGATCTGGTGTTGAATTGTAGGTAAGAGAGGTAGCTATGAATCAGGATGTGCTTGATTTGAACCTCATCTGTGCTGTGAACTCACTAGGGGTCTTAGGCAAGCCATTATTTCTTAGCCTCAGGTTTCTGTGTCTACTCTATGAAGATAACTAATAATGACTTTACTGTCCAGGGATACCATCCAGGGATGCTGCTGTACCATCCAGGGATGCTGCATTTGAAATGCTTTAAAAACTTGAACACATTGTGCAAATGTTAATAGTATTGTTAGCTCAGTATTAGAACACATGCTTTTCATGCAAAAGTTTCCAAATTCATTCTCGGGTGCCTTTATGTAGGGTGAGAAAAACTCCTGTCATTGAAACCCTGGAAGAATTGGAACTAGGTCAGGCCAAGGGTCTGACTTCAGTATATGTTAACTTCCCATGTTTCTGCTTAATAAGGTAAAATAAGGTAGTCCAGTGTACCTCAGTTTCATCTCTTTGCAGGAGGAGCAGGATGCTAATGTAATGATTAAGAATGTCTGAATTTGCGAGAAAGGTCTGCCAGCTTCATGGTCCTGTGCTACTTCCACAGGGCCTGGGAAACCATTATGGAGAACCTATGTGGTGCAATGGTTAGAGTGTTGGCTTGGGGTTCAGGAGGTCTGAGTTCGAGTTGCACTTGGCCATGAAGCTCACTAGGCCAGTCACTGATTCTCAGCCTAACCTGCTTCACAAGGTTGTTATGAGGATAAAAGGGAAAACTGGAGAAGGATGATGTAAGCTGCTCTTCGTTCATTGTATGAGAAAGGTGGTTTATAAATATAACAAATATTATTCATCACTTCCCACTAATTTACAATACAGAAATACATGACTAATATACACCATACTCAGCATGATGATATAAAAATACCATAAAAATGTAATCTAAGAATAATGCAATACAGAAAGTGTTTATTAGCAAATGCACAAACTCTTCCTTCCTCACAGCCTAGAATGAATACCATGAAAGCAGTTCACACAGTTGGGCCATAATATTAATAGCAATAAGCCTAATAATTGGTCAGTGTAAGAGAGAAAGAAGCAAGCCGGGCACTGCCCACAAGCCTCCAGATGTTTCTGTACTACACAGTGAGGAAGTGAGAGATGAACAAAATCCTGGCCATTGCTGAGGTTTTAACTGGCCTGCTTAAAAGCATCTAGTAGGTTCGTGGTTAAGGTGAAATTTAAACTAGTGACTGACACTGCTCAAAACATTCTACTACTTCTTCACAGAAATAGTAACTGTGAAGAAATCCAAATAACAGAAGAGAAAGCAGATCCAATATTTTGTTCACAGGAGCTCTTTTATGCAGTAGTCTGTAAGTGCCGTCAGTAAGCAGAAATACCTTTGTTTCCTATTAGAAAAGTGGTGAACCTGTATCTCAGTTGAGTCAAGAACAGAAAAATGTATTTGATGAAGACCTTCAGAAGAAGATAGAAGAGAATGAGCGGTTGCATATTCAGGTGTGTACTTTGGCAGTGTGTAAGTTGCTTAATTTCCTTGATCAGAGTGGTAAATCTTCTAAAACAATATACAGACCTGGTTCACAGGTAGCAGCTTGTTGTTGTTACATACCATCAGTTCATCTCTGACTTACGGTGTCCCTATGAATGAATGCCTTCCAAAATGTGGTGTTCTCGGCAGCCTTGCTCAGCTCTTCTAAGTTCAAGACTACGGCTTCCATAATGGAATGCATCCATCTCATAGTTTGTCTTCCTCCTCCTCTACTTCTGTCTTTGACTTTCTCTAGCATTATGGTCTTCTCCAGTGAGTCTTGTCTTCTGCTATGCCTGAAGCATGACAGGTTCAGTTTTGACATTTTTGCTTCTAGGGAAATCTCTGGCTTGATTTGATTTAGGACTCACTTGTTTGGTTTTTTCTCAGTCTAGGATATTTGCAAAGCTCTCCTCCTACACCACAAAACAACCTGTCCCAGTCCCTCAGCACTTCATTCTGCACTTCTTCCTAAAGAGATGCACCTGCTCCCATTTTATCTTCACATTAACCCTGCAGTAAAGCTGAATTACAGCAACTGGCCCAAGATCACATGGAGAGCTTTGCAGTGGAGTCTGGGGGGTGGGGGTTGAACCTAGATATTCCCCATCCAGTGTGTTTAGCCTAGCAACCCACTTGCTTTACTCTCAGCACTACAGCTAACAACGTCTGGTATTTCCTTTTTTTTAAAAGTAGTAGTACACCGCATTTGCCCAGTTCCAGAAGGCTACCCTGTCCAAAAGCAGAATTCCCCTGTTCTGTCACTGCATTTGTCTGGTTCTGGATTGGGATTTGAATCAACTTAATAGTGTGGGGAGGTTGCGGGACAAAATCTCAAATGCTGCGTTTGTGCCATAGTGAAGGGAAACGTGGTGAAAAAGCATGCAAGCAATGTGGCAGGTAATGTGATACATAAGTTAATGCTCTGTATTTTGATAAATTGTCCCTGTGTTTCAGGGTTTCAGTATTAGGTCAGGGTGCACTCAGATTTGACCTGGGAGATCTGTTATCAGGATCTAACATGGTGTTTACAAAGGGAATAAGCAAGGGGGATGGTGGTGCACATGCATATTCCCCCTATGG
Source organism: Varanus komodoensis (assembly GCF_004798865.1). Lineage (NCBI taxonomy): Eukaryota > Metazoa > Chordata > Lepidosauria > Squamata > Varanidae > Varanus > Varanus komodoensis. The sequence goes on from NW_025335568.1 coordinate 62,379,208, forward strand.
CAGGGGTCTCAAACTTGCGGCCCGCAAGCCAGTTGCCAGGATGGGCGGGGCACAGGGGAGGGGCCCTGCGGCCTTCAAAGCGCCGGCGGTGCCCGGGCCGGCCTCCGGGAGCCACGCGGGATGAGCGGCCCACCACCACCGCTTGATGCGGCCCAGCCTCACCCAGACTCTACTTCCAGCGGCCCCCAGGTAAGTTGAGTTTGAGACCCCTGCCCTATGGCAAATGATTTTATCTGGGAAACATGCTAATGCACTCTTCCTTACTGCTGTAGTCCCTATCTGTTTATTTAATTTTTGCAGAAAAACTCTTCCAGGAAATTATCACTGCTACTTCTGCCTGTGGACCAGTTACAGGGTGGTCCTTGGTGCTAAGCCAAGCCTCTGGGTAACATTCCATGGCAACTTCTCATTACCACCCTTCTCATTTTAGTTTTTTGAGGCAAATGAGCAACACAAGCGCTTGGAAACTGAGCTGAGGAGCAGACTTGAAGTCTTGGAGATGGAGGCTGCGCAACACCAAGCTGTGGTGGATGGCCTCACTCGGAAGTACATGGATACAATAGAAAAACTGCAAAATGATAAAGCTAAGCTAGAAGTAAGTTTCCCAGCTAGGCGTTCCATGTCATGGTTCTCTGGCCACAAAGGCCAATCTGACTCTTGCAGTGGCTGCATTCTGATGATCTTATATCAGCCTTTTAAGCTGAGAAATGAACAAGCGTCTAGTATCTGCATGCAACCTCTTTTCTTTTTGCATGAGTTGCTAAACAAGGCTCTAGTAAACTACTGTCATGTAAATCAGGAAACCTTCCAAATAGGCCAAGTTATGAAGTCAGCTTTACCCCATGGCATCATATGCTGGTTGTTCAGAAACCATCATCTGGTTTGAATGTAACAAGAAGCTATTGTTAATTGAAGACTTCCTGTATTGTTCATTAAGAATGGAGGAGTGAAGTGGCTTTGTGAGGGCTCACAAGACTTTCATATTTTGCTTCTTAAGAGATAGAAGTCTGTCAGGACATTGATACTGTTTGCCCTTTGGTGAATGATAAAAACCTAGCTTTTTCAATTAGCAGTCTTTGCAAGTTGGATGATCATTTTAATTAAGGGTCTGTTTTTAAGAACTTACCCGGTTGTTATTTATTGTTTCAATGGCAGTTATTGTTAGTTTCTAGCATTCAGCATAGGTTTGCATGTTGTTTTTGACAGTATTGCAGCTTATACATTCTTAAGATAGCAAAACACACTCAATCTTGATGTGCAATGGATTGTGCAAATAGTTATTGACAACCTTACTCTTCCTTTTCCCACTCCCTTTTAGATCAAATCTCAGACCTTGGAGAGGGAAGCCAAGGACTGCAGGGTTCGAACAGAAGAATGGTATGCTTTTCTTTTTTTTTTAAAGGACGTAATTTTATTGAGGTGTATCTGGAGAAGGTTCCGATACTAAAACTATATGAGTGTGGTGTAGTGGTTAAGTGTGCTTAGGAGATTTAAGTACTGGGACTTGGGAGACTTATGAGATCTGGATTCTAGTTCCAGTTCTAAAATAACTATTAGTGCTTCTTAGAGTGTCTGTCAGACACAGACATAAATTGTAACCTTGTGCAGAGTTAGTTCTATGGCCTATGTTGCTCATTAGACACATGGGTTCTGAAGTTTCAGGGAGTGGCAGCTTCAGAGGGCCAGTTTGGTATTGTGATTAGTGCACTGAACTGGGACTTGGGAAATTTGGATTCTAGTCTTCATTTGGCTGTGAAGCTCACAAGGTGATGTTTTTGCCAATTACTGACTCTCAACCTAATTTATCTGTTGTGAAGGTAAAATGGCGAGAAAGACAATGTAAGCTACCTCAGGTTCCTTGTGGGGGTGTGGGGGGAGCAGGGTGGAGAGTATTCATTGCCTTGAAGGAGCAGGTTTATAGCTTGAGGGAGTTCCTTAAGGCATAATGTCACTTGAGGCCCAGGTGGTTTCCGTGGCTTGTAGTGCCTTCTACCAGCTTTGGCTAGTGGCCCAGCTATGCTGCTATTGCGACAGAGATCGCCTGCTATCAGTGATCTATTTTCTGATAATCTCTAAATTAGGTAACTACGATGTACTCTATCTGGGGCTGCCGTTGAAGACTGTTCAGAAGTTGCAGCTTCTGCAAAATGAGACAGCCAGATTAGTAACAGGGACCAGATGGTCTGAGCATTTAATACCAATTGTGGCCTGCTTGCACTGGCTGCCTGTATGATTCTGAGCCCAATCGAAGATGCTGATTTTAATCTGTAAAGCCCTCCGTGGCATGGGACCACAAAAACCAATGGGATGCCTCACCTACCCACAATCTGCTGAGACACTGATCAAGACCTGGGGCCCAGCTTCATTTGTCACCTCCAAGAGAGGCTTGGTTGGCAACAACAAGAAGGGCCTTTTCAGTGGTGATCCCTTGATTATGGGACATCCTCCCTACTACAACCTGTCTGGTGCCAACCTTACTATCCTTTCAGGGCCAGGTTAGGTCTGCCCTCCAGTGCTGGCCATTTAATTAGTTTACTGGGCCTTTGTTAGCTGCTTGAATTGATCTTATGATTCAATTTGGATAAGCTATTATAACTCTTTTATATGTTTTAAATTTGGGTTTAATTTTTTCATATGATAATGTTTTATGATGTTTTTAATGCTGTGTGTATTTTATATTGTATTTGTGTGTGTCACTGTAAGCTGTCCAAAGAGTTTTGGCTATTGTGTGGTATAGAATATGTGCATGTATTTATTTAATACATACAATAATAAAGATAAAATACTCTGTAGGAAAGGAGTGGAGAATGTGTGTTGCTTTGGACTGCAACTCTTATCAGCTCTAGCCAGCATAGCCAACAGTAGACATGCTGTAGCTGCATGTACAGTTCAGAAAGGTGCTTATAAGGAAGTTAGGTCAAGTACCTGTGCATGACAAAGTATTGTTGGTAATGTGTGAGCACTACACTTAAAACAATGGTATGTGCACTACATGTATGTTTGACAGCTGCTACTGCTCCTGGTGTGCATACAGATGTGGAAAGGTGCAAAGAAGACATAGCACTGTTTCATAGACTCCACCTTTGTTTCCAGGGCACTGGCATCATGATGCATACTGAGGGCCCAAATTAGCTCAGAACTTATAAAGTTGATTAGGTGGCAGTGGAGACATTGTTAAAGATGGTTAAAAGCCTGTTTTCTTTCCAGAGGCTTACATATGTGCAATTTACAAAAATGAAAGGAGGTTCGATGACAATATAGTTAGGATTAGGCTGAAATCTTCATGTTCATAGAAAAGATACCAAAACAGTTAAAATGAATTCAAATTTAAGTTTGATTTAAAACCTTCATTGATTTCCCATTAATATAAACAATGAAAATGTGTTGCTTGTCACATATGCATTTGTGGCCTTTTGCTTTGTAGTTGTGATGCTTTGGAATGTTCCTAAATATTCTAACTGCTGAGGGAAAAGGTCACTCAAGGGATGTTGATAGTGCATCAATTATGTGGCTGTTGGAGTTACATCTCTAGTAAATGTCTTTGACATTCTGCTTTTTTATTTTTCAGCTTCTTAAAAAAAGAAAAGCAAAACTAATAGTCAATATTGTTGTCTTCTTCTTATCACCAGCCAGCAGCAGCTAAAGAATCTTCATACTGACTTGAGTAGCAGATTAGAGGAGTCTTTGCACATCATCAGTGACAAAGTACCTTTCAATGACACAAGTAGGTATTTCATTGATTTTGCTCTTTGTTAAAGGAACAAAATTTAGAAGACTGTAGCAATGAGAATGTTCTGTCCTATTCCCCACAGATTAACTTAATTTTGCTCAATCTTGAACTACAGTTCAGAGGGCCAGAGCTATTTTTGCTAAGGAACATGGAACTTCCACTGAAAACAGCAACCCTGTGTTGACTTCCATTTCCCTCTTTCCATAATGGATAGAACATCCTACCATATATTGTGATGTAATTAATTTCTCCACCTCTACCAACCAGTGATGTAGGACATGGGTTCAAGTCTACTGTAAGTGCATGAAGAGATAGGGTAAACCGTACTTGGGATAAAACCTCAGGGATGGGGCACGTGGCAGGAGGCTACCATATATGGAATGTATGTTGGGTTCCGTATAACCATGTCTCCCCTATGCATAGTCCTTTGAGAACATATGTAAGGTAGCAATGCTGCTTTTAAGACAATCACATGCAAGAAGGTGCAGGAAGTACAACTACTTGAGGATGACTGTGAGCACTGTAGATACAGAATGTGATACTGTCCCTTTTTTGTAACCCAGAAAGCATACTCCTCTCCCCTTCCTTTTGTGCAGTTCCAGGTGTATGTCAAACAGAAGTCCTGAATCGCTTGCTTATCTGCTGTAACTTCTTGTTTGAATAGCTGAAGCTGTCCTTGATTTCAGATCTTTGTGATTGAACAGGGACACCACTGAGACAGATAAACTATGCACCCCATCATACATAGGCGGGATGGCCTTGCTGGACAGGAGGGGATGAGAGCTGCTGTCCAACATATCTGGAAAGCTCCAGTTTGGGGAAGGCTGCTCTGAAATCAGAAGTGTCTCCAGAAGTTGAGTGTCTCCACCTAGGGTGGCTGGGGTGCTAGGAGTTGTAGCAAAAGCATGAGGAGGGCTATCATGGGTTGCCTGCTGCTGTCGTACGTTCAGATTGTCAAGGGCAGGTGTTCACAGTAGGTGCCCCTCTACTGGCCACTGAGGTGCCAGCTTCACTTGTGCCTTGCATTCCTCACATAGCTCAGTCCCCTGTGCTTCTCAGCCACCCTCTGCTGGAGGAGTGAAGGAGACTGAGGTGGCTTCTCTCCTCCTTGACGGAGGCACTGGGCAGAGGAGCACTCTCTGCCTCGCACCACAGCTGGAGGCCTGGCTTTAGGGCATGAAGTTTTTCCCTGGCCAGGGAATGGCTGTACATACAGGAGCCTGCCTGGCCAAGGTGCCAGGTGGAAATTTCCAGCCCATGCCTCTGAGGTGAGCTTGCATATGGTGAGTTCCTGCTGTTATCACTGACCAGTCAGTGATCCTCTCTGATCCTCTCTCCACTAGTCTCCCCAAGTCCCATTCCGCATTCTGGGGACAGGACTTGCCAAGGGTACCCAAGCCTCCATGGGCTGGATGGGAAACCTGCATGGCTGCCTTCACCTCATGGGATGGAGGTTCTCCTTGGGGTGTTTGAAGTGTCTTTTCTGTATGGCACATCCATCTACCAATGTCTCATTTGAACTTTTAGCCTGTATGCTTTCAAGTATCCAGAATAGGTATTGGCAGTTCTGCTTGGAAATGTTATTTTCCTGTTCTTGAATGGCTTGTCATCTATTAAATTAAGGGGGAGGATTAGAGGGGAAAATAATATACCTGAATACCTTAAATTATTTTTTAGGGTGCAGCCAGTATAATGCCCTGAATGTGCCATTACATAATAGACGACGACAGGTGAGTAAAACTGCAATGCTAAGTCTCAAATTTCGTGGCATCTTGTGTGTAAAGTTATGAGCTAGTGTAGCTCTAATGTTGATTCCCATATAATTAGGTCTAAGAATACATGAATTCAGATGGCCATTTATATATTGAAACAAATAAATGTGCTTTGGTATTGACATGCTACTTAGTTGCATTTAAAATGGGAGCTGGGGTTTAGAGTCCAGGAAGGGAGCTGCTGCAAGGCAGGGCCATTTAATACCACAGCTGGCACAAAATCCCTCCACCCAATTTTGGATAACTCTGTGTGCTCTGTAGCCCATGCAACTTAGCTCCCACTCTTCAGGAGTATCAGGGGCTGTGGGATTGAGGCAGGGAAGAGGAAGATTGGTTGTTTGAGCTGCTCTCCATTTTTGCAACCATTGCATATGGTCCTCTGAGTAGCTTTAATACTGCTCAAAATTACTGATAAGCACCAACATTTCTTTTGCTACAGCTGTACTGAAGGCCATATATTTCACTTCCCCAACTGAATAGCCTTTGCAGTAGCAAGGGCCTCTGTTGTATTTGTAATTTCAGTTTATTTAGTAAGGAGTATGTTGTGAAAGGCCCCTAGTAAAACAGAAACTGAAGTCCCTCAAAGTAACGCTGCTACTCTTTGTACCTTGCAGTTGAAGCTTCGTGACCTGGCTGGTCAAGCACTGGGCTTCGTTCAAGATTTGGTGACCGCCCTTCTGAATTTCCACACCTATACAGAACAGCGCGTCCAGATTTTTCCGATTGATTCTGCCACTGACACTATATCACCCTTAAATCAGAAGGTCAGCTGACTTGGGATGAACTTTAACCAGTTAGCTTAAAGTGAACCAGTGATAAATCTGCTACATGTCAGCTGGCTACATCTTTTTAGAGTGGACAGGATTTCGCTATTAATAACCCTTTTGTAACAATGAGAGCAGAAGAGCTGTTCTGTGAGAGTAGCAATTCTCCCACTTTGTATATGGAAGATTCCAAGTTCAATTGCTGTCAGGTGGCAAGCGGCTGAGGGACACCAGCCTGAGCCCCTGGAAAGCTGCTGTCAGACATAATGGTTTGTTCTTGGTATCAAACAATTTCATATGTTCAGTGCCAAGAGTCCCCCGCAATCCCCCTCCCACAGATTGCAGTATTTGAGTACCAGCCTGCTCTTCACTGGGATTATAAATTTCTTCAAGTGTTCCACCCTTTTTTGGCCTGGCAGGATGGAGGCTTGGAGAGAGAAACTTTTCAGCGATGACCCTTTGGAGCAGGGGTCCTCAAACTTTTTCAACGGGGCCAGTTGAAAGGCGGTGGTGGTGGGCACGGGCCGGTGAGGCGGCAGATGTGGCCATGACGAGGGAACAAATGTGGTGATGACCTTGCAATCAGCATCAACTGGAATGACTGACAAATCTTTCTTCATTCAGTTCTCACAGTACCTCCATGAAAATGCATCCTTTGTTCGTCCTCTGGAGGAAGGAATGGTACACGTATTTGAGAGCATCACGGAGGACACCGTCACAGTGCTGGTAATGTGATTATCCTGTTGTCACACTCCCTGTCCAGAACAGGTTGGTACTCAATCTCTGAAACAGTTTCATTTTCTCTTCAAAGGAAACAACTGTGAAATTGAAATCCTTTTCTGACTACTTAGCATCTTATGTCTGCTTTCTCAGGAAGATTCTTCCTTATCAATTAAAAAGGTATTTTCCCCTATTGACCTCTTGATTGGGATGTGTAACATGATGCACAATTTATCATGTAATGTTCAAGTTCTGACGGTATCTGAAAACAATGCCATGGGCTTTTGAGTATTTTCATAGGAGTCTATACCATGAAAAACTTTTAGGGTAGCCATTCTCAATGTTTTTATAGTAACTGTCATTATTTACCCGAAGGGCCTTTTTTCTATGTCCCATCATGATCTCTTAACTTGAGCTGGGGGAATAACCTAACAGGCAGGATAGAAGATCTTTTAAATACTTGGAATTTTTTTTGCATTATATTTCTGTAGTGTTTGAGGGCTTCTCTATATGCATGGGTCATCTTTTCCATGGGAATTTGTCAATGCCTGTCTTGAGCATCTTCTTAGAAAAGTTAAAATATAGAGCTTTCCAATGTTAATTCAGCCATAATTTTCTTTAAAACTTCTACAAATGCTTTCTGCTGTAAAGTATTCAAGGTGATGGAGACTTTCCAAGTGTTCCATTGTTTAAGGGCTATAAAATGACTTAAGTTAAATCCAGGTGATCAGGCAGCAGCATTTAACTAACTAATTTATATTGAAGTATATATATTACTAAAGCATTGATTTAGATTCCTTTTTGACATGCTGAAGGAAGTGTGAGGACTTAAGCAAAAGCTACCACTCAGTGACCCATGCATTGCAAATAGGACCCATGGGTTAAACAATCCATGGGCTTTTCATGTGGGAACACATTGCTGCTTACAAACCTACCAATTCTACTTTAATTAGCAACCTACAATCAGCCTTTCATTGGTTGATTAGCATGTCATGCACACCCAGATCAATTGGTTGTTTAGGGGCTCAATTACCCATCAGCTAGCTTGTGATTTGTAGTTGTACTAACCATTGATCTGAGCTTGCAGGTTATACTCAGCAACCTATGAATTGGCCAAGCATACACAGTTGTTTAAAAATGGAAGTAGTTCTCTTCTGCTCATCCTCAACAGCCCATAGGTTGTTTAATGCATTTATTTATTTATTTGATTTGTGACCTGCCGCATTAGCCACATAGCTCCCTGAGTGGGCTATCATTACATGTGAACTGGCCCATTGAAGAAACCTTTAATATTTTCTTCCAAATTACCTATTACAGTAGCATACCACACTGAAAACAACCCTTCAATCATGGGTCAACTGATATAAAGTTTGCCTCATCAAATATGATTGTTCTCCTCTGATGTATTAACTACAGAGGAATGACAGTTCCACCTAACAAGCCAAATACAGTTTGCAGCTGTCAGTCAAAGCCCGATTTATTTGACCTGAGGTTTTCTGCAGCTTGAGTAAAACCAACAGAAGCAGATGATTCCAACGGCATTCCTGAGTTGGCAGCCAAATGGAAGCTTCTACCTTTTGCCATTTGCTGTAGTGCAAGAAATCTACTTCCAAATACCCCCAGTTTCTTACTGGCTTGTACAGACCATGTTTTTAAGGTTACTTGGAGTACAGAGAGCTTGCAGGCAAACTCGTGTGGAATGCCAGGAATGCATTTGCAGCATTCATTTACTTAAGTATCCTATGCTTCAGCTCAAAAAGGGTCCCAGAGCAGCTTACCAATCCATCAGTAAAAAGCAGGAACTTTCAATCTAAAAAGCCTTATTCTTCCTTTCAAAGATGTTGGGAGGGAAAGAGCAACAAATACACAAATATTAACAATGCATTTGATTCTGGAATATAGATTTAGGGTTGCCATCTTTTGTACTTGTCCAGAAGATTTGTTAGCTCTGTCCATGCTAGCTGGTCCGCCTGCATGAATTGGGGAGGCTGGTCTGAAATGGGGAGTTTGTTCTACAGGTGTAGGTTTATTAGGCAAATTGGAGCCAGCAGACTATAGAGCAGGCTTCCTGCTTCAGACCCACAGTGCAGTGGAGTGGTGTGGGGACAGTACTGGCAAACAGCCTCAGTCTTCCTATTAGTTGGGATGCTAATAGGCTGCATAACACTTGAACTGGGTCAAGGGGAGGTATGAGCAGCAAGAGAACACCGGCCCTGTACCCAGTTTCATGGCTGCAAAACACTGGAGTACTGAAAGCACATCATTTGTGGCCAGAGGTGACTTCTAACAGCAAAGGAACAATCAAAGTATGTTCTTTAAAGTCAATTCTTTGCCAGTCTCAAAGAATCCCCAGGAAGCTTCTTATATATTGCTTTTCCAGAAATGTAGAAAAGTGTCCTACAGTGTTTTTTTATATTTTCCAAAAATCAAATCATGTTGTTTAAAACAAAAACAAACCACCAGCACTGCTACAATACTCACTCCTAAAAACATAAATTCATATGTTCCTAGTTTGGAAGAAGAGTGTGAATCTTCTCTTTGCACAGCTGCGTTAAGAGCCAGGAACCTGGAGCTCCAAAGTGACATGAAAAAGCTGACAGCGGTTTTTGAGAAGCTGCACACATATATTAGCCTCCTTGCCTTACCCAGTAAGTATTTGGTTGCTGGCAATGGCAGTTCAGCATGATGTATGAAATGTTGATTTTGCAGGGCAGAAAATGGATGTTAAGGTAGGCATGTATCAAATGTAAAAGGGAAACTGTAATATAGATAAATAGATCTTGAAAGGCTATCTCTTACCTCAGCATTGCAATTATTCTTTAACTGTAATTATAAGCTATTGAACATGCAGTCCTGCGAACAATTTGAATGAGAGAATTTCTAGTTATGTTTAACAGGGATGGTCTGAAACTACAGCTGTATTGGAATTTTCCTTCAAATGGGCATTATGTTTTTTAAAAAGTTTTTAAAGGAGACCATTTCCCCAAATTGCAGTGAGTTTTTGTTTTGGCTATTTTGCTCTCTCAAGCACTTTCATTTCTGCTTTATACATAAAAATTGTCTAATCTCTCAATAAAACATCCCGAGAGAGGTTGATATTGCAGAGGTTAATGTGCTTTTGAAGAGCTTGGAGCAAACCTTGTGATGCAAGGAATTCTTTTAAACAAATTACACTTTATGCAGGTTAGTGCAAATTGCTGGGTTTGGGGCAAGTGTTCCTTCTCAAATGAAATCCCATCTTAGATGCTTAGAAGTGAATGTTTTAGACTTCGTGAAGATTTTTAAAAATACGTTTGGAAAAGGGAAAGTGTACTATCCCTCTCTAAAGTCAGTGATCTTTAATGAGGTGGGCTGTGTTCTGCCATTATGTGGCAGTCACTTGAAGAGCAAACTTGCCTGCTGGGATTGGCCTTTTGTGTAAAATGAGGGGGATGCAAAAGAGCTGGTTAGCCTGAGCAGGCACCAGGCAAATGGTCCATGCAGCTTACCTGCTGATTGGCTCCAGTATGCCTGAGCGTGATGGCCTTTTTACCTCTTTTCATGTGGGTATGAATGCAGCTGAACCAAGGCAGTCATATACTGTTCCATCCAGCTTTGGTGTCTCCCTGATGCCCTGGCCTAAACATTCCATGAAACGGAAGTGGAACACCTTCCATAATGTTGTGAGCTGCCCCGAGGCTTCGGCGAATGGGGCGGCATAGAAATGTTTTAATAAATAATAAATAAAATATAGCTCATCAGCTGACAGGCCTTCAGGAATATATCCTGAGTGAATCCCCTCTCATACAAAATGTAGAACGACACTGGTTGATAGATCCGTGCTGCTTAATTTGCTCTATACTGGGAACATTTAGGTTGGAAGAGCCTTTTATGGGCTCATACTTTTTATGGGCTCTTCCAGACCCCTGTGTGTTTTCCCCTTTAAACAGAATTCCCTTAAATTCTTGATTTGGTATCTGTATCATGAAGATAAGAATGAAAACAGTGGCATATAATAGGACAGTGGTTGAAAAATATTAAAGATTACCTTTAAATGCATTTTATTGGCATTTTCATAATTTGATAGGCATCAGTAATGATTCTTGTCTGCTTCTCCCACCATCCCAGATCAAAAATCCCTGCTCGACTAGAAAAATGAAATTGTTATGAAGTTCAGTTTAGCACTGCCGTGGATCTAATGCATATAGATTTTCCCTCTGTTTTGGAATGGGGAAAGTGGAGAATCATTGAGTGCAAGCTATTTCTTTTTTGGACTGCCTGCTCATGCCTTTTGACTAAGCCAGGCTTATGGATTGCTTTGAAGAAAATACTTGTTAGCTTGTCTAACCATATCTTTTTGGCAAATTTCTTTCTCCTCTTTTTTTTCCAAGACTAGTCATTGAATTTCAGTTTGTTGTTCTTCATTCAACCTCTAGGCACAAAACCAGATCGGTTGCTTCGAACAAATTTCATCTCGGTGTTCACATACATTGCTTCAACTCTTCATGGATTTCATGATGTCATGAAAGGTGCAGTCAACCAATATGGAGCTTATTCAATTAAACTGACAAGCTCATGTTCTAGTTATGTAGTAATTTCTGGGATTAGGGAATAGTGGGTGACTTTATAGACATAAGGGCATTGTGCATGTTCAACCAAGGCCAAGGGTGTTGATCTCTTTCAGCCTTTGGGCTGAATTCCATTTCAGAGAAGTTCTCCTGCATTCCAGGTGTGCGTGGGTCAAAGGCAAAATGGGCAAGGCCAAAACACAAAAACCACCAGTATACTTTGCTTAAAGATCCTACTGCCAGTAACTAAGCTTTAGGAGAAGAATTTCAACCTTTGGGAAGTGGGGAAAGCTGCAAAAGCTAGGAAATCATCTGGAGATGGCCAATCCAGATAAAAGTAGTGGGCTCAAGGGAAGGCATATGGCCCCTGGACTAACTCCATAGTGTTAGACTGGGACCCTGAATTGGCCAGATTTGGCCCATCAGCCTGAGGGTCAGCACTCCTGTTCGAGGTCACCACTGAGTTAAAGTTAACCTAAGCAATGGTAGAGTATCAGTGCTGTGAATTTTGGGGATTTGGAATAGCTGCCAATTTACTTGGTGCACATTCCATCACCTTATTTGGTTAAATCTTCAAGGAGCTCAAAAATAAGTGGTCAGATGTCTGAATGAAGGAGCTGCCTTGTTGGCACATTTGCTGGTGTTCCATTCTGCAGTGACATCCTTCCACTTGAAGCACTGTCAGCAATAGCACCGACTTCTGAAAAGACGTCCGTAGGGGTGTGGTAGGCCTGTGTGCCCAACTGAAGCAAGCTAATTTCTCCTGTAGATATTTACAAGCACTACAGTCAGAAAGCCGCCTTGGAACATGAACTGCCCACAGCCACACAAAAGCTCATCACCACCAATGACTGCATTTTATCATCTGTCGGAGCATTAACTAATGGAGCAGGCAAGGTAACTTCTCTTCCTACTTGGAGTAATAGTGGCGCCTTAAATCAATATCCTAAAACTAATACTGACTTAGAGATGTTGCATGTACAAAAATTTTCAGTTCTCCTGAATGCAGGAGTTTTCAAACAAAATTGTTGTGATACGTTCTGCCAGGTGGAATAAAATTTTGCAGCCAAAATATACAATTCAAAGAGTAAGCTCAATTTAGGTGATACTTGCATACATTTCCATGCTGACGTGTGTGTAGCTGGAAAATGGAGTGAGAGTGGGTATGCTTTTTGGGATTTTGTTGTGGGAAAGGCCAAGGTGTGTAGGACCTTGGAGAGGGCATAGGATCCTGATCTGCAGCTATTCAAAGGCCCTTTCAAAGCGAGATAAGATGGGAGTGGCCTGCATGCTTTCCAAGTGGACTGCCTGCACATCCCATGGCTACAGGGATTATTCCTTTAACCTGTTGGGTTTCAACTAGGGAGACAAATTGGGGTGGGGTGGGGTCACCTTGCTGATCTCTGGAGAAAACCATTGAATAGTATTTAGTGTCACCAATGTAAGTTGCCCAAATTCGCCTTTGTTTTCTGAAAGCAGATAACTGTGCATAAAACTAGAAACTTGCTTTTTAAAAAAATATTATTCTCAATATTTAAACTACAATTTAGTATGCTAGTAAGTCAGATCTTTGGAGGACTTTGTATGGTTAAGTTTATAATGTAGAATGTTTCCTAAGAAAGGCTTGAGTAAGACAAGATGAAGCCTTCCAAATTGTGTCATTTTTATTTGCAGAAATTTGTATGGATTCTTTCTTTATAAGAGTGTTCTTCCCAGACACAGCTGAGTTATTCAAAAAAGGTTAAGAATGAACCCAGGTGGACCTTGAGCCTACATGTTTCCTCTGCTGAGATTCATTTTAGATTAACTGCACTTTAGTGTGTTGTGTAAACCCTAAACTGTGGTTAATTTTAACAATGCCACAGCAAAGAAGCCAACTTTCTATAATACTGCTTAACTCTCACCCTAAATATTGCTTATTATTGTGGGGCATGGGGTGGGAAACATGTGAGTCAAACTATGCTTTAGCATTGTGTCCAAGCAACTCAGCTTTTTACATGTTTGCCTTTGTATATCTAGGTTGCTTCTTTCTTCAGCAATAATTTAGACTGTTTCACTGCATCACTGAGCTATGGGCCTAAGGGAGGAATGGAGTTCATCAACCCCTTGTCTGCCGAGTGCATGCTTCAGTACAAGAAGAAAGCAGCTGCCTACATGAAACTGCTGAGGAAGGTTTGCATTTGTTCGAACTACAATAGGCCTGGCACAGTCACTTGAATCCCTTGGATATGCTCTAAAAATCCTTTTGATGTGGGATGGGATTCTTTTCCTCCAATGAAAGGTTATTTGTTGCAGGCAGAACCATTTTTGTTGCTGATCTTAGGGTGAAGTGCAGGAAAGATTGCAAAACATGATTATGGCTGGATAAATGGACAAGTGGCAACTCAGGAAAGAGTGTGGGGTGGGGCTGGAAGGAATTGCACAATATCATTCTGAAGTTGTGTAGAAAAACCTGGGTAGTATAGTCTTGCAGACTAGGAGGTGAGTAGAGTTCATGGCCTTTGAGAACAAGATGGCTTTGGTATGCCTCCAAGGAGCAAGAGTGGGTTTGTTGCTAGAGGTATTTTGGATTTGATTTATTAGCATTGGTGAAGAATTTGACTAAAGATAATAATGTTCACTGCAGGCTCATTGCTCACCTGTTTAGCTCATATCAGCACGGGGAAGAGCTGCCGTGCTTGTGGATTGCAGGGACGTGTGAGGATGTTCTCTTCCACCCTGTCATGGACCAGTGAGGGAAGACAGCGTGCCTCCACTCCTTTTTGCTCTTCTTCTTTTGTGGTCTTTTCTGCTGCCTTTGGGTGGAGATCTTTATTTCTGTGCCTGCCTTCACCAACCAACCACAAAACTCTAGGTCTTCAGATAGAGTGGGTTGGCTAAAAGAGACCACAAAATTTCAAATAAAAAGGTTTAAATTTAACTGAAGAAAATACCATTTGGATTTAAAAAAAAAACTGAAAGGACATGTACACAATATACATAAAAGCATGTGGGCACTTGGGTAATAAAACTACCAGGGATAAGCACATCCAGCTTGTCTAACTAAACAATGTCCCTACTTTATCTTCCCCTTATTCAAGCAACATCTTACTGCCTTTGGTTCAGCTCACTCTATCAGTGGCAGGAGATCTGACTCTTCTCTTTCTTTTGACTTCTTTCCTTGCTTCTCTTTCTCACTTTTTTCTCTTAACGCTTTGCTAGCTTTGGTTTCTATTGTCTATTTTTTTTCCTCTCCCCAGCTCAAACAAACTAGGAGGTTAGTTTGTTGCTCATTTCCGCAAAGCACAGTTTCTGAATTGAACTTTCTCCCACCTCCACCATTCCAACCTTTAGTTGCACTTTATAATCTCCTGTGCCTATAAGCACAGAGTTCTGTATTGTAAGGAAACTTCTGACCTCTAAGCTATTAACCTTTTGACAACTGAAACAGCCAATACAAATGACTGGACCCCATAATATCCTAAAACCAAACATGTCATAATAATGCAGGACAGTTTTCTTCCTTTATACCTAGGCTAAATCAGGATGTTTTGGTTTCCCTAGGTCTGCTATAGCCTAGCAGTCTCAACATCAGTAAATGAATGTTCTTGTCATTGGGATATGTATGTATGTATATTATTCTGGCAAAAACTCCTCTCCTTCTCATGAACCAAAGGACTTCATAGGTCATGGGCAGGCAACTTGCTAGTCTCCAGATGTCGGAGGAGTAGTCTAAAATATCTGGGAGGCTCTGTGTTGCTTTCCCCTGCTCTAAACCTCAAAAAGCAATTGCAACAGTGGTCAGTCTGTTGTACTGAGACAGGGAATATCTGAGTCCTAGTCTCGCTCAGCCCTGAAGCTCACTGGGTGACTTTGGGACAGTTGCTGACACACAGCCAAACCTACCTTACAGGGTTGTTGGTTCATTTCATTTACATTTATTTAGTTTCTGTACAGCCCATAGCTGAATTCCCTGGGCAATGTACAACAGTGCAGGCAATGTATAACAGTCCTACCTGAAAGGTTGTTGTGAGGATAAAATGGAGAGGAGAATTATGAAAGCTACCTTTGGGTTCCATGGAAGAAAAACATGTAGGCTATAAATAAATAAAAATAAATAAAAGTATAGGTGTAATCGTTGCAAGGAAAAGGTCTGCTACTTTCTCTGCCTTTCCATACCTCAGTACTATGGAGAAATCCTACACTCCAGTTAGAAACCTGGGAGGATGGGAACATATCCACATAGTCATAGCAGGAATCAGAAGCATTTGGAGTACCTCTGTATCCCTTGAACTGAAAAACCCTCCTCTTGGGTAACAGGGTTCTAGTGACCACAAACTTGACTGCCAGCCAAAATCAGTCGATCTGTATGCCATGTTGGACTACATGGTTGCAAAATAATGGGAAAACAATCCAAGAAGCTTCTACCTGCTGGTAAATTGCTGGAAGAATTGCTGTGTTTTTGTGTAGCAGAGATAAATAACAATGCTGTAACTTTTTAAAAGTCTGTGCTAAAATGCATAATCAGCAAAGTCTTTTGCTGTATGGTACCACTTGAGACTGCTGATGTGAGATTGAAAGTTGGAATGATCCCCTCCAACTCTTTGAAGCACTTCATCCCTGCTCATCAGCTGAAAAGATGGTCAGAGCTGCCTACAGAAGTTCAATAAAAATAATAAAAAGACAAGTCTCTGCCCACAGGCTTACCCTCCAAGACCAACACAAATGGAGAAGAGGGACTATCTACTTCTTACTATCTCATAATGGAGGCTTACTTCGTTTTGAAGAAACATGTCAAAATATGGGATTGGACTCCTGCATCCCTTTCTTTTTTCCAAGCACTCATTTTTAAGAACCAGTTGATAAATTGATTGTATTAATCGAAACCTAAACCCTTTTTGAAAGACAGTTAATGAATTTCACAGTCAGTAAAAAGGCCCCTTTCATAGACTTGTAACTTATTGATTCAGGATCACTTAAGAGGCAGGGAATGCATTTTGAAGTTTAAAGCCAGATGACATGAGAATTGTTGCAAGGAAAGTATAGAAGGAGAACAAGGATATACTTTTCAGAATGAAATAAGTAACTCTATTGCAACTAATCTCAAGAGAAAATCATTTTAAGTAGGGCAAAAAACCTTATGCAGCAGAAAAGCTCCTCACGTATTTAGCTTTAAAAAAAGAGCAACATTCAAACATGTATGGCTAGTTTGCACATGATGGTAAGCCTGAGTTAAAGAGCAGCATGCTTATAAATGCGGCCCAGTCCGTTCATAGCTTGTTTAGTGTGACATGCAAATCAGGACCTCTGGCTCATCTCCCCTTTGACAAGCCAGGGAAATAAGCCAAAAGCAAACTGGATTATTTTTCCAAGTCGTCAGGGAAGAGAAAGACCAGAGAGCCTGGTTTGTATCGCTCACTAGTTGTTTCCATTGCAGGTTTGTTTATTTGTTTCCATTGCAGGTTTGTTTATTTGTTTCCATTGCAAGATACACAAGTATGCTGCTCATAAGCAACTTCGGCTTATTGTGACATGGAAAGTGCACCATGGTATCCCCCTCTCACACATGTTTGAAATGGTATACTCTACTGTGTTTGAACCTAACTGGTTTGAGCGACTTAAATAGTTGTAAGGAACTATTTACTACTACTGTTGCTGTAAACAAGTTCTTAAAATGCCACAGCATTGGG
The DNA here is from genome assembly GCF_004798865.1 of Varanus komodoensis. NCBI lineage: Eukaryota > Metazoa > Chordata > Lepidosauria > Squamata > Varanidae > Varanus > Varanus komodoensis. The sequence goes on from NW_025335568.1 coordinate 62,396,410, forward strand.
GCAGGGGTAGGAGATGCTCTGCTTTCAGCTGAAAGGAGGAAAAGGGTATTACAGACAGCAGCCTAATTTCATTTTATATGAGAAGGATTTGTAGTCACTTGCTTGGAGCTACTAAAAGGATCAACTGTCCTCATTTGAGATGCATGCTGGCAGATTGACTTTTATAGCACCAATTTAGACTTCTTGGTACCCTTCCTAGCTTCTTTCATACTACTAACAACTTTTCACACTGTCCTGATCCCTCTATTCTACTTCCAGTTCTCACAGAACCATTTAGTGCCTTCCTACCAGATGATAAAACTTCATTTTGTTCCAGATGAGACGCTTGTAATCAGAATGCCACACTGATGTTTTTTTGTTCACTGTTTTGAGGTCTAGTTCAGTTCTTCCTTTGCTTTTTTGCCCCATTTCACTGTAAGCTTTTTAGAACAATGTTGCAGCTGTGCATTTTTCTTTGTTTCACTCTAACTGCAGTACCCCAGGCCCAGATTTCTTCCTTTAAAAGCCTGGAAAGCATCAAAAAAGACTTTTGCTAGCAAGGGGGAGGGCAGTGGGGAAACTTAACGCTTGCCATATGTAACCTGACTCACCGAAGTCATGTGTCTTTTGGCTCCAGCCGTGTACCGATTCAGTGCCTTATGAAGAGGCCTTGGCCAACCGCAGGGTTCTTCTGAGTTCCACAGAGAGCAGAGAGGGCCTCGCACAGCAGGTATTCCATGGCTTGGCATGCAGCCATTTCATAATGCAGTGTGCTCACTGAAACGATGTTTTATTTGGTAGTTGCATTGTGTGAACATCTTCATTTAGTGCACATGCTAATATGCATGTAATATGAAAATCTGCAACTAAGGGAGGATTGTGGTTTTTAGAATTTTGCACACCATTGAAGAATGGTCTAAGGAGCTAATGCTGACAGGCTGCTTTGATAGACTGTTCCCCAAAGGAACTGGGTTTTGGTGTGCTTGTTTGATGGATGCCATTTGTCTGGGTTTCTGCCAAAAAGCCAAATAGCATAAAGCAGACAAATACATTTGATCACCTTTGTAAAGATGACTTCTTGGATCAGATTTCTGCTCCACCCTCCCCACTTAACATGTTTATATGTCTAACGGAAAACAAGGAAATAATCTGGAAGGGCAAAAGCATGTTTAATAAGATTCCCTGCTACCAAGCTTAGAAGATGGAGAAGGCAAACTAAAGATTTGGTATATGTATGTTTGGTATATTTTGTATCATTTATGGATGGAAAGGTGAGTGAAAACATAAGTGGTACTGTTAATTCACTCTGCTGACAAACATGTCCTGCCCAGAAAACTAGCTTCAGAAACTGAGAAACTAGGCTGCAAGCTAGAGAGCTGGTTGATCTATTAGCTAAAGGCCAGAGTTGATCTCTGTGAGTGCATACTTTAGTTCAGTGTTGGCAAACCTTGAGAGACCGAGTGTCCAAACTGCAACCCAAAACCCACTTATCGCAAAGTGCCAACACTGCAATAAAACCTGAATGCTGAGGTTGTAGTTTAGAATAAACAACTCGCAGCCAGTCCAAGCATATGTCCTTGGCAGCGTACTGATCGGCCATGCGAAAGCTCAGACAAGTCGTGGCTAATGAGTCGCGGCTCGTGACGTCATCGCCTGGAACCGCTAATCCTTTCAGAGCATGCGCATAGCCCCTATGTCTGCTGTTATCCAATGCTTGGCTGCTGGGGCGATGCTGGGGCAACTTGGCTCGCGTGCTGACAGAGAGGGCTCTGCATGCCACTGCAGCACACGTGCCAGAGGTTCGCCACCACTGCTCTAGTTCTTACATTGTTTCGGATTTGCATTTCAGGAATCAAAAGGGTTGTGCTAGGAAAATTTAGTAAAGAGATGGAAGCACATTGGATTAAGCACAAAATGGACTTCTTTCTGGGATGTTTGGAGAATAATATAATGTTCTCTTTTTTATAACTATAGAACATTATCCAGTCTATTTAGGTGATGGTGACAAATCTCAAGTTTAATTTTTGTCAGTTTTTTAAATGGTATAAACAATTGACAAAAACAAAGGGAGAAAAATATACACAATTTAAATAGCTTAATGTTAAAAAGAGCAAATATTGAAACCGTTGTATCAAAATGTGTCACACAATACAAAATAAAACTGTAAAACCTACAAAACTGTGGTGTTAAATGCTATGATAATATAAAAGGACATATACAACAATATGTAAACCTTTAAAAAGTACAAATAGGTCAAACAAGTTTCAGCTTTTGGCTTCATCAGTGTCCTGTGCAAAATTATGAAGAAAAAACATAGGAAAACAAATGCATTGCTACTATGGTCTAAGTTCCAATTAAAAATTCTTCAAAAGAAGAGTGAATGTATATCCATATATCGTTGGCAGGCTTTATTTCTAGGCATGCTGGTAATCAGTGCACACAAATTATCTTGCCATATAGCAATTGTCTTACCACCAGATGATTCCAAAACTCACCCTTCGCTTATTGAATATAATTGCACAAATAGGTGTGGTAAAGTCTGAGTAATATGCATAGAAAATAAAAATATGTCCTTTTTTTCCATTAGCCTATAGTAATTTCAAGGCCACTTGTCTGTCCTTCTTTGAGTTTTGGGGGATTTTATACCAAATGCATGCCAAAAGCCTTCCCTCTCAAGAGTGAGAATGGCATCAGCTGTGCAGGAGGTGGTTAATTGATCCTGTCAGCTCTGTGCTGAGCTTTTCTGCTAGTGCAGTTGGACAGATGGATTCTAAAAACACAACAGCTTAGTTTTCCATATCTAAGGTATATTACAAAAGAAAAGAGCATAACAATCAAAAAGTGTGATCTGGTCTTAACAATATACTTGTAGGAGTCTAGTTAAGATCTTCACTGAGCTGGTGTTTGCAAAGAATGAACCCAAAATATCTCTCACCTTTTGAATTTGGATTCTGTGTATATTGGATCTGGTGCTTTCTTCTGAGCATCCAGAATTTCAAGTCTTTCCTACAAAATATTTTACCAGTGGGACTAGCCAGTTAAAATAACTTTGATCACTCCATTTAACCAGACTTATCACAGATGGAAAGCAACTGTACTAATGGACCTGTATCATAATTTGCATCATTCTTTATGGATGTTTAAAAAGAAACCATATTTCTCTATATTGCAGTTTGTCAAACTTTATCTAGCCTGTAACTGCAAGCATCTGTTTCTTCCTCTCTCCAGATGATCCTACTTGATTTGTGTACTGAGCTATGGATTGCTCTATTATCATATGTTTACATTTTAAATGAAGTAAACATTTGTTTAAAGCTTTGTAAAAATGCAAGCTGTTTGTCACAGCTTTAGTTTTATATGGTGCCTTTGCACTCTCCTTTTCTGTTCTCTCTGTTTTTTGTTCTGAAGAGGCAGAAGCATAGTGCTCACATGGAAATCATGTTTGCATTTTTACCATTAAGAGGGCTAGAAATCTTTAAATACCAGCTGAGACTGAACATGAACCTGCAGACCAGAGCAATGTTAGGAGTTTCTTTGTTGCCTCTGTCCATTCCAAATACTGCCTGCTCTAGTAATGGCTCAGTTTGCTGTGCATTCACTTTCAGATAAGTCTACTGTACTCTTTAGTTTTTGTCAGCTTTCATCCATTTGCTTCATGGGACTAACTCTCCCTACTATTTAGGTCCAGCAGAGTTTGGAGAAGATTGCAAAACTGGAGCAGGAAAAAGAACACTGGATGCTGGAGGCTCAGCTGGCCAAAATTAAGGCAGAGAAAGAGAATAAAAGAGCACTTGATAAGCTCAAGAACTCGATTGAGGCAAATCAGGAGAGCCCTCTCATGCTGAATGCAGGTGAACAGGAGAAGGAGGGTGCGGAGAAGGTTTGCAAGGAACCAGTTAAAATCACAGGTCTGGTAAGTGTGTTTTATTCCCATTGACATACCAGGAGTTTTTTTGATCCACAGTATTTTTTTCCTTGGCAATTTTTCCCACTTATTATGAAACATTGAATTTCTACATTAATTAGTTATTTAATGCATTGAACACATTGGCTACATTTCGATGAACAAGTTCAGCTTCCCCTTGAGCTTGTGACTTTTCCCATGTCCTTTAGGAGTGAGTAGTTTGGAAGGTTTTGCTTCTAAGCCAGTTTCATATACCACAGCTGGAAGTTGGCTTGTTTCAAACAAATCATAGTTAGAGTTGGCTATAATTTGCCTTGGTTCTCATGTAATATGAACCTATGGTTTGTTTAATCCATGGTTTGTCTAAAACCAACTGGTTTTTTGGCACTGCAGTACTGGCATGTAAAGGGCTGACCTTACTGCTTTTTCCTGCTGCCTCTGTAATCTGGCTGAACAACCCATGATTCTGGATTCAACAGTCATGATAGCCCATGTTTTAAACAAACCACAGTTTGCATCACAACAGCAAACAGTAGTTAACTGAAAGTTCCCAGATCACATGAAACAACAATTATACTACATCTTGTTACATGCAAACCAGGTCAGTGTCAGGTTTCAATGACACAATCAACCATTGTTAAAAGCAGAAAAACAAAAGTCTGCAGAATTTCACAGAACTGATGTCAGTCATATTGGTCATCTAGCATAAATGCAACAATGCTTATTTTTTAAAATTGAAATTGTAACTAACTTTTTAAGGTGACTTTCCCTGAGAAGCACTTATGTTTATGTGCATCGCCCTTGGGGCGTACTATAATCAATGAGTTGTATCCAAAGGACTATTTGATTATTTTAAATTCTGTTGTTTTGGGTTTTGCTACTGTAACCTGCTTTGTGGACTGTGTATAAACAATTTTATTACAAAGAAATGAAACAAATACCTTGTAATATAATTTACCCAAGTTCTCAGATCAGTCTGAAATTCATGAGTTGTTAAAATTTTGGGATACATTTAGAACACAATCCTAAACATGTCTAGAAAAAAAGTGCTATGACTCTGTGCATTCCCTAGCCACTCATGCTAGCTGGGGGATGCCGGGAGATGTTCTTCTGTCTAAATATGCATACAGCAGCATGCTTGTATTTATACACTTCTAGCCTCAACTGAAAAAGGGGATTTTGTGTTAAGCTGATTTAAGCGTATGTTTTCATGGTCCTAATATCCTTGAATGTTTTGGTACATATTCCTGGCTTTCAAATTAATGTTTGTTTACCAAAAGGTAAAGTGGTGTAATATTCTGATGGGAACACATGTTACAGAAGGACTGTTTGGCAGATTTGAGGTTGATGCCTTTGAGAGAGAGCAGCTTTATTTGGGAATACTAGCTAGCTCAGCAGGTCAGTTCTGAAACACAGCTGCATGTGTGAAATTGAGTATTTAGCACTTGGACATAATATGTGTTCAGTAGGCTGAAAATAGTAGTCTGAAGGACATGTGTAGATAAGTGTGTCATAAAGTGTGTAAAGATTTGAATGACTCGATCTAGCAGTATAGCCACCCTTTGCAGAAGCAGTACTTTCCTACCATCGGTTTCCTACTTTTCCTGGTTTGGCACTCCGGATTTTATACCATATTGACTCTTTATGTTGGAGAGCATTATGCCAACATTTTCTGTATTAAACAGATACTTTCAGCTGGGGTATCATTGCATCAGATTCTACCCATTCCCTTTCTACAAAAAATATTTTTATCAGGAAAACATTGTAGAAGAGATGAGCTTAATTTAAAGCTTAAAGTTGAAATGTAACAGTTGGTTGTCTGCCACATACCAAATAATTTGTAATATGATTATGTTAAACATCAATAATATGATAATAGGCCTTTGGCTTGGAAATTATGCAAATTGCTGTTTCAGCAGTCAGTTATGATTTGGTGTATGTTTAGAAGGAACACATTTGCAAGATGATTCCATTGAATATACATTTTGTTCATAGAAGAAAATGCCACAAGCATGATGTAGCTAAGGTTTACCCAAACTGATGGCCTAACGATTCCTATGGGAGGCAGTTGAGCATATGTTTAGTTTTCCCACTGAGAGCCTTGCAACTGAAATCTGCTTAACATTTTAAAATTTGGGTCGAAATCTGCTAAACATTTTCTGAAACCATTTGGATAAACTAAAGTAAATAGCTTTTAGAGCCAGAGAATAAATTATTTCTTTGAGCTGATCCTGTTGCCCTACTTTCTTTTTAGGTTGGAATGCTGACAGTAACTACTGGAAATGACGAGGTATCGTTTCAATGTTGCAGTGCCATGCTAGCATAATTTTTAAGCTGAAAACATTGACTAATGCTGAACCTGCCCTTTTGTGCCTCTCTCCCACCTTTCAAACTAATGTACCTGTGTTCAGTTTAATTTGCCTGATGAACCATTTCCTAATCAGCCCTTCTTTGGTGTTATCTTGCTTGGGGATAGGGACATGCAACAAATCCACTTTGGCTGGAAAATCTGCTCGATTCTCAGGTTTACAGCTCCCCAGGCACACCAGTCCACATTGGAGTGGCCCAGAGTCCGAGCTCCTGATGAGCATGCCCAGAGTTCACGGGTGCTTTCCAGGAACTGAGTACCATGCACTGTGCAAGCAGCACCACAGGAATGGTGGACAGGGCACCTGCTAGCTGTGCTCCTTTTCGCTGTGTGCCAGGGATGGCAGTGAGCAGGGAGGGAGGTTGGCCACCAAGAATGGCAGCTAGGGAAGGTTTGTGGTGTGCAGCTGGGGATCTGTGAACACTCACAGACTCTTCCAGGCTCAGCTCTCTTCCTTTGAGAAAGATGAGCAATGGGAAAAGTCCAGTGGGCAGGCACAAACAGGGTTCTAGAGCAGCTTGGCATGTCCCTATTTGTGGACATTTTGAGATTGACATTTCCTATTTTGTTTCTATGAATATGGAGGCAAAATTATAGAAGTGTTGTACAGTGCCCTGTTCCTCATAGGACCAAACAAGATGCTTCTGAGAAAGCTGCAAAAATAATGTGAAAATCACAGCCATTTCCTACTATTGTAGAACAACTGGTGGTATTCAAAATCAAGCTATTCTGTAGCCGATGAAAGCCTTATCCTTCATGAATTTCTCACATTCCTTTTTAAAGTTGTCTGCTGAATTCCACAGCTAAGCAAGTTGTTGTGCAGAGAAGAACTGAATTATTTCAGATTTTAGCATTACAAGAGGGAAAGAAACTTCTCCTCTCCACTTTCTCCCCACTGTGCATAATTTTATAAAACTCTGTCATCTTTCTTTTTGTGTTTTTTCCCTAAACTACCAAGCATAAAAGGCAATATTTCCTCATAGGTGGCTCCTTGACCAGTCTGGTTGCCCTTTAATTCACCTTTTCAGCTCTACAGTATCCTTTTCTGAGATTTAGCTTTCACAGTACATCAGAATCCATGTTTGCTTTCTCTGTTCCATGTGTGTTATTTTTCACAGTTTAATGGGCATTTGCTTATTTTTTGATGAACTTGCTTTGCAGGCTTCAGAAACTGACAACCGAGAAGACTTGATCAGAAATCACTATATGGCAAGAATAGTGGAGCTCACATCTCATTTGCAGCTGGCTGACAGCAAATCTGTACATTTCCATGCAGAGGTGTGTGAGCAATCAGTTGCTTGCTTTGAGAGTGAAAAATAGGCATTACAGCAATGGTTCCTTTTTTTTTCTAGGCGATCTCCTCTGATAGGTAGCTGCTTTCTCACCCACTCACCTGCAGTTGTGCTTCAGAGAAAAGCTGGTTGATTGATAGACTAGAGTTCATGGGAGGAATGAGTTGCAGAATGCGGGGGAGTAGTGCTGTAGGAGGTACCCTCAGCTAAATGGAACACAACAGCAGAGAATTGTAAAGTGCATGGAAGAGTTTGTCATGGGGGAGGTTGGACCTGATGGCTTTATTGCCCACTTCCGACTTTATATTCTTTGATTCAATGAGAAGGAAGGCAGCAAGGTTGGATGAATAATTACCCTGAACACTGCAAAGAGGAATTGTCATGGAAATATGCAGAGAGGGGATTCTAATACAGTGAACTTCAAAGAAAGAACACTAGAATGGATGCATGGTCAGAAGCTACAGCTGGCAGAATTCAGTTCATTAGTGGAAAGAAGGTTGGCACCACTGTTGCCAGGACCTCTAGGGCAAGCTGAATGGGTGAATAGGAGAGCCACAATGGGACGAGCAGTGGCACTGTTGGGGAAGCCAAAGCCAAGATTGACTGGCCGAGCATCTTGAGAAAGGAAAAGTTCATATATTGCCTTCTGGCTGAGGAAGCAACAATTCTAGAGGGAACAGGAGAAGGCAAATGGGATGATAGGAAGACAGTGAATAGGAATAACTTTTGAAGACAAAGCCTGGTTGTTTGCCATAATATTTGAAATAGGTGGCTCTGAGACTGTCAGGAGTTCAAGTAGTCTCCATCTACCTGTACATGCACAGAGTCTTCAGTACACCCACGTCCTCCCGTCCCCCATAGTAACTGTCAGTATAAAAGCTCACTAAACTAGACTACCATGGTTTACTTGTGTTTAATTTGACAGTGCCGAGCACTTGCAAAGCGACTCTCTCTAGCAGAGAAATCCAAAGAATCCTTATTGGAAGAAATGAGACTAAGTAAACAGAGCATCACCAGATTACAGGCAAGTTTCACTGCCATGTGGTGGAGGTATATTTCCAAACACTGATACACAAGCTATGTGGATTTGTGAAGACTTTAGAGCAGTCTCCATCCACTAGAGAACTGTTCCAGCTCTAGAACTGTTCCAGCACTCAGGGAGTTAACAACATCAGCAGAAATTATGGTATTCCCAGATAACTGGTGGGCATCCCATTTCTCAGATCTTTCTTCTGCTAGCACATTTGAAAAGATTTATACTTTTCTTCACTAGCTTTATGCTATCCTTCCTAGCTGTAAGCTGAGGTGGACAACTGTGGGTGGCCTGGGAACATCTTCAGCTCTCTGGCCCCCCTTCCCCTGCTGCTGGGAACAGTTGACCCAAGAAACATAGAAGGGTCACATTTACCTTACTTGTAAGCTAAATATGACCTATTTGGGGCTGTGGGGTTACAAAGCCCCAAAATGATCACATTTAATTAGGAAATGAGATGCATTCTGTAGTGTCAGTCACATAGATTTTTGCCAGAGAGAGAGGATTCTTTTAACCACCATTGTTCTAAGCATACTTGACAGAAAAAAAATTCATGCAAGAACTGAATAAGAACTTGAAGACTTTTCCTTGAAATGTACTTTTGTGTATCATAAAATGCCTTCTTGATGTCACTCCTCCATAAAATCTCTTGTCCTACCAATACTTTTAACCATATGTCCCAGCTGTTTACCACTTTACTACCAAGAAAAGGCTTGATAGTTGGAACTCTCATCTCATTATAGTCACACTGAATCTGCCACCCAGAGCAAAATGCAGGTGCTAAATAGCTGATCTTACTCGTTCCCCAGAATGGGCTCTCCTCAAGGAGAAAGGCTGGTCCAGCAGGTAGCCCTTGCAGTGGCACAGTGGTGGGTCACTCAGGCTGGTTCATTGTTTACCACTGATTTCACTATGGGAAACCTGAATTCAGATCCTTGCTCTTCTATAAAACCCATTGGCTTGAGCATGTCATAATCATTCAGCCTAGCCTATTTTCTTGGGTTGTGAGCTCACAAGTATTCTTTGAGTTCTGATGCTGCAGCATTTGGCCCTTCTATAGCATTTTCAGCTTAGTAACAAGAGACATAAGAGAGATTTTAAAGAAATAAATGTGCCTGCTTGTCAACAGAAAAGTAAAAAGGCAGTAAACTAGAACTTAATCAGTGTTCCTATTTTCTGTACTTCTGCTCTTCTACTTCATGGGGAACTTTTGATTGAAGGTATCGTGTCTTTGGCATTTCAGGATGAATTGACAACAACCAAGAGAAGCTATGAAGATCAGCTGAGCATGATGAGTGACCACCTTTGTAGCATGAATGAAACGTTATCTAAGCAACGGGAAGAAATAGATACCCTAAAGCTGGCTAATAAGGTATGTAAAATAGTTCGTTGTACATTGGATTTGTTGTAAGTCACCTTCATTTCCTATCCTTTTTTTAATTATTCTTACTTGAGGACACTGATGAACAAAAGAAGCTTTTTAAAAAGTGTTGGGTCATTCTTGTGCATGTGTCTTGAATGTTGAACTACAAAATTCAAGGTATTGCCTCAGACACGCCAAAAGAAACAAGCACAGGATTGTTATTAACTGAGTTGCTGAATAAATGAAACTGTAGATGGCAACTTGTCCTTTAATCCTAGATCTTGGTCATATCATAGTTTAAGTTCATAGTCTCCACAAGGGTCCCCATTGATTTTCAGATGTAAAACCACACAAAGGACCTGGCTTGCATGAGACAACAACCCTTTATGGGTCACTAGCTATAATGGGTTGTTGTATTTTGTGAAAGCATGCTACTTCCTGCTGGGTGTCTTACTTTTCAGCACTATGGCAACAATGAATAACTTGTTCTAGCTTGTTGGTCAATCCATGATGAGTTGTTACATCATCTGAATCCAGGAGAGCATTTTAATGGATTTCAGGAATCTGCTGGCATGTGCTTCAGTAAGAGCTGCAAACCCCCTTGCTACTTTTAGTAATTTTAGCATTTCGGTTGCCAGTGACAGCCCCTTCTCTGATGCTTGAAGCAGCACTTCGGACTGACAATCATTGATCCTCTATCCCCTTTTTAGTTACTGAAAATTGCATAAACGTGTTTGTAACATCTGGTTTTGGTTGACCTTTCACAAATACACTCTTGTGTGGTCCAATACAGCTGTCCCATATAGGTAGCCATTTTGGAACTTGGCAGTTGATCCTTGGCAACTTGGGCAAATTAGCCTAAATGTAGTTGTTTTGCCATGTCAAGTTCCTTGAAAGTTACAAGGACACTGGAAACATACAGGAAAATTGACTACACAAATTGGACAGTTGTAAGTGCATATATGCAAAAGATAGACAGGTTTTTAAAAATATTAACACATTTTCACAAATCTGTAGGACTCAAAAAGTAAAAAGACCCTAACTGCTAATTTTTAAGGCTCCACAAATTATTTTTTAAATGTAGCAAACTCCAACAGTGGTTGGAGCAAGAAGGGAAGGAGGCAGTACAGTTCTGCTGTGAAGCCCCTTGGGGTACTAGTTGGAGGACATATGAACATAAAGGCCATGTGGGATCAGACCAATAGTCCATCCAGTCCAGCACTCCATTCACATGGTGGCAAACCAGCTGCACACAGATTCCCCCAAGCAGGATGGGTGCAAGAGTTCTGCCTGCCCAAGCTCCTCAGCAGCTGGTGTGTGCAGGCATGCTATCTCTAGTAAAGGAAGTAGCACATAGTTAGCAGGGCTAGTGGGCACTGAAAGCTGCCTCCACGAAAGGACTGAGGAGAGGAAGACCAAACTATGGTGAGCCTATTGACAGGTACATCATGAATTGTTCTGTGAAAAACCCGTACTATGTACCTTTTTTGCGGGGTGGCTTAGCTTGTCATATGAAGCTTTCCAAAGATCTTCATACCTCTTAGTTTACTAAATGACTAAAGATAGGTTGGGGGAAGGGAAGAGCAAAGTACAAGTGTTTGGTCTGTGAACTCTGGAAAATATTTCTGAGTGGGTTCTGCCTTGTCCACCTCTGCTTTTGTCTAATATTTAACCATGCCCAAAGACCTGCACCAGAAGATAGAGGAGACTACCTTCCTTCCTGGAAGGCTTACAAAATATATTTAATAACTAGGCAATAATTAGAGGAGTGGTGCCTTGCTGGGATAAAAGGTACCTGAGAATGGATGACAAAGAAGCTGCTGCCGAGGGGTGGCAAGACAAGCTTGTTAATGAAGTGATGGCCTTGAGAAGAAAGGGCGAAGACCGAAGTAGCTGGGGTAAGCAGGACATGGGCTCAGCCATAGAGGGCAGCATGATAGCGTGCTAGTGGGAGCTGGAGAGAGAAAGGGCTGATTGTAGAATTTATTTGAACTGATGACAGGATCTTGATTGAACACTGTAGATATGAGCCACCGGATTGAATTGGGGTCCACAGAAGGAGGTTTCAGGTTTAGACTTTAAGCACTCCATTGGGAAAGATCTCTGATATCCATGACAGCTACCTGAAAAGAGCCAGCAGTCTGATTCAGTATGGCAGCTGTGTGTGTTGATGTGTAGTTGTGGTGGGAGACAAACGAGAATAAATTCACGCAAGTCAAGCCGCAGGAATGCTGATTGTCTCCATTTTTGTTTATGCTTATATTTTATGGTTGTATCTCTACATTTACATTATGAAAACTGTAGATGCTTTTTTCTTTTTGGCAAATGAGATTATGGAACTTGAATACAGTGTAGAATGTGATAGAAAGACACTATTGAAGAACATGGTTCAGTGTTATTTTAATGGTGCAGTAACTAGTTTTGTTAACTGAGTAGAGCCTTGGGTTTGAAATTGCATGTTAGTATCATGCAATGCCTCTTCAGGACATATGAGTTATCCCAGACCGATGATATATAATGACCATATATCATTATATATATTAATGATATATAAATAATATATATCATTATTTATATAGTCATATACCACATAAAGTAGAACCTGTTTACCTCAGGAATAGTAATTGATACAGGTTCAGCTACTCACTGAGGATGGCAAAATGGTAACACATGACAAAGAAAAAACAGAAGTGCTCAGTTCCTACTTTGGATCAGTTCTTTCCCAAAAGAGAGTCTTTGACCTCCCTTGCAAAGGTGAAGTACAAGCTAAAGAGGCAGGATTGCAACATGAGATTTATAGGCAAATGGTCAAAAAGCACCTCATTACTTTGAAAAAGTTCAAATCTCTTGGGCCCAATGAACTGCATGCGAGAGTAATATAGGAACTGGCAGAAGAACTCACAGAGCCACTGTCTGTTATCTTTGAGAAATCATCACAGATGGGCAAAGTGCTGGATGACTGGAGGAAGACCAATGTTGTCATTCTCTTCCAAAGGGAAAAAAGAGGAATTTGGGAATTACAGACCAGTCTGTCTGACATCAATTCCTGGGAAAATTCTGAAACAGCTTATAACCACTCAGAATATAGCTACCTTAAAAACAATTCCGTGAGTGCTAGAAACTAACATGGGCTTGTTAGAAACAAATCCTGTCAGGCTAATCAGATCTCATGATTGATTGGAAAACCACCCTGGTGGACTGTGGCAATGCTATGAACATAATAAATCTTGACTTCAGCAAAGTTTTTGACAAAGTGACACACAATGTCCTGACCAGCAAACTAGCTAAAAGTGGGCAAGATAGATAAGATGGATCCATAGCTGGCTACAGAATTGGACTGAAAGATGCTTATGAATGGCACTTTCTGAAACTGGGGAGAGATGGATGTGGTACTGCAGGGTTCAGTCCTGGGCTCAGTGCTCGTCAATGCTTTTATTAAAGATTTTGATGATTGGGGGGGGGGCAAAGAATGCTTATCAGATTTGCAGATGACATGAAATATGGTAGAATAGCTAATAGTTTGGAAGGCAGAAACAAAATCTAATGTGATCTTGATATATTGGAATGCTTGGCTGAAAACAATAGAATAAAATTGAATGGGGACCAGTGCCATCTAGAAAAAATAAACCAAAATTTATCATTATAAGATGGGGGATACTTGTTCCAACAATACTGTAAGCAAGAAGGATCTTGGAATTGTTGTAGATGACAGGCTGAACATTTGTAAAAAAGCAAGCAAAAGAAAAGGCAAATGCTATTTTGGACTATATTAATAGAAGTCTCACTTCCAAATCACATGTCCAAGTTCCCCTCTACTCAGTACTGCTTATTTATTTTATTTTATTTAAGTTTTTTTATGCCGTCCCCTTGCTATATAGCCTCGGGACGGCTCACAGAAATAAATAAATACGAAACAAATAACAATTACAGTTAAAACCTGGAAACACACTGGCTGCACAATTAAAACCTATAAATATTAAACATTACTAAAATATTGTTTGAATAAAAAGGCCTTGGCCTGGCGCCAAAAAACAACGATTGCGCCAGGTGGACCTCTCTGCTTAGACCTCAACTTGAGTACTGAGTCTAGTTCTGGGCACCACAGTTTAATTGGAAAGGTTTAGAGTACGGCAACAAAGGTGGTGGTTGTTGTTTATTACATTTTTATATTGTTGAAGGTGGTATATAGAGTATCTTCTATACTGAAGATAGTTAGGGATAAGAAACAAAACTCTGTGTGAAAGGACTAGAGGAATTGGGCATATTTAGCCTTGAGAAGAAAAGATGGAGGGAAGACAGCACTCTTCAAGTACCTGAAAGGTTTTCACAGTGAGAAGGGCCAGAAGTTCTTGATTGTCCCAGAGTGTAGGATGCCAAATAATGGGTCCGAGTTATAGGAATCCAGGTTCCAGCTGAATTTGAGGAAAAGTATGTCTTTTTGAGCAATACAAGAGTAGAACAAAAGTTCTAGGGAAGTTGTGGGTTCTCCCACACTGGAGACATTCAGGATTCCAAGTGTTATCATTCCTGCGCTGCCTGGGAATGATGGAAGTGGTATTTCAATTCATCTGGGGAGCACCAGGCTGGAGAAGTCTTCTTTTGCAAGGGCTTAAGGCAGGTGCAATACAAAAGATGGAACAGCAAGAATGGGACTAACATGGGAGACTTGACTGATGATGAACAGTCTGGAAAAGTCTTGTGTGGGTCAGGAGAAGCTTCTGGACAAGATGGGTTGGGAGGAAGTGACGCAGAGGCAGCTTGATGTGGGGGAGACCCCATTTGAGTATCTGTTTTGCAGCAGCTGCTCCTGAAAGTCCAAAGCCACATTGATGGACAGCAAACTTGTGTTAAAGAATCAATTCCTGAGTCATGAGTTGTCACATGGGACTTGGGGGTGGGGAAGAGAGGCAGGCTGTTTTAAAGACCTTGCCCATGGCTAGCTTACCCAACTGAAGAGCACTGAAAAACAGATTGCAGGAGGATAAAAGAGAGATCTGATACTTGGATGAGCTGCTGTAGGGAAAAATATGTATATGCACTCTCTAAAAGGTAGAAAAATCCCTCTCTCTTTCCTTAGTTTTTTCCTCAAAGCTCTACCTATCCCATGAATCCTTCAATTTATCTTGATCTTGTTTACTTCTCCTCTCCAACTGAATTGAAGCCAAGGTTTTGTAGTTTTGTGCATTTTATGCATGTTGCCCTTGCCTTTCTCCTTCTGTTGTTTATGTGACTCCATATAGCATCATGTGTTTCAGTGGGGCTTGCAAATATACTCATGTAAGACTGACCTACCCTTTGTGCTTAAGTTCTGAAATGTGAACTGCCATGGCTCAAGGTTGCTTGGAAGCTATTTCATCTTTTTAAAAAGGAAATATGATTGTTTTTCCCATTAAGATATAGCTTCTGCTTTACTAGAATCTTCATAGTCCATTCAAGTGTGTTAAATGTACTAAGCAAGAGTAGGCACTAAGGATGTGTTAGAAATTGATGGGATAATTAATCTGTGGCGATGATCCTAAATATGTGCCATCACTTGGGCACACAAGCACTCTGCTTGATTAGAACAAGGTGTCTGTCTGTCTGTCTTTCCCTTTCCCTTCCTTCCTTCCTTCCTTCCTTCCTTCCTTCCTTCCTTCCTTCCTTCTTCTTTGCAAGAACCCCAGTTATACATAAGCAACCTGCTAGAAATTGGTATATGGCAATACTTGGAAAACCTAATAAAAGGAATGGCTTGGGTCATGAGTTCCTTGCTGTGAAAGCAAAGGCTCTTTCCATACATAGAAAGCCTTACAATTCAGCAGCAATTCCTGCAGGGGGAATGAAGGGAGGTGACAATTATGTATTTACCTTCTGGTAGTACCCCCTTCTACTCTTCTGAGGGGCCAGATCTTACGGAGGATACCACCTTCCAGAGCAGAAGTGCAAGGGTTTCAGGCAGAAGGGGTAAACACTAAAAAATAATCTATTTTCTGCTGTGAACCATTCTGTGGGAAGAACTTCTCATATAAGATGCTCTTGCATCAAGCTGCTTGAATCCTGAGTTCCAAGTGTTGTTGTGTTTAATGATCACTTTCAGGAATATAGTCACATGAATGCAGTCTTATGTTAAAACACTTCTTTTATAAAAGTCATTTTAGTTTTTGAAGGGGTGTGTGTGTGTTTAAATCGTTTCTGATCATGTGGTGGATGCAGTCTGTATATTGGCAATATACGTAAGTGAAGCTGACAGATCAGCTGCCTTCTCGGCAGTCGTGGCCACATGTGAAATCTGGTATGCCGTGGCTAAGTTCTCAAGCCCTGTCTTCTCTTGTAGCTAAGACAACATACTTGTGGTTTTTGAAGGTTGTGGAAGCTGTAAAGATTTCTTTCTTAATGTCTGTTTTCTAATGGAGTGGGTTTTTTTTTAATGGAGCTGGCAGACAAAAGCTTTCATCATGGAAACCTGGAAGCAATTTGATGCTTGAGGCTTGTCTACACCGAAACCTCATAAAGCTCAAATGTATACCATGACATCTTCCATGGTTTGTGCCTCCTTTTGAATTTTCTGCTTTTGCAACTACCATCAAGAGAGAAGATGGACTTATTACATTTTTTGTCAGTGGTAGGTAGGATAAGGGTTTTGCATCTTTGCCACCCTTACATCTGTTATATTTTGCCAGGGAAGAAAAAAATAGCACAGTGCAGAACTCAAACTTCGTATTAATAAAAATGCTTAGAAGAGTAATAACTGGGCATATTGATGTATGTATGTATAGGAAGAGAGGACCATAGTTCTATGACAGAGCATAGCATTGTATGCAGAAAGACTGAAGATCAATCTTTAGCATCTTCAGTTTAAAAAAAAGGGAATGCGACATGAAATCAGGTCATAGGAAAGACTTCTGCTTCGGTTTCTAGAAAGCCACTGTCAGTAAGAGTGGAAAATAGAGCCAGATGGTAAAATAATCTGACTGGGTATCCTCTGCATCCTGTGTTCTGTGGTAATTACTTCTGTTTTTTCTTTGATTTAGGGAAATTCCAAGAAGAACAAAAGTCGATAGTACTGCTCAGCCAACTGCCTTATGGATTATGCTGCTACCCAGAAACATGAATGCTGAAAATGGAATCTGTTTGGCAAATTGTTTCTTGACTGAACATGGCCATTTTGGAGGACTTACCCATATGTGCTTTGGTGTTGTGTATGGATGTGAGACAGCATTGAACTTAGTAGCCAGCATAATGCAAACCAAACATGGTGTGGTCAGTAAAGCAGACAGGGATAATACACACTCTGTGTATCACTTGCATAGGGATTAACCGTGAATTTTTACAGTATACTTTGTAACTACTATTAATTTCCATGTACAAACTTCAAAGTTTTTGTATATTTGAGTGCATATTTCAATGAACAGATCTGGTATCAATGCAGTAATTGTCTTTTCCTGGTAATACTGTCATTCCTGCTTGTCCATTCCTTTATGTGAGTAAAAAGGCACATACACAAACCCCAGAGCTGCTGTTACCTTTCAGCAGTGTCTACCTGTGCAGTTACTGTAAAATATACAAGTGATCCTGGTATTCTTTTCTTCTAGACTAGCTTAGAAGATTTCCTGGGAGAAGCAGTCTCAGTATGTTCATACTAAAGCATTCAGTGCAGCTGTGACTAATGCAAATTTAAATGCTCATTGCGGTTAATATAAAAGTGTACAGTAGTGGTTTTTTGAAATGAAGTGCAAAATCTGGGCCAAAGAAGGAGTTCATGTAAAATTGTGCAGAAGAGTGCCATTTTGTCCATGTTTGTGTGTGGCGTTACTTTCCATGCAATCTATTGATAGAAAAATAGCTTGCAACAGCTGGAATACAATATGAACAGAGCAAATACTGACAAGGGACTATTTCAGAAAAACCTTTTACTTGCTAGGAGCAGGACAGTATGTGTGAACAGTCACTGGTTTCAGACTAAGCCTGATATATGAGAGCAGGCCAAGAAATCACTGTATTAGCACCAGAAGGGCTGGTTCAGATGTTGATGGGCCTGGAAATATGTCTGGATGGAACAGATGGGTGTGCAATGCTGAACTCTGGGATCCTGCCTCCTCCTCCTGTCTCAGTCTACACATACAGTTTGCCTAATTCAAGAAACACTGTCATTTCTCTCTTCAGGGTCATATCATGGAGTTTCATATATATGTTCACACAGATCCCACATCGCTTCCTCCATTGGCAAAATAGGAAACCCAGCAATGTGTCCTGATGCTTTGAATCTGAATTTGGCACTGTCTGAGTCTGATCCAGTCCTGTGTTGCTTGTCCTAGGTGACCTGGTCCCCCACAGATATCCTGGCTACAGTTTGCATAATCTACATTGGCTTTTCTGGTTGGGCATAATGGAGCTGTAGTTCAAAAAAACATGAAGGGCACCATATGGCATTTTGAAGTTTGCCCAACTGATGTCTTAAGGTTCTCTAATATATTCTTTTTCACATTTTCTTTGTGAGAAACATGTTTACACAAACCTGCAGACTTCTCAGTGAGGTATTCAGTAGATAGTCTCCACCGTTGATTCACAAGATGTTCCACTACTGAATATTTCACACTGAACTACTTTTGTTGCTCCATAAGGCATAATAGCTGTCCTACATGCAATGGTTCCTCCGCTGTATCAACCATGTCAATGTACATTATGAGTATAGAATAAATATGCTTACATGTTAAATCTTTCCTTCAGAGATTGTGTTTTTGCTGTTGTGTGTTTGCAGCATGCAACTTCACAGAAGATCTGGCTTTGAGCAAAACTGCTTTTGGACATGTCTGTCTCAAGATTCATTAGCCTTCAGGGTGTGTATCAGTATACAGAGTGTGGAACAATGATTATGCAACCTGGCTATCGATGGAATGGGGGGAATGTAGTAATTATGATTTTTTTAAATGATTGTTTGATTTGCCCATTATGTTGCCAGTTCCCAAAGTCTTCTGTTATCTTTGCTCAGAGTTCAAGATAGTGATGCTGTGGCTGAACTGGTGATGTGGAAAGAAAACATCTGGCAGAGGAGAATTCATGTAGAACATATGTATGGAGACAGATTTATTTAGTTTTGGACACAGGATTGATATTAGAAAAGGAAATGGTTCTGTTTTCTCTTTTCAGGGTTAGCTAAGGACATATTTATATGGCGGCTTTGAAGGGCAGTCCAGATGTGTCAGCTACACTCTTGCAGGCTGCTCCTCCCCTATTATTATCCATCCACACTCCAAGTGGCAATTACTATGATTTATAAAATTATACCCTCTGTCCAGCAGTCACTGGGGGGTGTGCAGGTGTGTGTGCACAATAATACTGATTTATTAACATTCATATATTGCCTTATTTTCTAAACAGCTATCAGATCCATAAAACCCAAACAGAAAAAAGAAACAAAAACATCCAAAATTGTATGATTGGCATTAAAATTAAAGATTGGCAAACGCACTAAATGTTTAAAGCCCAACTGCACAGACATTACTCTAAATCAGAAGAATGAAAGAATCCTTCTGACCTCTCTTGGGAGCTCCACAGCCTGGTCCTTCTACTGAAAAGATGCTGTCTTGAGTAGCTGTCAGCTCAGTCTCTCCTGCTAGCGGGACATATAGTGGGCCCTCTGATGATGATTGTAAGTTACAAACAGGTTAATTTAGAAGAAAAATTGGATGCACTGTGTCTGGAGGAAGTGACGCTGGTACAGTACTGCACTTGCCCTGAAAGAACAGTTAGGCAGCTTTATGAATGCTTCAGATGGGTTGCTAGACAACCAGATGACCTTGGCTTTGTCAGCTATGGCCATTCCTGGATAGAGGTCATGTGGCTAAAGGAGGGAATGGGAATCTCAGGCCTGGAGGCCAAATCTTAGGGTCCTGCCATGGCCCTCCAGAGTTACCCAGATGGCTCCACATTTCCCACCCCATCCACTAATCATTTGGTGGTTTCTCCCCATTCTATAAAACTGAAAGGCTTCTAAGACTTAATTACTGGCAATCAGAACTTTAAGCAACAATATACTGGGCTATTGGTTTTTGACTTCACTCTGGCCTTGCTACTACTTGAGAGTGGCTTTTGAAAACATTTCAAAATTGAATTTGGCCCTTGGGATGAAAGAGGTTCTCAGTCCTATGCTATAGTAATCAATGTTCATGGAAACTTTCTAGTTAGATGTTGGATCTGAAATTCACTTGAAAGCTTCTATAAGAGCAGAATCCATCTCTCAGAATTTAACTGATATAGCCAAGCTTCTTGATATCACTCCAATATTAGAAGGACCACAGTGGTTGCCTATTCATTTCTGGAGCCAGTTCAAGATGCTGGGAACTTTTAAATATCCAAATAGCATCAGAACCAGATAATATGAAAGGAGCTGCACATATCTTCCCATAGCAGCAGGTCTATGTTAAGATCTGCCCTGCCCCAGTACTATTCTTAAGTACTATGTGAACCCAAAAGAAAGTTTTCTTAGTGACAGTATCTGCCTTCTGGGATGCCCCTTCTAAAGAAGCATGCCTAGCCATTAAGAAGTGCTAAATAGAGGAAGAGGTGCTGAAGAGGGTATATTTATGTGGGGAGCCTCTTGCAGGATTGCTCCCTATTTTACTTAACAGCCTCAGATTTGTCCATTAGCCTTGGATGCTGTGCTTGTGGCTTTATTTTGGTCTCCTTTGGTATATGTATTTTTAAATACAACCCCGCTCCCCCTTTTTGTAGTGTTCATTATTGAAAGTGTTCACTGGATGAGGATATGTTGTTGGTCAGAAAGCTGAATAGTGAGACTAGTATTTGACCTTTACTTGAGGTAATGGTAAATGTCATTCTTTATTGATAAGTGATCAAAACGAGAGTGAAATTTCCAGAGGGCATTCTGTTGTCCTTGATATTGATCAGTGACAATTTCCTTCCATTCATTCACACATGTATTGATGTATACTTGATGATTGCCACTACAGTCCAATAGCCCTGCTCTTTCCACAATTCTTAAACTGTTTAAACTACAACACACAGATTGCAAACTATTTTAATATCACAAAGATCAAAGAATCTCAGCTCACTGGAAGTTGCCCTTTTGCCTTCATGAATTCCTCTTGCATATCATGTTTGGGACAAACTCTGAGCCCTAAATGCTTTCCTAATCCATTTGTTAGCATTATTCCCTCTTTTTATTCTGTTGAAAGTGTTTTTTGTCAATTGGAGGGCCCTGCAACTATTCAAGACTGTTTTGTACTGCCCTTATCTGGGCCAGGGAAGGCAAAGAGACTGAAAAATAGTGTGTTGTGCTTGGCATTGTTTTTCCTAGAACTCAGTTTGGAATTTGAGGCTGGAAATGAAAAACTCAGTGCTCTGCAAAACAGTTCGCCCTTGCAGATTTTCTTCTCATATTAACATAGAGCTGCTGCTTTCAGAGGTGTGGGTTGTGAATGCATGTGGGAGAACCCTTGATTGCTTGCATGAGTTCAGTTCAATTTGCTTTGCCAGTATTAAGGGGTAGGTTAATTATTTATTTTTATTTATTAAAACATTTCTATGCCGCCCCATTCGCTGAAGCCTCGGGGCGGCTCACAACATAATTAGACAAAGCTTAATTAATCAGTGGGGCATATTTTAACTGGTGAGATGACTAGTTAAGGGCACATAAGGGTAGCTTTCCCAGAATTTGCTGTCTCTGATATCTGAAAGGAGTAAGTATATTGTCATTGAATAATATGCAGATTTGTTTAGATATGATTGATTGGTCTAAATTCAGATCACTGGTCTATTAAAAATTCTGTTAACATTCTTAATTTAACAAAATTAGCAGTAGTTAAGACTGCAATATACAGGATGGGCCAAAAGTAGATATACTGTACTGATCAGGTCATGGAAGACCTCACACTGTGGACAAATTGAAGGAGTTAATCTCAGAAGCATTTATCGACATTAGTGCTAACTGGAATTTGTGTCACAGTGTCAGGGACAGGTTCCAGGAATGTTGCAATGCTGGAGGACATTTTGAGCAGCCAAGAAACAACATCAGTACTGTATACCTACTTTTGGCCCACCCTGAATAGGGCTTCCTTATTGGAAAAGCTGTTGTGAAAAGGGGTGCTTCTTGGTAAAAAAAAAAAAAAAAAGTGGTCTCGTTCAGTGTTTCTCAAATTGTGGTTCAGGATCTACCACTGGGTCTCAGCCAACCTCCAGAAGGGTCTCAGAACTGCAGATAGTTTATTATCTTTTTTCGTTAACCATCCTATGCTTTGGCTGTACCATGTACACTGCATGGGTCAGAATGGCATAATTAATCATCTGGGAATAAAGCTAAGAGGATAAGGAGGGAAGTGATTGTAAAGGCAATAGCAGGGAAACTGTTAGAGGTGTTTGTAGATACATCCCATGGGCACCATATTGAAAGCCAAGAAAATTTTTCTAAAATATAGAGACTAATAATGATAATTTGAGGACAGGACCTATGCTTTATTTGAGAAAAGCTGAATTATGGAATACTGAGCTATAAGGAAATAGCTGTGGCAAAGAATTTAGCTATTTTCAAAGGGAGATTAGATATCAATAAAAACATACCAGTAATTGTTAGCTGACTATATCAAATTCTGCATTTGGTTGCTATAATTTTGTGATTGGTGGGCACCAGTCATTTCTTCTCTCTCAAGCAAGTCCTGGGGGTAGAAGGGTTGAGAGCCTTTGGTCTAGCCAGTTGATGAAATGGATGTTCAGGATAACCAACGTTTTGCATAATCAATATCAATTTCAATTATTTAAGTGCCAGTCCTTATGTACCACAACAGTACGTTCTGTGCATAAGATGAAAGTATCAGCAGACGTAGGGAAGCCCCATGTTTTGCAGAATTGGAAAAAATAAATATTTTTTTGAAAACCTCAAAAACAGCACAGTGAAAACTGAATCTGCTTAGTGGCTACAGGATGCTGGGTGTTTCCTGCATCCTGGGGATGCAGAAAACAGGGTTGGAGTAGGACTGGAATGGGGTAACCCAAACAGGATTTACATTTACATTGTTATGGTGAACTTGAAGAATCTTGTGCTTTGACTTGGGCAGCTGAGGTTGTTAGACTGGAACATTTGAATTATGTATGTGCATTTTTTCTCTCTCCTGTCTTTTGTTCACTCTGTTTTGGTTCCAGAATTTAGGGACATCATGTGATTAAAGCTTTATCCCCATTTGTTAATTAAATTTATATCCCACCATTTATTTATTTATTTAGAAAATTTCTATGCCGCCCCATTTGCCAAAGCTTCGGGGCAGCTCACAACATAAATCAATTAAAATAATATAAATTAACAATATAAAATAAGTTAACAATATAAAATAAGTCGCCCTGGCGAACCATGGAACTCAAGGCAGTTTACATAATTCTCCTTCTCTCAATCTTATCCTCACAACAACCACCTTGAGAGTCTGTGACCGGCCCAATCACCCAGTTAGCTCCAGGGCTGAGTGGGGACTAGAACCCAGCTTCCCTGAGTTCTAGTTCCGCACTTATAACCACTATACCACACTAGCCCTTGATAATCCAGGCTGTTTTGCAAGACCATAAGGGCATTTGTGGCTGAGAGAAGCAGCACTCCATCTTTATCTAAGTGTGTAGGAGGAGAACATTCTTCAATCTCAAGGAATCTTGTGCAGGGTGAAATACTTGTGTCTAAGGAAATGTCATTGCAGCATTTGCTTCCAAGAAGCAGCATACGGCAGGCATCTGACTCTTATGCAACTGTATTTTGAATGGGGAAAGGTTTCTGGAAGCTTCAGTGTTATCTGGTCTGGAATATAAGTTTGCTGGGCATTACCAGCTTCCCTGAATCCACAAATATGCTGGACTCAGACTTAAATGCCATTATCCAAGAATATTTATTTATTTGTTACATTTATAACCCACATTTTGTTCTTTTTAAGGGAAACAAGGTGGCTTACATGATTCTCCTCCTCTCAGTCTTATCCAACAACCCTGAGAGTCTGTGATTGGCCAATGTCACTCAGTTGACTCCATGGCTGAGTAGGGATTAGAACTCGGATCTCCTGAGTCCCTGTCCCACACTTTTAATCACGATACCACATCAACTCTCCCAAACCCTTTTTTCAGGATTGCAATATTGAAGTTGTCTTAGTATAGACATCAGAGTTTGTCAAACCTCTAAAGGACTTTCTTTGAATAAAATCTTGTATCTGCTGCTGCTTGAGTGGATAATAGCAGCTTTTGGAGGAATTAAATGCCTCATCCCTCTGCACTACTTTTGAGATCGAAAGAACACTAACCTGCATCATGTCTGGCTTGGTTTTCACCTGCAAACTCCACAACAGAAACAAAAGGCCAGATTAGGGTGAGTGCAATTTTGCCTAATGTACAGTTTCTGCCTGTAATTTCTCCAATATAATGCATTTTGAACATTCGTTTAATGAATGTGGATATTTTTGTTGTGCATTTCCTGCTAATATACAAGTCTGCACATATTTTGTGATGGAAGAACTCCATTGCAACATTCACAGAGGTGCAAATTTCAAAAGGTGACTGCGTTTGCTTAGATTGTGTGGAAGTGCAAAAATTAGGCAAATTATACATTAAGGTGTAAACTGGACAAGTTTCCCTTGCATTCCTACTTCATACACCTCGGCTGCTCCTCTCTGCAAACAAGCCAACATATAGGTATATAGGTAAAAAGCTGATGCATATAATTATTTCTGTTACCATTTACTCTTGAGACAAAAAGAGGCCTTTGCACAAATCTTGGTTCATGCCATAGTGAGTCAGTGGCCTAAGCTAGTGTTGCTGATCTTCCAGTCATTGTTTAGTTTGAAATATGCCCCCCCCCGTTCAAACATTATTAAATGCTGATCATGCCCATTTGCCCCATTACATTTGCCCCTGGTTTGGCTTCACAGGACAAAAATGAACAGATAGCAAATGGATGTGTCTTATTTTGTGTGTGGAGTTCTATATGAAGACACTGGAAGGGGTGTTACAATGTCTGGAGAAAAAAGTTACATATAGGGCCTTAAACAGAATAGAACTGCACTTTTGCCCCAAACACATTCATAAATCCATAAGGCTTTAAGTGTTTTGATGCTTCAGTGCTTTAATGTAAACTGGAGAAAGGGCAGGAAATGAAACAAGATTAGGTTGTAATGGCAGATTAATGGCCCTGCAGCTTTTAACTTTAGAAGCTGGGTTCTCTGCCTGTTTAAGTTCCAGGACAAGAAGTAATTGTTTGAAAGAATCTCTGGGATGGATGGGGGTGGTGCAAGAGAACACCATTATTATCTTTTACCTACAAAAGACTTGACCTTTGTGGGCAGTACTGAATAGCAGTGGGAGAAAAAATAGATTTGTTTTTTGTGTTCTGCTTTTTATGTGTCAGAGCCTTGAGGACAGAAATATGTCAATGTAGTAACCCAGCTATGCACATCCATTCTGAAGGAGCTGGCTTTGTGTGTGTGTGTGTGTGTGATTAAATTAAAAAAAAACTTACCTCCTTGGAGGAGGAAACTAAATGATTAGATTGCAATCTTTGTCATGCTCTTTTGATAGAAAGAAGTTCTACAACTCCCAGGATTCCCCGTCCAACATGCTGGAAGTTCTAGGGCTGTTTTTCTGTCTAAACATACATAGGATTTATTTATTATTATTATTTTATTAAAACATTTTTATGCCGCCCCATTCGCCGAAGCCTCGGGGCGGCTTACAACAAAAAATTTAAAATAACATTTTAAAATATATACAATAAAATACAAATATACACTATAAAACAAGCCGCCCTGGCCAAATAAAATTCAATAATATTAACATTTAAAATACTGCTTAAATAAAAAGGTCTTCGCCTGGCGCCGAAAAACAAATAACGACGGCGCCAGGCGGACCTCTCTGGGGAGCGCATTCCATAACTTAGGCGCCACCGCTGAGAAAGCCCTCCTCCGAGTAACCACCCTCCTAACTTCTTCCATGGAGGGCTCCCGGAGAAGGGCCTCTCCCGCCGATCTCAGGGGGCGGCTGGGCATATAAGGATGTAAGCGCTCCTTCAGGTAACCAGGACCCAAGCCGTTTAGGGCTTTATAGGTCATAACCAACACCTTGAATTGGGCCCGGACTTCAATGGGAAGCCAGTGAAGCTGACGGAGAACTGGAGTCATGTGAACATAACGTCCAGTCCCCGTCAGCAGCCTGGCAGCTCTATTTTGGACCAATTGAAGTATCCGGACCGTCTTCAAGGGTAGCCCCACGTAGAGCGCGTTGCAGAAGTCCAAACGGGAAGTCACCAACGCATGTGTCACTGTCGCAAGGCAGTCATTCTCCAGATAGGGGCGCAGCTGATGAATTAGCCGAAGCTGGAGGAAAGCACTCCTCGCCACTGCTGTTACCTGAGCTTCCAGTGAAAGCTCTGGGTCGAGGAGCACTCCCAAGCTGCGGACCTTGTCCCTAAGAGGGAGTGCAACCCCATTCAGGACAAGGTTCAATTCACCCTCTCCGAAGCCCGATCCACCAACCAACAGGACCTCCGTCTTGTCTGGATTGAGCTTCAGTTTATTGGCCCTCATCCAGCCCATTACCTCGGCCAGGCACCGGTTCAGCACAGCCACTGCCTCACCTGGATTGGTGGAAAACGAGAGGTAGAGCTGGGTATCATCAGCGTACTGATGGTTCCGCAGCCCACACCTCCTGATGACCTCTCCCAGCGGTTTCATGTATATGTTGAACAGCAAAGGGGACAAAATGGACCCCTGCGGTACTCCATGGCATAGCTGCCATGGCGCAGAGCCATAGTCCCCCAGCACCACCTTCTGGAACCGGCCATTGAGATAGGAGCGGAACCACTGCAAAGCAGTGCCTCCAACCCCCAATCCCGCAAGCCTATCCAGAAGGATACCATGGTCGATGGTATCGAAAGCTGCTGAGAGGTCCAGCAGAACCAACAGGGACGCACTCCCCCTGTCCTTCTCCCTGCACAGGTCATCATACAGGGCGACCAAGGCAGATTCAGTACCGTACCCGGGTCTGAAGCCGGACTGCAATGGGTCCAGATAATCAGTTTCATCCAAGAGTGCTTGGAGTTGTCCCGCCACCACTCGTTCTAACACCTTGCCCAGAAACGGGATGTTGGCCACTGGTCTATAATTAGTGGCCATCTCTGGATCCAGTGACGCCTTCTTCAGGACCGGTCGGACTACCGCCTCCTTCAAAGGGGCCGGCACCCGACCCTCCCTCAGAGAAGCGTTAACCACTTCCAAGATCCAGGTTCCAATCCCGTGCTTGGAATCATTTATTAACCAAGACGGGCAAGGGTCCAAAAGGCAAGTGGTTGGACGTACTCGCCCAAGCACCTTGTCCACATCATCGGGCCGCAATAACTGAAATTCATCCAATAAATCTGGACCAGACGGCAGCATTGGTGTCTCCTTTGAAACCTCTGAATCAATAGTGGTGTCCAGCTCGTGACGAATCTGAGCGATTTTCTCCCTGAAATGCCTGGCAAAGTCGTCACAGCGGGTCTTTGAGGGTGGAATCAGGTCTTCCTTTGGACCTGGACGGACCAGGCCTTGCACCACTCGAAAGAGCTCCGCCGGACGGCATTGTGAGGAGGCAATGGAAGCGGAAAAGAATCTCTTTTTTGCCGCCCTCACCGCCACAGCATAGGCCCGATAGTGGGCTCTTAAGTGTGTTCGGTCAGATTCATCTCGTGATTTCCTCCACCTACGCTCTAGTCATCTCCCAACCTGCTTCATCGCCCTCAATTCAGGAGTATACCAAGGGGAAGAGCGGGCTCTGCCCGGTGGGAGAGGACGCTTAGGAGCGATCGTGTCTACAGCCCTGGTCATCTCCCCATTCCACAGTTCGACCAGAGCCTCGACAGGAGCACCCATCTTGTCAGCCGGAAACTCCCCCAGGGCCTTCAGGAATCCTTCTGGATCCATCCGGCTCCGGGGGCGGACCCACATAATCGGGTCCGCAC
The DNA here is from genome assembly GCF_004798865.1 of Varanus komodoensis. Taxonomy (NCBI): domain Eukaryota; kingdom Metazoa; phylum Chordata; class Lepidosauria; order Squamata; family Varanidae; genus Varanus; species Varanus komodoensis. The sequence continues at coordinate 62,424,299 of NW_025335568.1, forward strand.
CCTTACAGAGGGAGAAGTCGCTCTCGAGCATAAACCTCACCAGGAAGTGATCTGACCATGACAGGGGAGTCAAGCATAAATTACTCACCCTCAGACCACCCTCTTCCTGCCCCGTCGAGAAAACCAGGTCCAGAGTGTGTCCCCGTTCATGGGTGGGGCCGGTGACATGTTGAGACAGCCCCATGGCCGTCATGGAGGCCATGAAGTCCTGAGCCGCCCCGGTCAGACTAGCCTCGGCATGGAGATTGAAGTCCCCCAGGACCAACATCCTGGGGGTCCTCAACACCAGGTCCGAGACAGTCTCCGTCAGCTCAGGCAGGGAGACTGTTGGGCAGAAGGGTGCGCGGTACACCAACAGAATCCCCAGTCTGTCTCGGTCGCCCAACACCAAATAGAGACACTCCAGCCCTGGTCTCGAAGGGACCGGAAGTCCCGTGAGGGAGATGGAGGCTCGGTATACCAAAGCGACCCCCCCTCCCCTCCCCTCCAGCCGTGAGCAGTGCTGGACCAGATACCCGGGCGGGCACACTTGGGAGAGGGCAACATCCCCCCCCTCTCCCGCCCAGGTCTCCGTTATGCAGACCAGGTCGGCCCCCTCATCCACAATCAGGTCCTGGATGAGGGCAGATTTGTTATTGACCGACCTGGCATTAAGCAACAGCACCGTCAGGCTGGAGGGGCGACTGACGAGACTCCCTGGCACCCTCTGGCTGGGAGCAAAACCAGAAGTAGGGACAGGTGTCAGCCATCTGTCCCTCCTTCTTCTATGCGGACACGTTAAGCTCCCAACGCTGTTACGTCCCCTGCCCATAACCACCTCAATGGCGGCACCCGTGCGCTCCCCAGGAAACATAAGCGGCAGCATGGCCAGGGACGACTCCATAAAAAGATTTAAAATACTACTAAAAACACACACACACACACACACACACTCACCCCTCACTCACAGCCCAGCAGGAGGGCCTACCATCGCCAAGCGCAAGCCCCTGGCCAGCCCCGCCCCCTGCTCGGCCACCTGAACAGCGGCGACCGTCCTTTGGCCGACGCCCTTTGTAGCCGCCGGCCCTGTGTCCCCCGCCTCGTCCGAAGCACGCCTGCCACACGTGCTGGGGCGTGGCGGAGCAGCCAAGTGGGCGGTGGATGGCGGCGTGGTCTTACGCGGCCAGGCAGCGGCTCCCCTCCGGCGCGGCGCGGTCTTACACAGCGAGGAGGCGGCCCTCCTCCGGCGTAGGCTGCCGGGCACAGTAGGTGTTGCTGGTGGCGCGCTCCTCCCGCGGGCTTTGTAGCCGCCGGCCCTGCGTCCCCCGCCTCGTCCGAAGCACGCCTGCCACACGTGCTGGGGCGTGGCGGAGCAGCCAAGTGGGCGGTGGATGGCGGCGCGGTCTTACGCGGCCAGGCAGCGGCTCCCCTCCGGCGCGGCGCGGTCTTACACAGCGAGGAGGCGGCCCTCCTCCGGCGTAGGCTGCCGGGCGCAGTAGGTGTTGCTAGGGTTGTGTCCCATGGCTAATTATATAGGCCATCTGATTTTGGCAGGATTGGAAATCTTGGCATAACTGATTTTAGAGGTACAGCATAACCTGGAACAAGGCAAAAGTAGGTTCACACAAGAAATGTGGTAAAGTCTGCAGTTAAAAATTTGTAGAAAAACAGTTTTGGCCAACCCCAACTTTGAGGTGAGAAACTGGGCTGTGGGAACATTAAAATCTAGGCCTGTTTACTTAGGTCTCCCTAACTTATGTGCAAAGCATTTCAGCCTGTAGTTAAAACACTTGAGCATGAGCTGAGCTGTTTGATCATAGCTCCTTGCAGCAAACCTGCTTTTTTTTTGGGGGGGGGGGGAGTTAAGTGATATAATTTAACTGTGGCTCAGTTAAGATTTCATGTTGTCAATGTACAAAGCTGTGTGGCCTCAATGAGTTGTTGTCCTACCACTATTTCCCTTACATCAAGGCCTGTTGAACTGGATGAAGCTTATATCCAAAAGTCTAACAGAATCTTGGAAGGGATGGGGACTGTAACAAGGTCCCAATAATAGGGCTTGTGTGCTGTGGCCTAAGATAGACAACACATTAGTATGGTGTGTGTGTGTGTGGTGGCCGCCATGAGGAAAGCTCTCAATGGTATACTAGCAAATGTTGAAATGCAGATGGTCATGTGACAATCCCCATAGCTGCACCACCCATAAGGGCCAAAAAATGCAGGCAACTGTGTATGTATGTGTTATCAATGTTTGCCACAATTGTCTTGGTGAGCCAGCCCAATCACACATGACAAGGGAGTAAGAGTTAAAAAAAAAAATATTTTGCAAACTAAGGTCCCCTGCACCTCACAATCACAGAGAGCCCCATTCTCACATCATTTATTCTCACATAATTTATATACCTTCCTGCACAAAGGATGTCAGAAGCTCTACTTTGATTGGCTATAATTTGCCACAGTACAGGTTGTCTTAATACACCTGCTCACAACTATTTCTACCAATTAAAATTTGCCGATGCTCCTACCTTTATCAGCCAAAACTATGATTGTCACTTGGAGCTTCTCATTACCTCAGCCTCCCTTATCGGTTTGTATGTGTCCTGCACACCTGAAGATTATGACTCCCTAGGCCCATCTGAAAATCAGCCTGTCTCCTTCAAATATATCTCATAACATCCAATTCATTAGGACCAGCTGACAGTCATAAAATAATCATCTAACAAAGATCAATGTATTGGGTAACATGTTGGGCTTTAGCTGGAGACACCTGTAACTGCATGAGAAAGGCATATGCTTTATCTCTTCTCCCTAACAGCAAAAGACCACCAGGCTAACGGTTCTTCCACCCGCCTCCTGGTACCAATAATAAATATTTGATCTCAAAGTTTATCATCAAGTTCTAAATCCCAAATCCACATTTGGACAATACCTTTATTAGGACCTAGCAAACTTCCACAAAAATGTGCAAGCTTTTGAATTCTGAAATTCTTCATCAGCCTAGATAGTAGAAAAGCAGAGAGTAAGGAAAAAGCAGAAAAGTCCAAAAATTTGACTTGATGTGGTAGCTATGAGGGCTGCAATTTAGACAGAACCATTCTCAAAGTAGCAATTGCAGCTGACTGAACGAGTCAGTGATAGGTGCTACAGAAATCAGATTGTGCATAGTAACACAGTTCAGGCAGTTTTCCTCAACAAGAATGGGTTTTTTGTAAAGCTATTGGAAGCTAATTACCCGTTCAAAAGGAAGCCACTTGAAAATATTTTGAGTCTGAGTGCTATTGTAGCTAGTTAGTTATAATGTCAACAGAATGCTGGATTAGGAGTTTGGTCTGATTCAGGTTGGCTGTTCATATGAATTACTTTTTTAAAGCTATATACTACTGGAAAATTCCCATCAACTACTCCAAGGATTGCAGATAAATTCAGACAAAACAGAAAAGTGGGCAGGCAGTGGCAGATAACATTACCACCCCACTAATCAAAACATCTAGTGTTTCTATCCTGCATGTCCTGCTCCCATTACAGCACAGTTGGGGTGTTTGTGGGGTGACATACTTCTCATTGTGTTACTTAGTTGTGGCTTTTGCTTCTTGGCTCCCTCCAGTTAATGGCACTTTCCTCAGCAACTGCATCTCTTAGGATGAAACCTATGCAATTTTGGATAGGATAAAAGGCCTACAACTCCCAGGATTGCAGGCCTTTTGTCTGTCTAAACATGCATAGGACTGCACCTTTACATTTCTGCCTATTCTTAATCATGCAGCAGTCAAATGTTCTGGAGCATAACAAGAGGACCCACCCCTTCATGATTTTAGCAGCATTCCAGAGCTGCTCTGCAAGGGTAGTGAGGACACCGTTGCTGGATGGTTCTCCTGGTTAAAAAGCAACACACATCCATAACTTCCTGCAACTAGAAATCTAGGGTAGCTGTAGTCCTAGCCATTTGTTACTAAGTTTTCTATTTGTGACAACATTTTAAGGTAAAGAGATTGCTTTAAAGTTCGTTAGCCCTGTGTGAATTGGTGTGGTCCATCCTCCCTACCTCATGCTACTATCCATGTGTAGGTGTTTGCATTATGCAAGATGAAGCAGCAGAATTCTTGGTTGTACCATTGCAAATGGCGGAGCATTGCATCTGTGTCAGAGGTATTCCATTTTGGAATGGTCCCTGATAAGTCAGGTCCCAGTGGCTCTATGCTACCTCCAGCAGCAGTCGCTGCATGCCAGTGTACACCAGTTGCTGGGAAATTGTTGTTAGTCGCAAAGTCATGTCCGACCCATCGCGACCCCATGGACAACACTCCTCCAGGCCTTCCTGTCCTCCACCATCCCCTGGAGTCACTCAAGGTCACACCAACTGCTTCAGTGACTCCATCCAGCCACCTCATCCTCTGCCGTCCCTTTCTTTTTTTGCCATCTATTGTTCCCAGCATTAGGCTCTTCTCCAGGGAGTCCTTCCTTCTCATTAGGTGGCCAAAGTATTTGAGTTTCATCTTCAGGATCTTGCCTTCTAAAGAGCAGTCAGGGTTGATCTCCTCTAGGACTGACCAGTTTGATCGTCTTGCTGTCCAAGGTACTTGCAGGAGTCTCCTCCAGCATCACAATACAAAGGCCTCAGTTCTTCGGCGCTCAGCCTTCCTTATGGTCCAGCTTTCACAGCCATACATTGCAACTGGGAAAACCATAGCCTTGACTATACGCACTTTCGTTGGCAGGGTGATGTCTCTGCTTTTTAGTGTGCTGTCTAGATTTGCCATAGCTTTCCTCCCCAGGAGCAAGTGTCTTTTGATTTCTTGGCTGCAGTCCCCATTTGCAGTGATCTTGGAGCCCAGGAAAATAAAAACTGTCATTACCACCATTTCTTCCCCATCTATTTGCCAGGAAGTGAGAGGACTAGATGCCATGATCTTAGTTTTCTTAATGTTGAGTTTCAAGCCAACCTTTGCACTCTCCTCCTTCACCCACATCAAGAGGCTCTTTAGTTCCTCTTCACTTTCTGCCATGAGAGCGGTATCATCTGCATATCTGAGGTTGTTGCTATTTCTCCCAGCAATCTTAATTCCAACTGGTGATTCATCTAGGCCTGCCTTTCTCATGATGTGCTCTGCATATAAGTTAAATAGGCAGGGCAACAGTATACAGCCTTGCCGAACTCCTTTCTCAATTTTGAACCAATCAGTGGTTCCGTGCCCTGGGATATTGCTGAAACTGTATCCTACTTGTGGGATCCTGTGGGCAGCTGCTTGGCCACTGTGTGAACAGAATGCTGGATGGGGTGGACCTCGAAGACTCTCCTTATGTTCCTATTTTTTCCTCTACAATCTTCATTTAGGATCATTTCATTATAGGGTTGACAAGACTAGAAATATTCAGTAGTTGCCTTCTATGCAGTACGAACCAGCGTTCATTTGAATGTCACTGCCACTGTCTGTGAAGATCCTCCACCAGCTTTCCTTTCAGCTATGCCTGCTGCTCAGTAGCTACCTTTCAGGAGTTTCTTTCCCCCATCACCATTAGAAATATCCACTTTCTTCTCCTGATGTGGCCTTACTCCTGAAGAGGGTGGTTGCATCTTAGTCTGGTGTCTCCACCTTGTCCATTCAGCCTGGGATAACCCTGGCTCAGAGTCCAGCCTGGTGGGAGCGGGAAAAAGGATGGCCAGAAGTACCCGAAGGCAGAAGAAAAGGAAGACCAAGTCAAGATGTCTCCATCAAGGCAGCCACAACTTTAAGCTGAGAAGAGGCCACCTTGGGAAGGGCAGGGCATTTTGGAGGGGGGTCATTCTGAGGGTTGCCCTTAGTCGGAGACGACCTGACTGCACTGATTACCGCTTTTTAATTTCCTTTCAACTTTTCCTCAGGAGAACGCGCCGGACTCGCCTCCCCCTCCAGCGAATCTCCCGCCGCTTGAGGAGGCTCCTCGTGAGGCAACGGAGCGCGCCCGCACTTGCCACGGGGGAGGGGTCTGCGCATGCGCTGCTTCGCTCTTTCCGCGCGAGCGGGCTTGCGGGACTGTTAAGCGAGGCGCGAGGCGGCGGCGGCGGCGGGGAGTGGGCGTGGCCAGGGCGGGCGGAGTCTTGCGGTAGCCGCCGCCACCAGTCTTGCGCTGAGGGGAGGAGAGTGCGGCCGCTTCGCCGGTGCCGCTCGGCCCTGGCTCGGGGCCAAGCGCGGCTGGAGCCGGGTTGCGGCCAGCGGGGGAGAGAAGGAGCCGACGGAGGGAGCCGCTTCCTTCCTTTCCCGCCGTCTTGTCTGCGTCCCCGCAGCCGCAGCCTGCCTCTCGTCTGGCTCGGGGCGCACCGGTAAGGAGGGGCCGCTTCGCTGCGGAAAGGGGCGCGCGAGGTTCCGGGCGGCACAAGCCTCTTTTCCGTGCGCATGGAGGAAAGGGGAGGCAAGTAACTTTGCAGACCAGGAGGCGAGGGGTAGATGCAAGAGGACGGGATGGTGGAGGCAGAAACAACGCCTGCCCCTCGAGCAGGGAGAGTTTTCTTTATTGCCATCACAGCAGAGGGTTTGCATACTTTTAAGCTTTAATTGGTTTACCGCTAATGCGCATCTTGCATGTCGTTACTCTTGGATCTGAATTTGCCATTTTTTTCTGCTATGCACACGCACCCGCCAGCTGCGGATAGAGCAGTGTGCATCTGACCTGCTAGGCTGATGTGTTGGCATTAAAGTTCCCGCAAGACTTTTCGTTGCTTTTGTTGGCGTGTTCAGATAATTGGAGGAGGCCTTTCTCTATGTTCCTTTTATAAAGGTGAATACAAGTCGCATTTACAAAATAAAGAGGCTGCTCTGCGATAGTGCCCTAACTTCGGAATGTTTTCATGCGGAAGATCCGCCCAGATGCTTTTTAAATTGCAGGTTTAAATCTGTATTTGCTGATTGCAATAGCTTTAACTATTTCCATTTTTATTCTACCGACGCTTGGGGGTCCTTTTCTATCCGTACGGAATGTTTTCTTTTTGTAAACGTCCCCCTGAAACCTGTAGTCTGAATCTTGCAGATTGTTTAAATAAATAAATTGTGCACTTAAAGAGCACTAAGCCACCTCGACACACTGAAGCTTAGTTCCAAATGTTAAAAAAGGGTATGGTTGGGTTCTCACTTCTGAGTTTATAAAAGCAGTTCTGCTTTTCTCAGGGTTTATCATTTATTTCATTAAAAATATGTCCATTAAATGTCAGCTTGTTCCTGTCTCAAAATTCATTCTCTCCCCTCTCCCTCACATGCTGTTGAACTGGAGTTGTCATATTCTCCCTTACTTGAGGAACTGTCTCTTCCATGCCTTTTTTCTCCATAATTGGTAGGAGCTCTTTTTCATTTCATAACTTTCCTGGATGAACAACATTGCAAATCACCCTCCCTCTTCTGCCTCAGTTAATTTGTCTGGATCACTGCCATCCCTTTTTCCTGTTATTACAGTGCTAAAAAGCTATTTACTTAGTAAAGTTGAAGACTTTAAGTTTGTCAGTATGTATTAATTTCATCCAGAATCGTGTTTTGACAGTTGTGTTAGTAACTGTGAGCGTAAGATTTGCCTGCATAATTTAATGAACATTAATAGGCTCACATTGCTAGGGTAGAAAAACCTTCCTGTGTCCCATTTTAGGCTCCTGGTTAGAATGAACAGGTGGAGAAGCTGTGTTACTTCATTGATTTAACTTTTATACCACCCAATAGCTGAATATAGAAGTGACTTTACAGGAGCATGGTAAAATAAAAACATCTGTAAACATTTTTCTACAATATTAGTTTAATAATTTTGGTATAATTTAGCAGTGAAATCCAGTATTTAATACAGAACAGACCTTTAACAAAACATCAGACAGAGCCATTAGATAACCTTAGATGTCTTAAAATGCCTCAGCACAGGGGCTGCCTTAACTGGATGCTGAAAAGATGATGAATTGGGTGCCAGGCAAGCCGCAGTGGGAAGATTATTCAACAGTCGGGGAGGGTGGGGGCTGCTAATGAGATGTCTTCCCTCTTGTGGCTGCCCTCTGAACCTCTCTTTGGGGGCTGCACTTGGAGGAGGACCTCATGTTGGCTGTAGCAGCATATGGGTACATTGTGGTTGCAAGAGGAGTTGTGTCAAATATTGCTGCCCCAAGCCATGTAAGGCTTTGTGGGTTAAAACAAGCACCTTCAGTTGGGCTTGGAAGCAGTTAATGCCAGAGGGCCTGAGTCAGTGTTACGTGTTCAGAGGTTCTTCTCCCAGTTATCTGGCTGCTGCATTTCGCATAAGCTGCAGCTTCTAAACAATCTTCAAAGGCAGCCCGATGTAGAGTGCATCCCGATATTGGAGGTGGCACTGTAGGAAGTAAACTTTACCTGGAGAGGTAAAAGTTCACCCTTTATTCAATAGAATAGAGATACTGCCATAGTTATCCAAGTAGACTTGGGCTGCTGTTACTGTCTGAGTGTTTGTGTGGTTTGTGCCATTGACTGCTTATGGAATTAAAGCTGACCAGATCTGTTCATTATCTTACATTTTCTGCCTGTTTTCCACACAGCAGAAATATTTTCATATTAAATAGTGCAGCTATGAAAATGAGTGCTTTGGGAAAATGCTTATGTGAACATTAAAATACTGTCTGTAAGCAGAATTGTTACGTGTTTATGAGGAATTGCTTAGGACAAGCATATCCTGCTTTGACGTTCTGGAGACAGGAGTTGAGGAGTCCAGTAGCTGAAGCTCTCTGGGTGGTTTATAACAAAATATAAAAACAATAAAGTACAATAGATAGAAACATTAACAAGAATTAGAAAACAATTTAAAATAGCATACAAAACATTAAAAGACAAAAGACAATAAAAAGAGCCAGTCAAGAATAAAAGAAAATCGCCTGGAAATTGTTTCAGCTCCCTGAGTGTCCAGGGAGGTCTTTAAAGGCCTCTGCAAAGAGGGCTGCCTTAATTTGGCACCAAAAAGATGGCAAATTTGGTGCCAGGTTGGCTGCAGCAGGGAGGTTATTCCAAAGATGGGGGGCCACTGCAGAAAAGGTCCTCCCTCTAGTTGCCACCCTCCAAGCCTCTTGAGGAGTTGGCATTTGGAGGGAGGGCCCCAGAAGTGTCATAGTGTCAAATTGTCATAGTGTCAAATTGAGCATAGTGTCAAATTTAAAGTATTTCTCTTTGGAAGTACAATGGTACCTCAGCTCATGAACTTAATCCGTTCCAGTACTCTGGTCGCTACCTGAATTGGTCACGAGCCAAGTCAAAGTCCCCCATAAGATTCAATGTAAATGGTTAATCCAATCTGTAAATATGTTTTTAATCACAAAGATATGAAACAAAGTAACAAAGAACAACAATGTAACAAAGTACAGTAGAGAATAGTAACCTAGGTGTGGGGGAGGTTATTGTTTGGAGGGAGAGTCCAAACCATAATCGTGTGATAACGATCATGCTGGGGAGAGAGATGGCTGCGATCATGCTCAGGGGGGGGAGATGGCCGTGATTGCAGGCATGCTCTTGCAGGGAAGACTGGTGCAATCGCAGGCGCACTGGGTGGGGAGACGGGCACGATCGTGCACATCTCCCCCCCCCGAGCACGACCACGATCGCGCCCATCTCCCCCCCGCATCCCCCTGAGCACGATCATTCAGGGAAGATGGGCACGATCACGATCGTCACCCATTGCAGAGTTCGCGACCTGAGTCAAAATTTTTCAGAAATTTCTGTTTGCGACCCGATTGGGTCGTGAACTGAGGCATTCGTGAGCTGAGGTACCACTGTAGTTCCCTCAGTACTCTGAGGTTTGTTCTGTCTGTTATGGCTACTTACAGCAACCTTCTCAAGTGTTTAGAAACTGCTACTTAAGAATTAAGACTGCCTGCTTCTAAGGAGATGCACTGAATGCTTCAAAGACATTTATGGGGATATGAATGCCTAGAAGAAATAGAAAGGATTTTTTTTTTCAGTCGGGGAAGGTTTTTCCAGTTTTTCCTCAGGGCCTTTCTTCCTCAATCTGTGAACCATTTAAAATTATGAAATATTTTCTTAAAGAACGATTATTAAAATGCTTAAGACAAGGAGTCAGATATACCTACCTGCCCTATATTCTGACTTTTAGGATAATTCTGATACTTTAGGGACTGCTCACTAACATTTTCCCTGGTCAGACATAAAATAGGAACCTAAAATGCTGTATGCATGAATTGTTTTGCTCATAACATTGTCATAATTGGTATATTGAATTATTATTTATTCAGATAGCTATCAATTTAGTAAGTCTACTTTTAAGTATTTTAAATTTTAATGATAATTTTATGAGCAAAAAAGGTTATATTTCTGAAATAACAAAGTGATTTAATCTGTAAAGAATGCTTTTAAAAAGAGCATTGATTATTTTCCAGTTTTCTTCAAAATTTCAGGTTCCTCCGCAACCGCCCCAGTTCCCTGGGAAATAAGCATTATTTCAAAATTTCCAGCAATGTTACATTTGTTGTGGTCCTAACTAGTGAAAGAGAGTGAATAGTATAAGCAGACTGTCTCTTTAGACTGCTGGTGGCTGGTTGCAGGAACATATATTCAAGGCTACCCCTTATCTTACATTTTGCATCTCTTGTTCTACATTGTCCTGGATGAGGCCATATATCAGATGAATTCTGTATGAAGCAGCAAAGGTAACGCCATGGTGAGAAGTGGCATGAAGGGAGGGGATGTAAGAACAAATGTGGGAAATGGGTCCAAATCTGTCATTAAATCAAATTTTGGAAAGGAAATTGATTTTTATTTATTTATTTTTTGGGCGGAATTGTTGTGTGTGAAATGTTCTGGGGAAGGCTGATTGTCAGGAAATATTCTTGGAATTTGGTTTGAAGTTCAGATCCCATCTTTGCCTTGTTGACAATTGGTTGCCTTGGACACTTCATGTATGTCCCTCTCACGCTACACTCTGCATTTCCAAGCATAGCTGGCCAAATTCCTCTGGAAAGCTAACAAGCATGAAGGCAGCATTTTTTTTCTCCATGAAGGCCTTTTTCTAGCATCTGATACTCAATGCTATGCTATCTCTGTACATGGCGGTTCTATTGAACTAACATAGCAGATAGGAGTGACTTTCATGGAAGAAGCTGGAATAAAGCAGGAAAAGAAGCTTTGGGATGGCGAAACAAAGAGAAGTTGCTTGATTGAATGCGTTGGACTTGTATAGCAGTTACTGGAAGCAAAAGCTGCCCCTGGCTGGGAGTGGCACTAATTGTTGTTGTGGCTTTTTTCCAGCTGTTGGCTCTGGGGCATGTGTTTTTTCTTTTGTATTATAATCTCCAAGGTGGGAGAATTAGTGTGCCTGAGTTGTACACTGACGTGATTTTCTGCTTGCACTTGTTTTCACCTTGCAAGTATTTTTAGTTTGAAGCTGAATTTCTTAGCTAATTCATAGACTTTGAAGCCCATCTAGGTAAAAGAAAATACATTAGGGATGTAGAATTGCTTTCAGCCTAAGGGCCAGAATAAATGTTGGAGAATCTCATAGAGGCTGTGCATTCTGGTGGTGGAAGGGACTAGATGCAAAATGGGAGGAGGTAAAGTATATTTTAATTTAAAATTCTTACCACCAGTACTTAGCCTTGGAGGAGGCTTTTTATGCTTGCAGAATGGGAAAAATGGCAGAAAAGTTGGATTCCACCAAATGATTTGGCCCTTCAAATGGCTGGAGTTGGTCCCTCAGCCTGAGGTTCTGCACCTCTGGTTTGGGAGTGGTATACTCAGACAATCTGAGGTATTGTGCGGTTCAGAATTTTGTAATAACAGGTAATATAAAGCATAAGCTTCTTTCATACAGTAGAAGGAACTAACATTGTATAGACTACTTTCCACCTAAATCAGGATCAATCATGTATCTGAGTGTCCATCAAATTCTCTGCATGTGATTAAGCACTGCCCACGATTAGAATTTAACATTCTTAATAAGGGCTCTTCAGCTTATAAAATAGTAGTTTGGGTAGGACAACTAGCTGCCATTAGCACATCTGTTCTAAAATGATGATTAACATGATCACCCCCCAACAGAGGCAGAAGAGATGATGTTCCAGAAGGAATGGGGAAGTTTCATGCCACCATAGCTAAATAATAAATGCATGATTAAACCACAGACAAGACTAAAGAGAACCTCCGGGTTATGAGGCGGCATAGAAATGAAATGAAATAAATGTTGTTGAGGAAGATTGAACCCTGTACTCTAAATGCAGTGCTGTTCCCTGTGCTGATCCTGAGTTATGCTACATTCCATGCTCATGCTTAATATTTACCTCGGTTATATACTGCTGTTTAGAAGCTTTAAAATGACCCTAGTTTTATGCAGCTGGATAAAGCACCAAGCTATGATACAGCGCCAGCGTTACGTGGCACAAAACAAACACTTGGCTCATGGTGCTCCATGAAGTCAGTTTCCGACTGCCAACCTGCAAATCTTGAGGCTAAATTCTCAGCTGGCTCCAAGCCCCAACGCTTGCTGTGGCTGATGCCATTTGAAAGTTTTCTCTGAAAAGTTGCCAGAGTGGCTGTGCAAAATTCTAGGGAAGGGAATGATTTTGGAACTTCTGCATCCCACTAACACATTTTCAGAATGGTGGATCACATGACAAGGTTGCTTAAGACCATTTCTGTTCTGCTGATTTCTGGAAGGGCAGTCTTTGAGGCAGGATTGTTTGTGCTTGTGGTTGTGATTGAAGCTGTCAGCATTTTTTGTTGCTGACCAAGATTCACGGTGGTTAAAACGCAATCAGAAAACCTGAGAAATATGACTGGACTGCATTGCTTCCTGATCAGTCATTCCTACTGAGTTGCCTATTAGCTTCTTTTAAAGCCCGCCTTATTTATTTATGATTCCATAATTCTATTAGGTAATGATTGGATATATGCAACCTGTTAGTTATTATGTTTCTTTCCCTATTTTTCAGTGTTTGTGTCACTCTGCTTTTAGCTTTTCAGTGGCAAGTTCAAGATTTTCTTGTCACTCCACCAGGACTTGATGTGTAGGTTTGAAGGAAGAGGGGTAGAGCTGTTAGTAATTTTTCCACTTCAGTACTTACTGTGTTAGACTGTTGGCAGGAGCCAAGAAATGTTCAGATTGTGGCTCTTAAAGCTTCTTGCAGTATAATTTCCACAGTTAATTTTTTCTTGTCTTCACTGACCAGTGCTGTGCTATCAATTAGCACAGCTGTTCTGTTTTGAGTACTTTAGATTTCAGGCAAGCCGAAATCTAAAGCCAGCCCTCCTTTGTTGTGAAAGGCAGATGCATTCCAGTCATTTTTGTCCCAATAGCCAGGGTTCTCTGAACTTTGTGCTAAATAAAATCAAGTATCTGCAAAGTAGCCCAGACTACAAGGGCTCAAGCATCTTCTTCTATTTTGAAGGGAGGAAAGAGAGTAATACAAACTTGTATCACTTGTCTGCACCCACATCCTGTCCCTGATTATTATGATGTCTTGTCCATCTCTCTTTTCAGAATATTTGTTTCGATTTGGTTCAGTAACCATATACAAGATCTACATAGCAGATGCATGGATGCAGGAGAACTAAGTTTCTGTGAATATTTTCAATTACCTACAACTTCACCTCAGTTTTTCTCCTCATGATAATGGGGTTGCAGCATACAGCAGACCCCCTAGATCTCCAGGTTCCATTAACGTGTACTCTGTGCACCAAGAAAAACAGTGATCTGGTACTGTTATGCAAATTAAGCAATGCGCTCACATTAATTATTTTCATATAAAGTATTCTGCTTCCAGTCATGGGGACAAATTGAACTCTGGTCCTGAAGCCCCCTTCCCGAAAGTTCTCTTCTCCTTGCACTGTCAGGATCTCACTTGGCCTTTTGTGCACTTACTTTTAGTGATAGCACTGAGGCTGCTTCAGACCCAGGCATTGTGCAGCCTCTCCTGCGTGGGGAAGCATGCAGGCACATTGTTCCTCTGTGGCAAATGGAAACTTCAGGAGGGCTGTTTCGAAGTAAGTACAGAAATACAGTTTGTGTGGCAAGGTTAAATCCTCCTCCAGGGAGCATGGCTCCTATCTGAACCAGGGGTCTTTGTGATTACATTAAAACTTCACAAAAGTGATATAATAAAACAGGATTGCTCTCATCTACTTGTGTCGTATCCAAAATTCATGTACAGTACACAGACATGCTAGTATCTAAGCATACTGTTTACTAGCAGATTTTCTTCTCCTTTCCTCCCACCAAGACTGTACATTCTGCTTATCTGAAAAGTCCAGACACTGTTAAGATGAATTGAAAGTTTTGCTTAAAGTTGAAGGAAAACAGTATTTGCAAATAAATGAGTCAGTGAGGCATTTGACTGTGGTTTTATTACATAAAAGTTTTGAAGTGTTGTCTGGTTTGTATGTTGTGATGGAAAAGAGGGTATTACTATTCAGCATAAATAGTTGTGGTTAGGAAAGAGGATAAAAATAGTTTGTCTGCCATTGCAGAACATAGCCAGGGGTTGAACTTAAGTAGTAGTTGGAATATTAATCAAGCTAGCAGGAAATTCCAAGTTAAGACTGGCACTTTGTCCTTATTTAACATAGAAATGTTCATGTTTGTATCTTTTCTTGGATAGAAACCAGAGATCTGTGTTACTCTTAAAGTTCTTGTGAGCAGCTAGAACCCAACAGGCTAATCCTAAAAGAGTGGCCTTAGCTTTGCATACAGAAGAAACTGGAATTAATCCCCAGCATCTCAAAGTACAGAACTCTAGTAGCAGAGCTGAGAGTGTTACACAGACCCAGGATCTGCTGTTTGGATTTACTCTAGTAAATCAGTGCAGTCTGATCATAGGAAATTGAACTTCAATTTGGCAAAATCACAGAAAGCCAACTTGTAGCACTGCTGTGGTGGTGATCTGATCATAGATTTGTTTTCTGTGCCTGCTCCTAAGTGTAATTTTTCAAATTGGAACATGTTGCAAGTTGTAGATTGGGTGCACTGCTATCTTTCTACTAGGACAGTGGTGGCGAACCTATGGCATAACTCTCTGGTGGCATGCGATTGCCCCAGCAGCCACATGCATATTCGGAAAGATTAAGGGCACCAGGCAATGATGTCCCTCATTAGCCGCGACTCGTGGAGCTTTTGCATGGCTGGTCAGTGAGCTGCCAGGTATTTTCTTGGACTGTGATTTTAGCAGAAGGTAGGAAATGCATTCAGGTAGGAAAACACTCAGATGCCTTTTTCAGGGCCGGCCAAAAGCTGGTGGTCAGTGGAACGTTGCCCCCTTGTGCTGCTGGTCAGCAAATTCAGGTTTTGTTGCAGTGTTGGCACTTTGCGATAAATAAGTGGGTTCTGAGTTGTAGTTTGGGCACTCGGTCTCTAAAAGATCCACCATCACTGTAATAGAGTATTCTGTTTCTGATTCATTACTTCCTGAGTTTGAAGGCTGTTTGTGTTGAGTTCTCAGAAGATGGGAGGTCTTCTGCCTTGCATACCATACTAGTGGGCAAATGGCTGACTTGCAGCCATTGTTTCCCTGTGCTCGAAATCAGGCATAGGTTTAAATCAGTAGGGCATGATTGTATGCGTGGAATGGCATCATAGCCAGCAAAAGGATACAGTTTATTTTACATGGGCTGCTCGCATTCAGTCACCATCTGATGAATTAAAATAATAATCTCCTGTGTATTAACAGCATCGATCACTTAGACCCTCTTATCCTCAACTTGGGAACACTGATCAGAGGAAAAGAGTGAGGAGCAGTCATGAGAGTCTATAGCAAATGCTAATTTTCTTTAGTAATTCTTTGCATAGTTGGATTGAAATTGGGTTTATTTTTGAGTTTGCTAGTTCCACATAACATTGGGTCAGTTGGGAGGAGTGGTACTTCCTCTGCAAACATCTTGAGGGGTTGGTCAGATGTCCGCCTTCTGACATAGTAAATTTGCTTGATCTACACAAACATGAAGTACCTAAGGAAAGTTTCATGCATTACAGCGGCCTTTCTGAACCTGATACCCTGGTTTGGAACCACAACTCTCGGCATGCCTGATTATTGGCCATACCTGTTGGTTTTGATAAGTGTTGAAAATCAAAGCACCTGCAGGGTACAAGGTTGGGAAAGACTGAGTTATTATTGTTATATCACTAGCACTACCAGCACTTTACATTTATACCCCACCTTTCTTTCTCTGTCAAAGAACTCAAGGTCGCTTATACATTTCTTCTACCCATTTTATCCTCGCAACAAGAACACTGTGTGTTGGTTCAGGCTAAGAGTCTGTGACTGGCCCAAAGTCTCAGAGTGAGCTTCATGGCTGAGTGGGGACTAGAATCCAATTTTCTGAGCCGCAGTTCACCATCTAACCATTATGCCGCACTGGGTGGTTTACCATAATTGTGGAGTTCCTGGATGCCTCATCTGTACAAATGAAGATAAAATTATCTGCCAATAATCTATAGCAAACTGTAGCTGTTTGTTACATGAAGGAAAAATCTATGTGTTGCTGCTACAGATGTCATAGTGTGTACCCCCAATCTCAGCTGTGTGAAGTGGAAGCCTTTCCTCATGAAATGCTGTGCGCTTACCTGCTAAGAATGTGTCTGCATGAGGGGAACAGGCTTCTTTCAAAGCTGGCTTCATTTCCATTTCAGGCTGCATTGGATAAAAATGATGAAAATTCTAGTCTGAGAAATCCAAGCCATCATCCCTTTTGTGGATGTGGGTAACTTGAAAGCCAAATCTTACTTTCAACCTTCGTTCTTTCTCCCTTTTGAAAAGTGATAGTACAATTCTGATAATTCCTGATGTCCAGAAATCAGCCAGACATCTTGTTGAAGCTCTTGATTGGACAGTTCTGTTGATTCTTCTGTGTCGTTATTCCCAGGGTTAAGTCTCCAGCAAGAGACTGAGCTGTCTCTTTTGTTCTGTGGAACTGTAAGCAATAATTGCACAAATTCTTTCAAAATACGTGCAAACAGTGCAAACGTACATAGATTAATCTTTGGTTGTATGCATGGGCTTAACACTTTAAAAAATCTATAGGTGTGTGAATTGTCACAGAGTAATTGAGTATACCATGTTATATTAGAATTAGGCCAAATTAAGCATTTATCATGCAGTACCAGCTCACTGTTCTGTATCTTTCAACATCCCAAGTATCTGAAAGCCTAGGACTATATCCACCATTACACAACTGGACTTCTGCTTGCAAAACTGGACTTTGCTTTGCCATTTCAAAATCTGATCTGGAGGGTACTGCAAACTCTGGGGCTGATTTTTGGTGTGTGTGGTGGTGGTGGGGCTCTAAGGTGGAGGGAGTCAGTTTCACTAATGGATGTCTTTCTGCTTCTACACAGACAATTCTGGATGTAATTTATAGAGGGCAGTGAAAAACTTAGCCTCTCTGTTGCTACCTGATATTTTGTTTTCTGTTTGTTGTTTAGCAGACTTGATGGTGCTAAACAGCTTCATGATACCCGGAAATCAGACGTTTTGGGTGTGCTCCTGCTTCTATAAGTCTGTTTCCATTTTGCTCTAGATCAATACACTTAATGGGAACATAAGATGCCATTCTAATAGAGGAGCAGTTAGTAAAAGTACAGACAAGATTGCTTATATCTGTTATGGAACTTAAAATTGGTCATGCACTCAGAGGGAATGAAAAGGATCATAAAATGCAAATTGAAGAGTCAAGTCAAAGCTTTGGATTTTTCAAACACCAATTAAAGAAACAGTGGCCACTGTTAAGGGTACATGCTTCTTAGTGAATGTGTATGATATTGAGCCCTGGATGTTTTAAAAATGTTCCTAAGAGTGTTGCTGTTTGTAAAAAATGTAATTCAAATAAATGCAACAGAATTGTATTGTCAACAGTATTCTTGCATTGAAAACTTGAATTCTTCATTGTAGTCTCTGTGTATCACACAAAGGGACTCTGCACCTAGAGCCTATCTTTGGGAAGTTTCGGTAGCTAAGAGAGTATTGGCAGAAGGCTTCCTTGTATCATTTTAATATTTGTATATTGTTAGACATTATAAAACAAAATTACAGCTAGCTAAATTGTATAATTTTAGCTACATTTTCAGGATTGGTAAATATTCCAATATATACAAATAGTAGAAGGATTAGTATTTCCACATAATGCAGTTTACTGCTACTGGGAAACCTTGAGAAAATTCCTTGAAGTTGGAGAACGAGAGAAACTGGTTTATCCAAGGGCATCCAGCCTTGTCCCAAGTCTTTAAATTTGCATACATTGCCTCTGATTGTTAGAAAAAGCCCTGTAAAGTAGGTAGTTAAGTGCTACTGTAGATGAAAAGAGGATTCCTTGAAGTGGACAGTGGGAAAGGGTGAGATTTAGTTTTATAGCCATTGTGCCTTGAGCGCAATCTCCTGCATGTTTAGATAGCAAAAACATCCTACAACTCCCAGCATGCTTCAATAAACATGGCTGGCTAGGGAATGCTGGGAGATGTAGGATTTTTTTTCTGGCTAAACATACATAGGATTGATTCCTTTCTTGGTTATCTTTTTCCTAAGTTGTTTGAAGGAACAGGCACACAAGTGAATGGTTTATAGAATTTGTGGGTACTGGACATTTGAGGGAGAATCTATAGATTAGGGTAAGTATCAGTCTACTTTTGCAGTGCATATAAAGTGTTCAGCACTATGTCTTGTCTAAAAAATATTCAGTGGCCCATTTTACATGTCATGATAACTTAGTGGGTTTTTTTTAAATGTGTCTTCTCAAGAACAACATAGCAGGCTGATATATGCTGCCAAACAAACCTTTGAACTTTGGCTTGTCTCCCCCAACAAGTCAGAATTGATACCAATGGTTTCTTGTCCATTTTTTATTCTGGCTTGTCAAGGGAGAGGTAAGCCAAGAGGGAGGGAAGCCAGAATTCCTTGTTTGCATTTCATGTACAAGTACAGTAAACCCTGGATGGACAAAGCATGGAATGGTCAGATACTTCCATTAGTAGCAGCAGCAGCAAGCGACCAGCATACATAGGCATACTGTCTTATTCATGATAATTCAGAGTTTTGAAAAATGTAGGTTATTGTGATATACAAGCTCATTCAATGACTGTGTATGTTTTAATGTAACAACTGGCAAAGTAATATCTGATTACTGTAGTTCTGTTGACAGCCATAGTAATAGTATTATCAACACCATATGAGGGGATTTGATCCAGAAAAGTCTGCCTTCCTATGTTTATTGACTGAAATGTAAATACTTGGCAAGTTGCAAAAAAACTGGAATTAATTACAAAACAGAATTCTCAAACTGTTTGCTCCAGAATATTGTGATTGAAAACATTGGGGATACCCCAAGTTATATTGTATGCAGTCCTAAACTAAAACTAAACTATTCCTTCTACTTCCTCACCCACTCCTTTAATATATTAAATAGTATTAAAATTGTTTTTGGGTTCTTGCTTTTATACAGTCCATGAGAGTAGACCATGTGAGCATTATCTCAAAATTGTACAAGCAAAACAGAATTTTAAATCTGAATGGGTTCTTGATTAAGGTATTTGTTAATTAAGAAATGTAAGACATTTCAATCTTCCTATGTAATATTATCATTGTGGTTTATGATCATTGCAATACATTCCAAAGATAATATATTATCATTCTATCCTATTTTAATTGTTTAAATGCATTTAGTATTCCATCCTGTGATTTGATAATGAAGTGTGGTATATAAATACATCAGTGATAAAAATGATAATAGGTTCTGTAGTGATTAAGTGTGTTGGCATAATGTTGACATTAACAAGGCTTCAACAACACTTTCCTACTGTTACCTGAGAACTGATTTGCTTAAGACAGACAAAAGAAAAAAAAATCTTATAAAAATAGCAGATACTCTTGAAATTCTTTGTCTTGTTTTTGAGGACAAATTGTAAGACCGCAATAATGTTAGCCTTACAAGAACAATTTTTGTGCATATTATCTTTTGACTCAATATATCCTGCATCTTATTAAGGAAAATCTTGTCCTGTAAAAAGTGCTGATGGAAAAAACCACTTTATTAAAAAATCATTGACAGAAACAGCAGTTGTTACGGATAAAAATTACTTGCCATTGTAGAAATGCTGAGAACAAGTAGGCTGTGGTTGTATGCGTAACCGAATAATGAGCACTGGTATCATATCTCCAGCTATCACTTAAAATACAAGTAACTTAAATAGAACCTTCCTCCTTGCTTTCTTCTTGTGTGGTGATTGTTGTAAATTCTTGCAATATGAAGCATATTGTATACATGTTTTAGATATGACAAGTCCCTAGGTATTTTTAACGGACTGCTTGGAATTTGCCTCTTCCTTTTGTGTTGCTTCCATTACTTTGCCAATGGTAGGCCTGACCTGTACCAAAGCTGGAACAGATCAGAGTCAATACAGATGTGGAAGCCACATAAGTAAACCAGTTTCACTTATACAGCAATATAATCCTGGGAGTTGTAGGCCTGTAGGCATTTTGCCTCAAAGACCTCCAGTTCTACCCAAACACAGTTTCCTGGATGATTGATCTAAATTTGTAGCTTAGGATAGTTTTTATCATTGTTTTAGTCATGATATGTTTTAGTTGTATCTTATGTATGTTACAGGAGTGGCCAAATGAGGCTTGGAAGCCACATGTGGCTCTTTAAGTTTATTTTGTGGCTGGCTGCCGCTGCGCATGGGTGACCATTTGTGGCTCTCAAACATCTGACATTTATCGTATGTGGCTCTTCCATTGAGCAAGACTGCCCCCCCCCCGTTATCGTACAATGTATCCTAAAGTATTTAAAACTTGTAAAGTGCTTAGAGATATTTTTAAATTAATGAGAGGGAATATACATCAATTTTATTATGAATAACAATGGGCCTGTTCTTACTTGATCCATTTTTTTCTCTTTAAACAGATGATTCACAAGTTAAAATTCTTCTGAGTTTCTCCAGCTTATTGCAACAAAATGTTTACCACAAAACCTGCAAACTGGGTTACGTTTGAAGATGACCCTCTCTTCCAGTCTCCTCAGAAGGCAGGAGAAAGTCACAGTGCTTGCAAATCCAATGGGCTTAAACTCCTTCTGCCTAAGATGCATGATTCGTCGAGCCGGTCGTCTTCTTCCAGCAGTATTTCTCTCTCCTCTCCTGTAGTGGACTGCTACTTTAGCCCAGGCCCTCCTAGTAATTCTCCTCTCTGTACACCCACCAAGGAATATCCTGTAAGTCCTTGCTTTCCCAAATCAGGAGGTCACCTTTGCCCTATCCCAGAGCTGTCATCCAACGCCTGTGTTCTCCCATTGACCCAGAAAACATCTAGTACGTTCCAGATTGACCATTGCTCAGAGGTTTCTGCCCCAAACCGAACGGATGGTGCAAATACCACTCATCGAGACAACACAAGGGAACTGGACGATTCCATAGAATCACAAACCTTTTTCCAATACGTTCAGAATGACTGTGCTTTTTCTAGTCCATTTTGGTCAGAAGATTCACCTTGTGTATCTTCTAGTAGCTTTGAAAAGAATTGTTGTCCTTCCAAAAAAAGGGAACTCTTTCCTGATCAGAAAAGCCTCAACCAGGGATCGTTCAGCTATTTTTGTGATAGGCTTGAGCACTTGCAAACTGTTTCTGCAGATGATGAAAGGACTTTGACAGCCATGCCGTGCATATATGCTGGAGATGGCTTCTCGTCATTCATTCCACACAGCCTCTTCACCAGCCAGAGAAAAGATGGCTGGCCTTTCATGTTGAGGATTCCCGAAAAGAAGAACATGATGTCATCCAGGCAGTGGGGGCCTATATACCTTAGGGTCTTACCTGGAGGAATCCTACAAATGTACTATGAAAAGGGCCTTGAGAAGCCTTTCAAAGAATTCCAGTTGCACCCATTTTGCAAGCTTTCAGAACCTAAGCTAGAGAACTGCAGCATTTCTGGGAAAATCCATACTGTAAAGATTGAGCATGTGTCTTACATGGAGAAAAAGAAATATCCCAAAGCTGAAGTAGTTCATGAACCAGAAATAGAACAGATGCTGAAGCTGGGGACAACTGATTACAATGACTTTACAGAATTCCTGGTAATCATTGAGGAAGAATTAATGAAGCTTCCTGCTCTTTCCAAACCAAAAAAACATTATGAAGAACAGGAAATGATTCTGGAGATAGTGGACAATTTTTGGGGGAGGACCACTAAGGCAAAAGGGAAACTAGTTGAAAGTGCTGTCATCACACACATTTATTGCTTGAGCTTTGTGAATGGAAATTCTGATTGTTTTTTGACACTAAATGACCTGGAACTTCAGAGCAGAGGTGATGATTACTTTGAGAAGGACACTGAGAAGAAATGGATTGAAATTCTTGACTATCACTTCCACCAGTGTGTGAAAAAACAGGAATTTGAGCAGACAAGGATAATCAAATTTAAACCACCGGAAGGCTGTAAGATAGAGCTTATGCGATTTAGAACTCAGTATAATGGATCTGATCTGCCATTTTCTGTCAAAGCCTTGGTAGTAATTCAGGGTGCTTATGTCGAACTGCAGGCTTTCATAAACATGTCCCCTTTTGCTCTGGCTTCAATGCAATCACATTCCATGAAATACTGCGAAAATATTATGGTACACTTTCCTGTTCCTCCACAGTGGATCAAAACTCTTTGGACCATGAACCTCCAAAGACAGAAGTCCCTGAAAGCAAAAATGAACAGAAGAACTTGCCTTGGCTCCTTAACAGAGATTGAATCAGACACTGTCATACAGGTTTCAGTTGGAACAGCCAAATATGAAAGTGCCTACAGAGCAATTGTGTGGAAGATCGACAGGCTTCCAGATAAAAACTCAAGTAAATACTTGGTTTACATAAATGCTTTCTTTGATAGTATAACATTGTGCTGATGGGGGATTACGTTTTCTCATATCGAGTTAACAATTTGGCATGCCAGTGATGTTAGCAGAAGGGCCAGTGACCAACTGATTAAAACACATCATGTAGAGCCTCTATGTATTGGAGTATCTGTTGGCCTTATTGCACATTTGCACCTGTTTGTCTAGCTACAGATGCTGAACTGGCCTATTCATTTGGGAAAAAGCAAAAGTCACTCTTCGCAGGTAACATTCCCCTGTGCTTTAGAAGTTTCTGAGTTTAGAAGGCTCTAAACCAGCCTTGATAATGATGTGATACCATTAGGCCGAATTTGCACATTTCATTCAGAAGATGCAAGGATTTCCTCCTTAAAACACAGCTTCATGTTTGAAAACCTCTTGTTGAAAACCTTTTGTTAACTTATATCCTGGGTCTTTTAGATCAGGGATAACGTTCTTCCTTGGTGGTGCCAGTTAAATTTTTTAAATGCTGTTTTGGAACTATAAAGCATTAAACTTTGAAAAAGGGAATCTGCATACATTAAGAATCCTCAAATTGCTCTGGAAGTGTATCTTCTTTCCAGTTTTCGCAGTCCATTAGTCATCACCTTTCCAGATATCAAGTGCATCTGTGTCTTCAAATGTATGCAAAAGGGGAATAAAGAACTTTTTATTGCAGGAAGTAACTCTGTTACTCTTGGAGAAGGAAATGCAGAGGACTTTCTCCAACTGGTCTTTTTCCCTATTTTGAGGGGTTGATAGGTAGCAATATATCATCCTTGGCTTGGTGTCCAGTTGCATGCTTAGATAAAGGGCTTTTGTATTCTGGCACTAAAAACAACCCCCCTCGGTCAAGAAAATGCAGATTCTGTGAGCTGTGTAAATTTGTTGCACAGTTATATTCTTGCTAGAAGCAGAGAAGAGAAAGAAGAACAATGTGTGGCCATGAAGCCCTACACCCTACTTCATATTATGAACTTTCCTCATAAATCTGGGAGTAATCAGTATTGTTGAAGAAGGGTATAAGAAAGGGTAGACTTCATTAGTGCTCGCCTCTGGTCTGAGCGAAGAAAATATACTATGCATAAAATAATAGACATATGTATGATGCAAAATAAGATTTCCATGAAATATTTGAGGCACTTCCAGTTCAGAACATGTAAATATATGTTTGGAGATACAAAGGAGAAACACAACTAGCCTCTTACTGCCCAAGCAACTGACACAACCCCTCTCCACCAAAAGAGAGCAGCATGATACAGCTGGATGGCTGCATTGCCAAACCTGCCTTGTGATTCTGGGTTTCTGCTAAGGCTATTGCACTTGACATACTGGCTCCACTTGGGAACGAATATCCTCTAGTGCTCTGCTGGTGGACTAGCGAACGCATTCAGTCTGCATCAGTGCTGGAATATCCACGCTGACAGAGAAAGCCTCCAGTTACACTTCTGCTCCACTGATGTTTCATTAAAGGAATACCCAGTGTAGCAGAAGCACTTAAGCTTTTTAGCATAGCCAAGTATGCAATTACTTTCCCCCCCAGTGACGAGAGAAGTAACCTAATTTAGTTGAACTTGGGTTTGTGTGGTATTCTGAGGGTATATGTGATCCCATGGTGCATGTTTCAGCATGCAACTGCCTTTTCAAAAATGGAACTTGAAAAGGTGGTTGTGGCTTTTATTGATAATTTAGTAATTTGAATAAACCCTATTAAAAATTACTGCAGCCAGGGCCTGTTCATATGACTGTGATGCTGTGGAATAATGTTAGTCTTGCTGTGATCATTTGTCTACATTTTATCTTTTGGTCATTTTATAGTTTGTCCCTTGATAATTCTTGTTGTGTGTAAGGTGTTGATGGGAACATGGCCAAACAGAAGTCAGTGTTTGCTGGACCCTGTCCATGGCCAACTGGCAGGGTGAATTTGATTCATGATCCATGATTTAAATCACTAGTCAGTAAGACCAAAATTAAATGTGATTTTTCACACAATTTTCACGCATGTCTGCCTTACCTGTAGGTAGAGGAACTTCTTTAAAATATTCCCAAACTGGGTCTCCTTTACAGCCTGCTGCCATTATAGGTTTTCTATAATAAACCTCAGGCTATACATGAAAAGATCCAAAGACTTGTAGAGCACAGTGGTCAAAAGGTTTCACTTTAATTTTCACTGCTTGCCCTCCCATCCTCACACTTAGCTTCTTGTGCAGATCTGTTCCACCCCCAGCAATTTTCTATTCATTGAACTTTTTGAAACTTGGCAGTTTTAAGAGGTAAGGGGTTGATTTGCAAAGGAAATGCAATTAAGGTTTTTTTTCTCAATTATGTATGCTTATCAGTGCTTTTTTTGTAAGAAAAAAGGTACCGGAACTCATGAAATTATTTACCTTTCACACGTACACTGTACACACACCCGCACACGTCAGTTGTGTAATGAAACATAACAGCAGTAAGCACTCGGCACACGACCAATCACAAGCCGAGCAGTGCCGTCACAACCAGTGCCGATGAAGTACACATGCATCAGACTTGACACACAAGCAGCCTGCATGCACCATTTTAATGATTTTGCTGCCGACCTGCTACGCTCAACAGGGTGATTCAAATCCACGTGGACCAAACATCAAATTTTCAAAAGTTATTTTTAAAACTTGGAAAATCTGTTGAAAAAAGGTGCTGGAACTTTGTTCTGGTGCCTTCTATGACAAAAAAAAGCACTGATGCTTATGTTATAACTTTTTTTGCTGTGAAGAAGAGGCATGCAATCTCTGCAGACACACATTCACAGTTTTGAGAACTGTAAAACCAAGCATCTGTGATAATATCTTCTAGGTGGAAAGATTGCCCAGTAATCTTACAGAAACTTCTGGAAGAATGTGACATTGTGAATGGATTAATGGGATCCATTTACCAAAAAATTTAAGCATTGCATGGATATACAGCCTCACACTATATAACTAAAAACAAATTCTTATTTCACAATGAATAATGTTTGGACTATAATGTATCTTAAATAGGAAACTGACTTTAGATAGATTTTTCCCCTCAAGAAGCATTTTATTTTA
Source organism: Varanus komodoensis (assembly GCF_004798865.1). Taxonomy (NCBI): domain Eukaryota; kingdom Metazoa; phylum Chordata; class Lepidosauria; order Squamata; family Varanidae; genus Varanus; species Varanus komodoensis. Next base: position 62,450,145 of record NW_025335568.1, read on the forward strand.
AGAAAATCCAGTTTAAATTAAAATAACCGATTTAAATCCAAACAGTCTGATTATTTAAAAAAAAAATTGATTTTTTTCTACCCTGCCAAGTGGTGACGGAGCATTACCAAGAAAATGGGTGCCATGCTTATTAGTAACACAGTAATAAAGGCAGCCCAGTTTATGCTTTATGTTGCTGCCTACATATTTTAATTTTAGTCTGGTTTTGGATTTCTGGTAACTACATAAATGTTGGATGTAATCCTTAACAAACACTGTTGAGTAAATCCCACCGGATTCAGCTGAATTCATGAGCTTCTTCACTGAATTCCTGCCACAGGCTTTTTGCAGAAGCACTTGATGATTGTTGATGTCAAATCCAGTTACATTAATTTAAAGTCTCAGATCTCCAGGCTTCTTGGCAAGAATGTACATATACTGGCAATGACTTGGGATGAGTAAGACTTCATAAGGCTTTAAATAGCTCTCAGTGAAGTTATTTGGTGGGCTGCTCTTCATTCTTCTGAGCTGGAACACTAAGAGAGTAATTGCTTTGAAGGTTTCCTCCCCCCCCCCCCCGATCCTCTCTTGCTGTAAAAGGAGATAAATGGAATCCACATGGTTTAATCAGGGCTGTGGAGTTGATGCATAAAACCTTTGACTTCTCAGTTTATGCTACCTTGGACTCCAATTCTGACTCATATATATGTATATATAAAACTAATTATTTCCTATACTGAGTGAAAACACTCAACATACAAGGCACTGCCAGTGTGAATCACCAGGCTACTTTTTAGTCCCCTAGCCTGTTAAAATATATCTTGAAAATATAACCTGAAAAAATAGGTTACTCAGAGTTTTATTTGTGAAACAGGAAATGTTAACATCTAATTTATATTACAATTTAAATGTATTAAAAGTTGGAGTTGGTACATTTTTACCCACTCCGACTCTGACTCAACTCCACGTTTCTCAACGCTACAGCCCTGGGTTTAATCATGGCCATTTCTTAAAGGGCTGCCACTGGGAAAGGTGTTTCTGTTTCCTGCCTTGGCTGTATTATGAGAAATACGGTACACTTCTGTCTATATGTGTGTTTCAGTGCGCATGTTTAGACAGTTCACAGTGGCAACTATCCCTTACCTTGCAAACAGTAAAGCCAAGGCCAAAACCTGTCCAGTTTTGTTTGAATTCATTGAGTTGTGGCTGCAGTAAGTTTAGTCTTCTATGTGAACTGACCCAAATTCTAAAGAGCAGTATGGGGACAAGGATTGTTTTATGTGTCCTTTCCTTATTTTTTAAAGCACTAAAGTATAAATACTGCATCAGGAGAAAGATATAAATTGAGTGATGCATACTTTGCTTCATTGTATTTCTAAACATATAACTATCCATTTTTGATTGTTTCCATACCTGACAAAAGGGATTTAAAGTGTGCCATGATGAAGAAATTTGGAAGTGGGTTCCTCCTGGAAGGGAGCATACTGAAAAAGTGAACTATATAATGCAGCACACAACCACATGTGAATATTAAGTTATGAAAGGATTTATAGTTTTCCAAGTTATGAAGATTGAAGCCATGGAGCAAATGTCTCTGAGATCTTGTCAATGGGGATTAGTGATGCTTGTGCCCCGCCAAATTGCTTTCATTGGGCTGCTGTATTTAATCATTACTTAGCAAAAACCTCCTGTTGTTTGATTGCGCACTCAACCACTTGTCTTTGTTGAGCTTCTTTATGACATTTCTCCCTTTATTCCTCTTCCCCAGGTCCAGATCATCCACACAGTTTGTCTTACAAACTAGAGCTCGGGTCGGATCAGGAAATCCCCTGTGACTGGAATCCCTTTGCTACAGTGCAGTTTGCTGTCCCCGACATGTGTGCTTCTGGAACCGAGGTGAAATCATTGGGCATTGAGAGTGACATCCAACCGCAGAAGCACGTGCTTCGGAAAGTGTGTTATAACTGCCAGGTAATCTTGTGCCCTTGTTTTAGCCAGTGATGTGTCACTTTTCCCCATAGCCCAGATTTCTTCAGCTTTCTGCTCAGGGAATATATTTGATGAAGTAGACCTTTTTCTGTTAAACCTCTTGTAATGCTAACATGTTATCCTATAGGAATCCTCCTGTTCTGGCACAACGAACATTCATGGCTACTCTTTTACAGTTGGCTCAGACCAAGCAGTTGTTAGATCCACAGTTCTTGGTATGTTATTAGCACATGTTGTGTCCTACAGGGCTGTATCTTTAGTTACCACAAAGCTTCTACCAGTTGTGGAAGTCAGTTTTTATCCTTGCAGGAATGTCAAATCCAGTGCTTGATTTTATTTGTTCAAGCAGTTTCAAAACTTGTCATAGCTTACACTAGGTTCTGGTTGTACTGGGTGTTTTGTGTAAATGGTAGCAAATCATGTAACCACTTGTGGAATAATACAAACTTTTGTACTTTCCTGGTAGCATTTAATTGAGACAGTCCTTAATTATTTGTATTAGGGTTGAGATGGTGCTTAATTACTTGAGTGAGGATAATGTCAAGAGTTTCTCTAATAATGTAATTGTTTCCTAATTAAACTCATTCTGCTTTCATATTGCAGGTTGAAATTGAGAAGAAATGGATCAGGCTTGACGGTGAAGATCCCAATAAGTGTGGGAGTTGTCAGATGCAATAGAAAGAAGAAGGAAGAAATAATCTTGTGTGTTGGGAAATGTGTTATATTTTTGTTGCACACAAGAGTTTTAATTGTAGCAAAGCAGTTGATTTTGTCATGTTGGAAGACTTCATCTACAGTTGGGAGCTTGTACTCCTAACCTTTTAGCTTATTATCTGCAATGTTTTCCAAAAACTAATATCGTAGATTGATTTTATATACCATCTTGCGAATTAATGGCACTTGATATGAACATTTTGTGAGTTGGTTGATACTTTAACTGATAACATCAAAAAGTTTTGGTTTTGGAATTTTCCAGAAGGATAAATTATGATTAAGTTATGTATATTTATATGTAATTTGCTCATGTAATCCCACGCATTCTACTTCCCAGTTCTTTCCAACATAGAATGCAGGTCCCAAATATTTTTTCAAGAGACGTCATTTGGCAATGTGCTTAGTACCTTTAATAGCTCATAAACTGAATCACTTTGTAGGTTTGAAGTGGTTCCTCTAATATGTTATTTCTTTAGAGAGGAATATCCATGTGGAAAATCCTACATCAGAATGCAAAATGTACATGCACATTTCACAATAGTTCAATTGGCAAGAGCTGTTGAGAATCAAGTTCATTGCATGGAGATCTTTCCTTGAAAATCATTACCCATTCAGCATCTTTCAGATTTTTTTCCAGCGCAAAAATCTCAGTATTCTTCACATTTGGTCTCTTAGTTCACCTTTGGCCTCCCCATTGGAAGGGAGGTTTACCTGAGCTTTTGTGCAAAAAGAAAAAGTAATTTGTGGTAGCAGAAATTCTTGCCCTGAAAAGGGGATGCAAAGTTTTCATGTCAGTGTCTTGGATGGAACAGAGTTTTTATTAATAGATTGCCAACTATTACAAAGTGCTTTGGATATACAACAAGAACAGATGTCAGATTTGGCATAAAAACATGTCTTGAACTGGTAGTCAGAGAAACTGTAAATCCAGGATAGCCAGATGAACGTGGAAAGCAGGATGTTCCCTTGTACTGGCAGCTGAGCTGGAGTTTGTTTAAGGGGTGTGTGGCAGAACATTCTTGACTCTGAAGGGAAAAAATGTAACTGTAAGGGCTTGGACAACCATGATTACCTTGACCTTTTGGATGTTGATTTTTGAGCTTATTGGTCAAATCAGTTTGTCTTCTTGCAGGAGGCATCTTCTTAATCCTTTCCTTTTTGAGGCCTCCGTTTCATACTCTGGAGGCCACATGAATGTCTATGTTTTTCCCCTTCACATTGATGGCATTTGCTTTTTTGCAGCTGCTATAGATCATTGTTATCTTAATTGCATGTAAGTCTTTGGAATAAAGCTGCAATAGCATATTTTACTTCACTTCAATATTTTTGTCCTGACTACCGATATTAGACATAAACCGTAACATTTAAGTTAATTTGCCCCAAAGGAAAATGACTTAGAAAAAGTTATTAATTCAGAAAAACACACAATTCTAGTTCTGCAAACAGTACAAGTAGATATTAAGTTATGTTTGAAGTTCTTTATGTAGCTTTGTCCCAACAGTTAATTCAAAAGATACTGCAGCTTCCCTAATCTCATTTCATTAGTAAATTTTCTTGAAATGTCAAAAGAGCCTTTCAGTGAAAACAGCCTTGCTTATATACGGTTTCCATTATTAATTTTGGCAGGGAGAGGGTTGGAGATACTGGGCAGGAACAGAGTAAAATGCTGCTACTTGCTTTAGGTTATACTGGTCTCAAAATTTTGCCTTCTACATTTCAGCTATTTGCAGACTCACCTGGTGGGAAACTCCTCTCTGCAGACTAGCTTATTTTAATAAGATTCTTTTGTTTGCGGTTGTGGAAGGCATGACACATTCTACTTTTAAGGTACGTTAAAAGACAGGTGCCTTAACATGCACATGTGCACACAGTTCAAACATGAAGCTTTGGAAGTGTATTTTGGAGGTGGCAGAGAAAGGGAATGATCTTGATACCATTGCAGCATTCCAGGAATCTTAACTCTTCCTTTAGATTGTTATCAGAAGAGAATTGGGTCTTTAACAGCAACAATGGTCAGTTCCTAGCAAGATGTTGTCTTACATGATGCTCTAAAATGTATGGGCATAACTTAGTAGCAGTATTTATTTTGGAGTTCTCAAAATATTTGGCCTGGGTTTATTCTAAATTGCTGGCAACTTCAAATATGAAAGGGTCTGAATTGCTCAAATGAGAGATGGAGACACCTTAAATATGAACTTTGCCAAGTTAAGCTAGAAAGATGTTTGTATCCCATCGAAAGTGTGAAATGGCTGGAGTTGGGGGAGAAATTGAGAACGACTGTGCAAAAGTAGCTTCCATGTAGCCTGAAGGGCCTGATCACGCCTCATCTTGGAAGCTAAGCAGGGTCAGGCCTGGTTGGAATCTGGATGGGGGACTTCAGCGTTGTGAACCACCCAGAGAGCTTTGGCTATGGGTGGTATAGAAATAATAATAATAATACTATGGTGAGGCTATTCAGGCTATTCAGGATGCTTAGCTGCCTACACACACCTATTTATTTCTTATCGTGCAAAGATTAGTGTGATTTCTCCCTTCAGAAGCATCTATCTGGAATTATTACCTGACGAAGTATACATGGAAATGGTAAATGTCAGAATTTTAAATCCACATGTCTTTTTCCTCCAAGAAAGAACTATTAGCAAGAACAGGCAGGAAATTTACTTTTCTTGCTGGTATTTCCTTGTGTGATGGTGAAGACAGACAAAGGAAAGGGTAGACTTTGAGGGGGCAAGCTGTGCTCTGCACACCTGAGCCTGTTAGTCAGTCAGGAATGGGCAAAGGCATGCAACCGTGGCGGAAGGGTCACTGGTGTATTGTTGCAATGTCACCTACACACCAATGTGCACTAAGGGCTTCTGCACATGAGATGTTTACCCTTCCACTTCGCTGAGGCTTCTTCTATTTTTCTTTTGCAGAAGGGAATGTGTCTGTTACAAGGGTTTTTTTTTTTCTGGGGTTTGTTTTTGTCTGCCTTTCTATATCCAGAGAGTCCTATAGAGGACTATCAGCATGGTTTATATTTTAAAAAAATAATGACAAATAATATGTGTTCACTTAGCAACCACACAAGTTGGTGCTGTGGCATAGTTGCAGTATATATTAGAATCATGACAGGGAATTTAATTCCTTTTGTTCCAAGTCTGAAATATAACTGACTTTTGTGCTAAAAACCTGTGAAAATGGGTGGAAAACATGGGAGAGTTTCTGGAAGTGGAGGACATGAAAAGGAACCTCAAACTTCCATGATGAGAGATCACAAGTGCAGAATAAATGCCTTGACAGAGAGGCCCAAATGGGAGTTGCAGCATTTTTTCTGTCTAAATGTGCAATGCTGTTGTTTGGATCTAGATATAGTTAGACTAAGAGTAGACCTTTTGAAATCAGTGGGATTTAAGTTAGTCATGCCTTGCTTGTTCCTTTGATTTCAGCCAGTGTATTCTAACAGTGGCTAATTTGGGACCCAAACTATTGTTCAGTACAATCAAAAAATGACCAAACTTGGATATATTGGCTTTCAAGTGTTACTCTGATGATTTCTGGAATGCTAGAATTGGAGCAGTGTATTGTAACCTTACAATACCAGTTTCCATGTATAGTTTTTATAGGAGTACATCTAAGCACATAACAACTACTCAGATCGGTAGTATTGTATTGACTCGAGGTTTTTTAAAAAGAAAAATATGCTTAATATAAGAAGACTTCTGTGTAAATTCTAAAACTAAATCTTAGTCTTTTACAGATTTGTTTATTAAAAATTAAAGTTGCATATTAAAAAAATATTTTGTGCGTGTTTTTTTTCCCTGCGGAGCATCTCAATGAAAATCATAATGCATATTAAAGCGGCCACCAGCAACACAAACCTGAAGGAAGAGGCCTTATTACTGTGCATATTATATCTCTTATGCTGTGTACTTATTTGCAGATATGCATTATTAGGATCTTTGTACCAGCTAGGAAAAGGGGAGAACCTTGGGCATGATGAACTTTGCTCCCACAGTATGTGGTGATGACCACCAGCTTGGAAGTCTTTAAAAGGGGATTAGGTGAATTGGTGTTGATATGGCTACTCATTGCTACTAGTCATTTTGTGTCTATATTACTCCAGTGTTGAAAACAAGGGGCTTGTACATGGGGCTTTTAAGTTGCCACTTTATCAAGGCTTTTGCTTTTGAATTCTTTGAAATCAGCTCCTTTACATGTGCTTTGTTAATGGAGGTTTTCTTCAGCTGCCTTCCTGCATGTTCCATTGTACAGCCACAAGGTGGCACTGTGGTATAGGGCAGTAATGGACATGCATGTGTTTGTCTTAGCATGTTTAGTCTGATACCCAGATAACACTTTCCTCACTCATACAAACGGGTGGAAATGCTTGGAAAGCCTTAGAGCATGGGCCCTTAAACCACGGCCTGCGGGCTGGATCTGGTCTGCCATGCCCATTTATCCCGCCTGCCATAGCTTGCCACGTGCGCGCGAGTGAGTCCAAAATGACCTCCACGAGGTGCCAGCTTGCTCACAAGGAGATCGGTTTGGACTCATTTGGAGAAAAGGATCTCCTTGCGAGCAAGCCGGCGCCTTGCTGGGAGATCCTTTTCTCCAAGCGAGTCCAAAACGATCTTGTGAGCAAGCCGCCCCCAAGGCGCTGGCTTGCTTGCAAGGAGATCATTTTGGACTCGTTGGGAGAAATGATCTCTGCGCACGCCACGCCCCTGCCTTTCTGCGTGCGCACACGCACGTGCCCTCCTCCCCGGCCCTCACCCCCCCACCCGCAACGCCTTGGCGGCCTACGCCCATCCCTGGCACCCCTCAACTGGCCCCCTATTCAAAAAGTTTTGAGGACCCCTGCCTTAGAGAATGATGGCATGCAAAATTCCTGCAAACTACTGTGAGTTAAGGAACCAAAGTGAGCAATCATGGACTCGTGCAGAGAAACCTCCCGTGACTCTGAATACCGTGTGCTGGGGAACACGTGTAGGAGGGTGCTGTACCACTCGTGCCCTGCTGTGGATTTCCCATAGGAAACTGGTGGGTCGATGTGGGAACAGAACGCTGGAGCTGATGGGCCTTTGGCTTGGTCCAGCACTGCGCCTCCTAATATTCTCTGCGGCGCTTTCTTTCCTCTGCCCTGAGTCTCCCACCCTTCAGCTTCTTTGGATGACCACAGATTCTAGCATGTATTTTATCCATGTCCTGCATAATTTTATAAGAATCTATTCTACTTGCCTTTTTTAAAGCTAAAATGCCCCAGAAGTTATGACCTTTTCTCACAGGAGAGTTCCAGCCCTTGATCATTTGGGTTGGACCATTCCAGCCCTATAATAAGCCTTTTCGCAATGCTCGGACCAGCATTTTACACAGTATGGTTACATGACAGATTTATAGAAAGATTTTATGGCATGGGCATTTTTTAAAAAAACCCCAATCCCTTTCCTCAGGAACCCCAACATGGAGTCTGCCCTTTTCACAACAGGTGGATGCTCACTTGTGGAACGGATGGCATAGATCCGGGGCCCCAGAAGAGAGAGTGCAGGAACATGGCGGTGAGGCTAAACTCCATTCTGAGAATCATCTCTCCAGTGCCTCAAAAGATTTCGCTTTATTTATTTAAAGTTTTTATATGCCGTCCCCTTGCTACATAGCCTCGGAACGGCTCACCTTATAATGGCAATGGGCTTACATTTCCTTTCAAGGATTAGGTAGGTAGGCAGTGGTCTGGCCTTTACCATGGGTGGTTAAACAAACAGACAAACAAAATCTCAGGTGCCTCAAGAAAAAATGGTTTATTTTGCCCACTGAATTTCAAAACCAGCATTTTCTTCTTCAGGGGAATCGGATAATCTAAAAAGAATCCTTCCAATCTTGAAAGACAGTTCGGGGTGCTACAAGATCTGGCCTTCAGCATGGATGACCAGGTGGTATATGTCATCTGTCATGAGAGCATCTGTCATGAGAGCACAAGAAGAGCTGTGCTGGGACAGACCACGCTCCAGCTAGTCTAGCATTCTGTTCACACAGTGGCCAACAAATGTCGTGGGAAACCCACAAACGGGCCCCTCTCACCCATGTTCCCAGCAGCTGGTGTGCACAGGCACACTCTTGGATGCTGGAGGTGGCAGAGACAAATGGGCGATACCCACTGATACTGTTATCATTCACGAATCTGGGGGAATTATCCTCCAAATCCTTTTTAAAGCCCCCAAATTGGCCATTGCTACATCTTATAGAAGTGAATTCCATAGTTTTGTGCACTTGGGTGATGAAATACTTCCTTTTACCTGTCCTAAATCTCCCACCAAACAGCTTAATGTGATGAGCCCTCATTATAAAGTTATGGGGTGGGGAAAAATGTCCCTTTATCCACTTTCTTAAAACTATGCATAATTTTGTACACTTGATCATGATTCCTTTTATGTGTCTTTTAAAGCTAAACAATTCCAGATGTTGTGATCTTTCCTCACAAGAAAAGTGCTCCAGCCTTTAATTCTTGTGGCAACCAGCACTTTTAAAAAATGGGTGTTACATTGCCTATTCTTTAATCTTCTGGATAAGTTACACATTTTTGTTAGAAGGTCAGCCCATTCAGAATTGAATTTTTTAAGAATTTTAGGGTGGATACCAACTGGGCCTGGAAGATGTGTTAACTTTCAATTTATCAGTAAGATTGGTAACTTAATCTTTTCTCACCACTATTTGCTTCAGTTCCTCAGATTCCCTTCTGAAAATACCAGTTCTGACACAGCTATCTCTTCTGCAGTGAAGACAAATGAAAATTCATTCACTTTCTCCAAAATCTAATCCTGCTTTATTACTCCTTTAACTTGGTCCTCATCGAATGATCCAACTGCCTCCTTAGCTGGCTTCCTGATGATATATATTTTAAAAATATTATCCCTGAAGCTGTTAGTGATATGTTCTGCAAAATGCTTTTTTGCATCTCTTGTCCACCTTTATGTTTGTGCAAATTTGTGCTCCCTTGCCTTGTAATTTGACTTCGATTGCTAAAGGACACTCCCCCCCCCCCCCACACGCCCCAGCTTCTGCTTGTTAAGGATGGTGGAACTTGGAGCTATTGTTCCTAACCAGTGGCATAAATTCTAGTTTATACTAATAAGGTGTACATTACTGAAACACTTTTAAGCCTCTAAACCATTTAAATACTTCCATTGGTTCAAATTTTGATGGCAAGGATGCTAACCAGCAGCTGTTGGACTGAGTACATTTTAATTTGTTTCTGAGCACAATCAAAGTACTGGTTTGGAGCTCTGAATCTTGATATGGCCTGGAAATGGGATCTGACTTGCTATCTTCTCACACACACTTCTAAAGTTATCTTCAGAGGCCTTTCTTTGGGCCCCTCTGCCTTTCACAGGTAAGAGGATGACAACTGGCGAAAAGGCCTCTTCTGTGGTGGTATCCCATTTAGGAAATACCCTTCCCAGGAATTTATTTATTTATATTATTCATTCCTAGATTTATTTGCCTTTTTCTTATTAAAGAACAAAGTGGCTTACATCATTTACTGCTGCCTCCTCTCAGTCTTCTCCCCACAACAACAACCCTGTGAGGTAGGTTGGGCTGAGATCCTGTGACTGGCCAAAGTCACCCAGTCGGCTCCGTGGCCAAGCAGGGACTAGAACCCAGGTTGTCTGAGTCCCAGTCCCACGCTCTTCACCACTGCACCATGCTGGCTTTAATATTTTGTTGGCTCCAATCTTGCTGTCCTTTTATGTGCCGTGCTAAAATTATTCTCTGGAGTATTTTCTGGCTTATATTGTTGTATTATTGATTATTCTTGAACCATAGTATTGGGGGACTTCAGGGACCATCCCTAACCCTCTGTTGATGCAGGAGATCCATTACTGCAACACCTCTGAGGGGTGGTCATCCAGACACTGCTTAAAAGCTGTAATGGAGGAGAGCCCACCTTCCAAGGCAGTCTGGCCCTCTGCTGAACAGGAACACAATCATTTAATGATTAATCAAAATCCCCTTTGCCATAATTTGAATGTGTTGCTCTGTGTCCTGCCTTTGGGTACGGCAGAAACCAAGTTTGTCCCCTCTCTGTGTTATTTCATTTGCTGAATTTTGATTGTATGTCTGATTACTTTAAGTTCTTTTTTTAATGTTGCAAGCTGCCAAAGAATTCCTATATGGTAGCCTACATATAGCTAAATGATGTTATGTACTGAAAAGTCATCCCTGACTGATGAATGAACCCCCCCCCCAAAAAAATCCTGTCCTTGACAGCCCTGCCTTGACACTTGCAAACACAAGACTGTGCCTTCTTTTGAGGAACTGATCCATCTCATGGCCTTCCTCCTCCTCCTCCTCTCCTACTTCTGACTTCCCATAGCCTAACTGTCCTCTCCATTGACTCCTACTTTTTCACGATGTGCCTAAAATACATCAGCCTCAGTTTCGTCATTTTTGCTTCCAGGTCAAGTTCCGGTTTGTCTTTCTTGTCAGTCCAGGAAATTCATGGCAAAGCTCTCCTCCAGCACCAAAGAATGGATATTTCTACTGGTGATGAGGGTGGGCAAGCTCCCGAGAAGAAAAGTCTGTTGGGATCCTTGGAGTGGGCAGGCAGGAGCTAAATAAACCAACTCTGTTCTTCATTTGGGTCAAGGGGGGAACCTCGAACCTTCCCTAGCCTCACCTGAAATTCAGACTCTATATTTCAGTTTCTGTGCGGCTCTACAGTCTGGGTTACCCGACTCTAACCCATTACTTGCTGGTGCAGCGACTGCCGAACACGTGCTGTCTGCTGACTGAGAGAGCTGGCACGGTGAATGCCCGTCACTGACATCGGCACTTGCGTGATTCCATGTTTTTATTCAGCCCTATATAAAGACTGTAATCTTTCTGTTCCAGCTTATTGTTGCACTGCATACAGCGTGATACTGACAGGCTTCAGCATGTAAATCCTGCATTATGAGAAGACAAAAGATAAGTAGGCTGAATGAATGCAGAATTACACTTGAACTCGCCACATGCGGCGCTGGGTGGACGGGATCCATGTGTCGGACACCTGCATGTCACATGGGCACTGTGGCTGATTTCTACTCGCCCAACAAGTGGCAGCAATCCGTGAAGGTGGGAGGCGGAAGTCGGGCTGGCTAAAATCCCGGCCACTGGTTTCTGGTTGTGGGTTTCCCAGAGGCGGCTGGCCAGCCACTGCAGGAACAGAATGCTGGAATGCTGGCCAGCTCCCAGGGGGCTCTTCTTCAGCTCTTAGGTTTTCCGAACTTCCTGCATGGATCACAGTTCTGTCCTTTAAGCAGAACCGACTCCAAAGGCTAGTCAAGGGGAGGCACTCCTGTCAGCACTCTTCCTCCAGCTTTCCCAGTAAGGCCCTATAGATCCCACGTGCTTCCCCAGTCATGCTTCTTTTCACCCGTTTACTTTTCCCAGTTAGTTTGTCTGGAGTCATCCAAGGCTCTCTGTGTGCTTGAAAAAATTTCAGAACCAGGTTAAAATGCACCTGCAGGCCTATTTGATGGGGTAAAACCTACAGATCGTACCACTTTGATACGGTATTAGTTTCACTGATTACCACCTAGTTTTCAGGGCGAATTCAATGGCTGCTTAAACTGCCCTATGGGTCTAGCTGACCTAACTTTAGAACTGTTTCTACCTGTGTCTTGGTATAATAAGGATCACTCCTATTTCTATCCATGGGATTATCGCTTTAAGGCTGGGACAGGAACCAGTTGGATATGAGAAGCCCCATGGGTTCCAGCCAGCAAGGCCAATGGTCAGGAACGATGGGAGTTGCTGTCCAACCTCAGCTGGAGGGTCACTTGTACCCCACTTGGCTCAAGGCAAAACTCAGCCAGTGTCTGGGGTGTTGATGGGTTTCCATTGGAACTCAGAGGTATATGTGATCTTAAGTCTCCTGAATGTTGCAAAATTAGATCTGCCCCCTCCACAGTCTATCGATGTTTTAAGCTAGTTGTCCAGGTGAAGGCAGACAATGCAAATTTCAGTCTGATGGGGAGGGATGAAAAGACTATGCACAACCTGTACATGTCTATACTGGAAAAAACTCTTTGAACTCCCAGTATTCCCCAACCAGCATGGCTTTTTTCCTGTTTAGACATTTGTAGGATTCTGTCTTAAAACTCTTTTGCTTGGCTGAAAAGACATTCCTGACAAATCAGGGAATACATCATAAAAAATTCAATCTTACCCATACCCTTCTGAGACAGGACTTCTGATAAAATGCACAAGCAAGTTGAAGAGCAGAGCTAGTGCGGTGCAGTGGTTAAGCATGCTGAACTGGAACTCAGGAGATCCAGGTCCTGGTCCTCACTCAGCCATGGAGCTCACTGGACCAGTCATTACCTCTCAGCTTAACCTACCTCACAGGGTTGTTGTTGTGAAGATAAAATGGAGAGGAGAGCCTTTCAAGGCATCTTGCTTTCATGTAAGAGGAAGAGGAGGAGTTATAAATGTGATGCAATAGCAACTGTTTTCTCTCTAGCCACACAAAGGATGGTACCCTAAGAGAGCCAGAGAGGTAGGGCGGGATGCTGGCAAGCTGTGTAAGCCAATGGAATGTTACCTGTCTTTCCATGGAGCCTGCAAAGGTATGAATGTGGGAGGGTGTTCCCTTACTGGCTGTTTGACATGCACATGGTGGTCATGTCGTGAGCGGAGCCGGCTGGTGCCGGAGGTCAGACTAGATGGCCCGGGAGACCCCTTCTGACTCGCTCTGTTTCTATGTTTCTCCCACCTGATATACCAAACATAGATGCTGGAATCCTGGCTTGGACACAACGGATGGGGAAGAAGGCACCCCACCGTTCCCGTCACAAAAGCATCATCGGGGGTCTGCAAAAGGTGTGTGACAAGGAAAACAGATCAGCCCCAAGAATTATGTTGGTCAGGCTGTTTGTAAAGTTTAAGCGCAAAGCTGATCGTGAAGGGCTTTTGCCAGCCTTTTGCTTTTTAAGCAATATCCATCTAAAACAGCAGAGGGCATTACGTACCTATCATGAACATGAACACGCAACACAGGCAATGGATCACAGCCCTTAAAAGCAATCCAATCTCTCCTTTATTGTGGTAAAATCTGACATTAAATATAAATCATCATTAGCTATGAAGCACAGAGAAAGTATGAATAATTAAAAGCAGGCATTATCAGTCTATAAAGCTTTTCCTTATTCTTTTAAGTTCAATGACACGGTTAGGTAAAGGACAATTTTTTAAAATGCACCTGGTTGCGTTAGCACAAACCAAAGGCCAAGAGCTGGACTTACAGCTCTCTTTCTCTCTGTTTGAGTCAGTAGCTGACCTCCAGTTTGAACGGGGTGAGTTCGGCATGTGCCGTTTCTGGAGTGTACTGGCTTTAAACGTTGCTGTGTTTGGGGCTGACAAAGGGCTTTGCCCCATAAGTGCCACCATCAGGTGCAAGTGCATTCTTGATTGGTGCATCCTGCATCTTCCTAGTCTTGGATGCTAGTAACGAAGCTGGCCTGCTTGAATTCCCTGCTCCCCCGGACAATCTTAGGGCTGACACTGAAGGGTGTGTGTGTTCAGGGCGGTGCTCGCCACATGTGCAATTTTTGTGTGGGTGTGGGTGTGGTGATGACAGAGTAGGCAGAGGGCCCCTATAGCTAACCATCCGAAGACGATGTGAAACTGCTCAGTCTTTGCTTCCTTCTACAGACTTTTCCTGATAAGCAGCAGCAGGGGAACACACAGGAGGGCTACAAAGCAAAGGCGAGATTGTTTGGAGCTCCCTATGAAATTCCCAATTCCATGAGTGGGTAGCAGGACTGCACATTAAAATCCTTATCTGGAAGCACCAAAAACCTTAAAAAAAGCAGAAGCCCACCCCATGTCTCCTCGTGCAGTGTTTCTATCCTGCCGCACATTTGCAGGTTCAGATCTGGCAGGCGTCTTTCGCGCTAAGCTCCTGTTAACACGCCATCAAGTCATCTCCGACTTAAGGTGATCCCAGGAATGGGTAGCCTCCAAAATGCCTGCCTAGGACAGCCCTCCTCGGCTTTTATAGACTCACAGCCAATGCTTTTTAAATGAAGTTGATCCATCCCATGTTTGGACTTCCTTTTCCTCTTCCACCCTCAGCTTTCCGTAACATGATTGTCTTCTCCAGTGAGTCTTGCCTTCTTGTGATGCCCCGAATGCAGGGCACAGAATAATGAGCTTAAGTTACAGGAAGCCAGATTCTGGCTGGATAGCAGGAAAAATTTCCTGTTAAAGCAGTATGACAATGGAACCCATGACCTCGGGAGGTTGTTGGCTCTCCCACACTGGAGGCATTCAAAGAGTTAGTCCTCTGCCATGAATACTTTCACTTGGAGTACTGAGCAGGGAGTTGGACTTGATGGACTTACAGGCCCCTTTCAACTCTACTATTCCATGATTCTGTGATGTGCCCTATCCAGGATAGCCTTCGTTTCATTAGCTTGATCATTTTTGCTTCCAGTGCAAGTTCTCACACGATTGTTCTGGGACCTGCTTGTTCATCTCCCAGTCAGTCCAGTGTATGCGCAAGGCTGGACTATTGCAGTGGCCTTAAACGATGTTGCCTCCAATTGCTTTGAAACTTTAGCTATGCTAGTTAAGGCTGAGGGAGGTTGTAGCCAAAACGTCTGGAGAGTCCTAAGTAGCACATGCCTTCTTTAGCCAATTGATTGATGTATGCTTCCTCCTTAAAAATCAAATCTTCCTGCAGAATCCAAGAAGAGTGTTGCCAGGCACACCAGGGTCATTAAAGCCAATGCTATGCCCAAAAGATCCACATGATTGTTGCATGCAGAAACACCTGGCACTCAAGAAGCAAGCACAAGGATGCTGTCCGTGGAGGCAGGAGACCTCCCAGAGCTTGTAACAGCAGGTCAGTCTTTTCCTTAGTATTCTGTCTGCCAAAACAGCATTTGGGGACTCGAAAGATCCATTCAGTGCAGTTCCTTGCAATTGTATTACATTTTCATAGTCCATAAAATTCTCATTTAGAAGAATGAGAGAGCTTCGGCTGTTGGGTGGTACTTCAATGAAATAAATAAATCAAATGTATCCTTGGGACTGTGAGTGTGTCTTCCCCTCCCTAATGGCTTGCATGGACAACATTTCAAATGAATTTCAATAGCTGTACCTAAGGAACTTCCTTCTACTGCTGAATAAGCCCATGTCATTGAATTCCGTTGTCACGCAGAACAGCTTTGAAGAAAAAATGCCTCTCTCCCATTCAGGAGGTTGGAGTTTTACCATATTATTACAGAAGCATTTACAGCGGTAGCCTGCCCATATAATTACGGAACTGTTGGGATTTTTCATTAAAATCCCTTCCTTTTAAAGGATGCATAATGGCTGAAATCCACTGCCCTGGATGCTTTGTGCAGCGGGTAAGCATTGCCCCCAGCAGCAGGCAGATGGCGCTATGGGACCGACGGCTGCAAAAAAGAGCCAGATCTGCGATTCTTGCAAACACAGTGTAACGGAAATGCTACTGCCAGAGCCCCAGTGAAAAGATTTCCTTCTTTAAAGAGAAATGCACACGCTCTGAATGGATTGCTTCTTCCTGATCAGACCCGATAGTGTATTTAGCAATTTTCAAAACATAGAAATACAGAAACAGAGCGAGTCAGAAGGGGTCTCCCGGGCCATCTAGTCTGACCCCCAGCTCCAGCCGGCTCCACTCATGACATGCCCACCAGGTGCATGTCCAGCCTGTCCTTCACGGTTGGGGCTTCAAGGGTCAGGCTCACAGCGCAGATGCAGCCCTGGCGGTGGACTTGGGGATCTGCTCACACGGTGCCCTCCCTCATTGGAGCCAGTGCAGAAAGGACCATGCTGGCTGCATCTCATGACAGTGACCTCAGGGAAGGGATGAAGAGAGCGTTTGGGGGGTCAGGGAGGGAGGGGGCAGCCCGCCAGGACAGTGCTCCAGCCTCCCTCTCGCCTCATCTGAAGAGTCTCGGCTTGGTGGTCAAAATGGGTCATTTGGCCGATGTGGAAGATGGGAGAAGCAGGGAGGAGAAATAGCAGCTACTGCCTTGCATTGGGTGCCTGGAGGCCTCCAAGTTCAGGGATTAGGGGCATCCATGCTGGCCTCACCCAAAGGCTGCAATCCTGGATAGAAAACCATCCTAAAACTCCCACCATGCCCAGCCACATGGGCATTGTAGGCCTTTTCTCTGCCTAAACATGCATAGGATCGCACCTTAGCTGTGTTGTTTCTATATATGCCCTGTTAGCTGTATTGTGAGTATTTTATCCTGAAGCTGCAGGAGGCGAATGTGGGGGAAGGGCTGCACCACTGTGGCAAAAGGACCACCAACTCAGCACGCACACGGTCCCCAGGTTCCATCTCCAGGGGCTCAATAAAGACCCTGCTCTGACACCCTGGAGAGAAGCTGCTGACCAGGACAGGCCAGTCTCCCAAATCTGGGTCCCTCCAGATGCTGACTGGGGGGTGATCTGCATAGCAGTCCAGCACATCTGGAGGCCCCACACGGAGGAAGGCTGGTGTACGCCACGCTGTAGTGGCCTGACCTTTCCCTTTAAATAAAAACTGGCCATCAAGGGCATTGCATGTCAATATCTTCATAGCAAGCATCTCCTGTGAATGATGTACCAGCTCAGGTGTGAGAGAAGCAGGACTTTCCCAGATTCATTCACCTGTACAGCAAGGTAGAACCACCCACTTCCTGGCACTTGGTCACTCTGCTGGAACACCTTTCTGATCATTAAACTATGATGAACCCTTCCCATTTAAAATCTCTTTTAAGTGGAGATGAGCTGTTTATTATTTTTATAGTCAGCCTTTTTTCTGCAAGGAATCCAAGGTGGTTTACATGAGCATCCTTTCTGCTTTATCCTCATGCCAACCCTGTGAGGTAGGTCAGGCTGAGAGTCAGGGACTCGCCTGGAATCACCAGCAAGCTTCAGCAATCTCCTGGGCTCCAGCTCACTCAGTTGGCCTTCGATACAGGCAAGCGATGCACTTTTCTGCCTTTTGTCCATGATATAGTCACTGCCTCCCCCACCCCTGCAGTGATGCTACTTTGCCTTTAAGCAACTGAACAGGCTGGAATTCTAGCAGGTGAAACTCTGTCCCTGAATCTCTCAGGCCAGGTTGTGTTAAAGGCACAGGCACCCATCCAAAAAGTTGTCAGTCCTAGCCCATAAAACAGCAAAAGGTATTTCACAACCCATATTTTCCAGAGCTTGGTTAAGAGTACCCCACATGACTGCTAGCCTAAAATGGCTGCAGTGTCCATTCCAGGCAGTAAAACCATTGCTGTTTACTTCTGAGTAAGGACAAGTTCAAGACTGAAATCCTTTGTACTGAACAGCAGCACCCATACAACACCACCAATGCTGCTATTATGGGTGACCAGGCTGATGTGCTCAAGCGGTAAGGTCTTCTTCATGGTGGTCTCCAGAATTGGGGAATCCATTTGACACACCTTTCCCCATTCTGTGTCTGGGCAAGGCTTGTTTTCATGTGGCAATTCCATCCTCTCTTTCTTACCTTTGATATTTATTTGCACCTCACTCTGTGAGGATGCACAGCACAGAAAAGCCACTTTGAAAATGCTTTACAGCAGGAACATCCACCAGATCTTTTGAACTCTTTCTCTCTCATAATCCTCTGACATTAACCAGAGTTGTAGTCCAGAAATTCTGTAGGTCTATTCCGATTTGAAATAAATAGAAACAAATATGGGGGTGGGGTATCTTGGGAAACATGTTTGGATTTGTTCTTAAGTAAACTAGCTCTGCTCCCACGCTTGCTTGCTTGGAAGAATTGAAGGCGGCTTTGTTGGGCTTTATGCCTAACCAAGGCCAGGATTCCCGGGGATGAGAACGAGCAATAAACAGTCCAATCCAACAGACACGCGCACCTCTGCTGCTGCTGAAGAACAGCCTTCTGCATTAATTTTCAAAGGGAAAAAGACCTAGGCTTGCGCTGGAAAACGTGGGGAAGCATTCCCGTGTCTCAGAGGGAGAGTTGCGTATGGTTCATCCCCGCGATCACCGTGAAATGAAGGACGCACTCTGACATTTGCAGAGGCCGCACAGCCCTTCCTTATAATCCCAATTAGTTTGGGACGGGCTCTGATAAGGTCAGCAAGAGCCGCTGCTGCGCCTCGCCCCCGCCCTCTTATCTCCAGGCTCTTCGCTGGCCGGCACCTGATCCGCGCCCGTTGCAGAACCGCGGGCGGCGTAGGGTCTCGGCAGTTGCCCCGGGAACCGCCAGGGGGCGCGCGAGGGCGGGCGTTGGGCACCACGACGGCGTGAGCGCCCGGGACGGAGGCCCGGTCAACTGCTGGAGGAGCGAGGAGGGATGGCTCATGGCAACCCAGTGGTGAGGCGTGGGGCGAGGAGGACGAGGGCCCGGCCCGGCCGGAGCAGACCTTTCTGGGCGCGGGGATCAGTGAGGCTCCGAGGAACGGCTTGGTTTTCTCACGTGAAGAGCAACCCTACATTTTAAGGGCTGTAGAGTAATCCTAGATATTAAGGGCTGGTTATTAACTAGCTCTGCCCCAGAGGTGCAAGTTAAAACAGCCCGTGCTGCATCTTTCTTTCTCCCCGGGCCTCTCCTTGGCTTCTGGCACTTCATACCAGAATTCTGGCAATTCACTGCCACAAGAAGTCCCTTCTGGTGCCCTCCAGAAGTTGTTAGCACATCTGGAAGAAGGCTACTTCAGCCAAACTGGTTCGCCCTTGGGGGAGAAGAGGGGTGGTAGTTTAATGGAACTTCCTTGTTTAGGGGAAGTGCCCCTTTGAACACCAGCTTAGGGTGCGCGCGCGTGTGGGGGGCGCATTAGCTTCATGCCACGTTACTGTGATTCCTAGAAGTTGGAAACTGGATGCTGGACTAGCAGGGCTTGGGGTGCCCCAGCTGGGCTCTTCTCCACCCACCTTCCAGGGGGCAACTGTAGCAACCCTTGCAGAGACCCCATCATAAGAGGTGTAGGAAAGCAATTACTTAGGGATACTTCAAAAATATTTTGTGGTTTCAGCATATGCTCCAGTATGTATACCACATTTGAACTTTCCTTGGGATACCTCTTTGGGAGATTAAGAAACAATATGAAGCCTATTGGCATAACAGATATGTAGGATTAAACTGCTAATTTATATTGAGATCCAGGTGGGAAAGATCCCCCAAAGACCCTTTTTATCTTTTTTAGTTAAAGCAATACACTTAAAAGAAAAAGCTTGAACTACCTCTGAACTGGTAGGCCAAGTGGCCAATTTAGTTCCTTAAAGTCACAATTCTAAAGGTATTTGGACAGAATAAACCCCCTACAACTGCCAGGGTTTCTTAGCCACCATGGGAAATGCAGTTATATCATTATTATTAATTTCATTTCTACACTACCCATAGTCAAAGTTCTCTGGGTGACACACAGTTTCCTGTCCAAACATGCATTAGCTTGTGTTCTTATTGGTTTAGGTAACCTGTGATGTTGTTTAGGCATGATTTTATACATTCACAGGTAAGAACAAAAGTCAGAATGGAAGAATCATATTTGGGGTACAGCCCTATGCTTGCTTAAATGAGGCAGGGGGAAATCCTGGCGCTCACAGCATTTCCCAGCTAGCCTTTACCTTCCTTTATTCCATGTCTACTCCAAGAAAAAAATGTCCCATTAAGGCTGAGGGGCCTCCAAAACCAGTTCAGCTTCTTTGCTGATGGCCATTTGCTTCCTCCTCCCTCTGGGCCCAGTCCACCCACCTGCAAGAGAGAAGGGCGTGGTGGTGGTGGGCGTCTCTGGTCTCCTATCTATGCCTACTTACCTGGAGGGAACAGATGAAGATCGCAGCAGCAAGGAAAGGTGGTAGACACCTTTCAGGGTGTGTGCTTTGGCAGATTCCCAGGGATGCCAGCTCCCAGCTACCCACTTCATCAAACCTTAACAAGAAAACACAATCCTTCTTCTCTGGGTTTCTGCTCTCCCACTCTTTTTACATAGAACAACTGGTCCCTTTAGCTAGTTTCAAAGAAGTTGCTCCAGGTTTTTGTCATTCTGACCCGTAGAACAGACTGGAAAATAGCCAAGACTTCGGCCGTGTGGAATCCAGCCTTCCCTTCCTGGTTGGGCTGAGTCCCCAGGAAACTCAGCTCAGGTTCTGCACTCACAACCTGTTGTCTCCTGGGCAACCTGTGGGAGCTAGTTTTCACCTCTGAGGCCATCTCTCATTTCGTACTAATGGTGAAGAGCAGCCGACACTGCAATCCTGCGAGTGTCTACTCAGGAATAAGCCCCATTGAGTTCAGCTGCATTTACTCCCAGGTCAGTGTGGAGCGGGTCACAGCCCGAGAGAGCTGTCTTTACCGTATTACATGCCAAGTTTGAACGAGGGCGTGTGCAGGCACGGGTCCAATAGCAGTGGTTTTCCTTGGTGTTCATAAAAGATCAGCTCCCCTTTCTGGAAGAAGGCAAAGCCGCCTTCTCTAGAAAGCTGCAGCTGCATGAGTCATTTGATTTTTGATTTAATCTGATTTGATCTCAGTGGGGATTTTGTGTCTTTTAATTGTGAGTTTTGTATCTGTAGCATCAATAATATCAGTGTGCGCTTGTGAGTAAGGTTTGCTTGCTGGACTAAGGCTGTGATCTTAACACTCGCTTACTGGAAAGGAAAGCTCTGCTGAACTCAATGGGATTACTTATTGCGTATTTTATATGTTGAGTCCGGACAGGCAACTTGTGGTCCTTCAGCTATTTTGGCCTATGATCAGGCCTGTAGGTGAATACTTTAGGAAAGCCACAGGCAGTCCATGTTTTCTGTGCAGGATTACTACTTCTGAGTAACTGCATTTGTATAAGATTGTAGCTAAATGAATAGTGCAGAGTTTAATAACGTTAATCCCACTGGCATGGCAAACCTTATTCAGGCCTCTTCTGTGGCTTCTGAACTTTCAGCTGTCCTTGCCCACCTGTGTTTAAGCATATCATAAGGACTGGAAACTTGATTATTTTGAAGAGGAAAACCTGAGATGCCCAGGATGCTTGATTCTGCCTTCAGATGCTGCTTCTGTTCTCCCATGGAGTTGCAGCATGGGGGACAACCCTTAACTCTCATTCTACAATTCATGTGTTCTGCAGCCCAAGTTCTACAAATCGGTCATTGATGATGTGATCGATTGCGTCCGGGATGTGTTCGTGGAAGAAGGCGTAGATGATCAGGTCCTGAAAGAGCTGAAGCGGGTTTGTGGAATGGTTCTGCTTCATTTCTGCTGCTCTGCCCCTACACTTTATAGTCCTAATTGGGAGTGTGTCACTTCAAAGCCCATCTCCTGCACTCCATTCTCATTCCTTCACAGTTTGGTCCGGCATTTCACAACCTGGTACCTTCCAGATGGGATTGCAACTTCCATAATCCCCAGGCAGTGTGCTACCTTGGGGTGATGGAGCTGTAGTCCAACACTCCTGAAGGGCTCCACCTCGACACCCCACCTTTTTTCTTTCAAGGAACTTGAGGCAGCTTACATAATTTCCCTCTTCCTCTCACACTTATCCTCACAATGACAGTCCCTGGGCTGGGCGCCTGCAACTGGCCCAGAGTCATCCAGCTGGTTCCAAGGCTGACGGGGACTAGATCCAGATCACCTAAGCGCCAGTCCTGCACTCTGAACCGCAACACCACTGGCTTTCAGTGCAGAGCGCTGGTTTAGTTCATCATTAGTGACTGACAGCACCTTTCCCTCTGCGGTTATACATGGAAGAGAGTCCAGAAATGAGTCGTATCAGAGTATTTGAATTCCCAGCTTTTGCAACCACCAAAATGTTGTGCATTGGGTTGTTATACCTATGCTCTTTCACATAGTTGCTTTCGAATATGTCAAGCTCTTTTGGAATGGCTGTCTCATTGTTAGGTGCTTCCCTCAGAAGCGAAAAGTTCAGGGGTTGTTTAATCAGGCTCAGTTTCCTACAGATACGACACACACACACGTACACACGTACACAAATGCACAGAAGACACCAAGAGTGTCCTCCAAGTCTTCAGAATATTTATTCACAAACTTATCATTGCAGTGCCTTGCTTAGCATGTTGGAGTAGGACTTAAGAAATCCATGGAGTCATGACGTCTCTGAGTGACTTTGGTCCAGTCAATCACTGACTCTCAGCCTAACCTACTTCACAGGGTTGTTGTTGCGAGGATAAATCAAAGAGGGAAAAAACTACATAAGCCACTTGGATTCCTTAATAGAGGGGAAAAGTAGGATATCCAATGATGATGTTACTAGCATAATAGACACAAACAGACAGGCAGTGCACTCACTAACCCTGTATCAGATTCCTCAGAAGTAACTAATATAAATCCAAAAGATCGTGCCCCATGTGCTAAGCTGATGGCTATCTACAAACCTGAAATCTTTGCCCCTGTACCCCAACTGCAGCTGATGGCTTTATAGTCCCACCTGCATCCTGCAGAAGATTGCTGTAAGCTTCCACCTTGCAAGTAAATTTCCCATCAGGGAAACATTCTGCCCTTCTGTTAAGTCCCTGATCACGCATTGGCCTGTTCTTTCAGGATGACCATAGTGATCAGCCTGCTCACACCTGCAGGGCTAATCCAATTGCACACTCAAACATCCATCCATCGAGTTAACGTAAGATGACTGCTTTTCTCATGTGTGTGTTGAATCTCTTTATTGCAGCGCTGGGAAACAAAAGTGATGCAGTCTAAAGCGACGGAAGGATTCTTCCGACACAGTCACATTTCGCCCCCGTTCACGTTGCATCTGCCACCCAGCTTCAACCCAGCTCTGCAGGCATCAACAGGTCGTGGCTGGTTTCTCTCAGCAAAGTCTGTCAACTGGGAGGGACCAAAGCTGTGTGACTGTTTATATTAAGTTCAGTGTGTGTGTCTGTGTATTTTGCGGGAAGCATCTTCATACTAAACCATATACGCATATTTTGCTTGTGGTAGGACCCAGGTTTGGTCTCTGGCATTTCTACCTTAAAGGGCAGCAAATAATGGAGGAAAAGCCTTTTGGGGGTTTGAGACCTAAAAGGCCTGGCAGAGTAGACAATTCTGGTCTAGGTGGAACACAGGTGGCGCTCTGGGAGCATTGAAAATTTCTGCTTTCCCCTTGAGAATGAGGCCGTTCTGTCCCCCATTCATCCCTTGGTTGGCTGCAATCCAAGGTTGGTGGCTTCATTTAAGCACTGCTAGAACAAAACCATGTACTGATTTTTATGTCCTAATGTATATATGATCTAAAATCTGGGTGTGTCTTTAAAGGAAGTATTTTTAAGGGCACCTCTATTTGTAAACAGAGATGCATCGGCAGGGGAGAGTAGAGCATTTGATTTCAGAACACACTCAGGCAGAAAGATTTAAAGGTGTGGGGACAAGAGGTAAAGCATATGCGGGCAAAAAGCCAGCTAATCCAAGGGATCGGATGCTACAGAGACCACCGGGGCCTCTGTACCTGTATTTTAGCAAGCGTCCACGGGCAGTAGAGCAGTGGTGCAGACGGCCTTCCAGAGGTGCAGGGCTCCAGACGAAAGACTAGTTGCTCCAGGCTTGGTGGGCTTCCACCTCTGTTGAGCACAACGGCTTCCCTTCCTACCCTTGAAATAATAATTGTCAGGGCTGCAGTCCTGGGCTCTGGCCCCATCCCCTTGGGGAGCAGGGGATGGAGCTTGAATATGGTCAGCGTTCCAGCAAGCTGGGGCAAAGCTGGCTCTGGAGACTGGCGTAAAAAGTTGCCCATTCACCTAAGACAGCCTCCCCCTGACCTGCAGTCCTCCAGGGGGTCCCACGTTTACCCTAACCATCCCTTGCTCAGTTGGCAACGCTCCAGGCATGGATTCTGTGGTTGCCCTAATGACGGATGGACAACATTTTGCCTTTCCAATGTTTCAGCCTAGAACTTTCCTTTAATATATATACACACACTTAACATACACAAAAACATAGAAGAAAATGTTGAATAAAAGAAAAACTAATATAAACAGAACAGACTAAAGTGAACAGAATAAACAATTGCCAAGAGAATTATAAACAAATGCAGCCCATGTATTGCAGCCCCCAAAACTGACTCTCTCCATATCTTCCCACGCTCTGAGAGTTTGCAAAAAAGAAAAAAAAATTATTCTGTGCATCAACAGATTTTTTAATTCTACTGCTTTCCTTTTTCCTTTCCAGTGGCCTAGAACTTTCAATATCCTTCGTTATACCGGGTGGGAGTCGTAGGCCAGAACTTCTGTGGGGGGGGTGGGGGGCACCAGACGTCTGCCCCTGCTGTGATGCTTGTTAGATCTGGCCGAGCTGAGAAGAACCCTTTGTAACTGGACTGTGTGCTGCCTTCACGCTTCCGTTTTTTGCGTAGCCGTACATGTTTGTTCATAATAGGCGTCTTTAGACACCTCTCTGGTGTTTAAAGATGTAAGCTGTCCAGAGACTTTTTTTAGTAATGGAGGCATAGAAAAACTTTAAATTAATAAAAAAAAATGGATCAGAGTCCCCAGATGTGTATACAGAGGTATTTAAAACTCTCTCTCTTTCTCTGTTTGTGTGTAGGAGAGAGAGAGCGAGAGAGAGAGAGAGAGAGAGAGAGCGCGCCATACTTTATATATTGTGAGAAGCAGTGCTGCAAAAGCAGTATTGACCTAAGGGGTAGATGTGAGCTGGACTGGCTGTGCCGGTGCAGGTGGCCTTCTCCACTCATCTTCGGTCCATGGCAGACCTCCCAGTCCTCTGAAAATGCTGCACAGAGCATCAGCAGACCCTGCTGAATGGAGTGAGCTGTGGTATGGTGGGGAGGGGGAGGGGAGAACCCTAAGTGGAAGGCCCTTCAGCAAGCATCCAGAAACCCCCCTGAGATGGATGGGACTTCTGGCCACCCTGCATCGCAGTGGCAAATGCGTCGGTCTGGTTGGCAGCTGCCCAGTGCTCTTTGATCACGGAGTTCGGAATGAAGCGCAGTCCCAGAGAGCAGTCTAGTCAAAGAGGCGGGCGGGCTTGCTGATGAGAGACTGCACGAAGAGAGCGCTTGCTGTGGCTGTCTGCATCTGCGGCTAAGCACGTGCCTCAGACGTTGGTTGGCCCTGGGGACTGACTTTTGCTGGTGCCAAACGGCGATGTGGACAGTGCGAGGACTTGCATCCAGTGGTTTTGGTTCTTTTGCAAATGGTGCCCTGATACTCACCCTTGATTGAAACACTTTCCCATTAGGTGTTGCTGCTGGCAGAGGAATTCGACAGTTTACTTCTACAACCACACAAGCACCCGTTGCTGAATTGGTAGGTAGCTTTCAAATCACCCAGTAATCTCTCTCATGTCACAGGAAGCCAAAAGACTTAAGTTTTTAATCAGGATCAAAAAATTTGCAGGCTCAGCCATTGACAGGCGCTTGTCATTCAAGAAGTATCAAAATCTTTGTAAAATGCCCATGAAAATCAAACAGACACTTGTATGGGAAGCACCTACTAATGGCAGTCATGTTTCAACAGTTCAGGATCGATTTGGGGTTGTATTACTTCAGCCTCCCATTTTAAGCACAATCACTGAGACAAGTTTCATTGAAGTATGTGAGGGGGTGTCACACGGAGGTGGGCAGAGACCTGTTCTCCCCTGCAGAGGAAGGCAGGATGTGCTCCAACTGAGCAAAGCTCAGGGAGCCAAGGTTCCATTTGGATGCCAGGAAGCACTTCCTGACAGTCAGGACCCCGAGGGTGTGGAATGGGCTTCCCCGGGAGGTCGTTGAGGCCCCATCGGTGAGGGTGTTCAAGGATAGGCTGGACATCCACATGGTGGGCATGTCGTGAGAGGAACTGGCTGGTGCCGGAGGTCAGACTAGATGGCCTGGGAAGTCCCTTCTGACTCGCTCTGTTTATATGATTCTATGAAGTCTGCTGGGGCTTAAGGAGCTGTAAAGCTCACGGCACTCTTGAGATTTCTCTGGGCATTGCTAAGCTCTTAAAAAGCGTCTCCCAGTCGTCTCCTTAGCCCCTCCAGGTGGTTTGGGCTGTTGCTCTCAGCACGCATAACCACTGGCCACAGTGGCTGGGGGAGATGTGAGTGGAAGCCCAAATTCGGGGGGCACCAGAGGGGGGAAGGCCAGCTTACAAGATGCAGCTGTGAAGCTGTGAGTTTCCTTAAACTGGAAAGCCACTGTATACCTGGCCTTCTCATTCAGCTTTCCAGGATCTCATGCGGAAGTCCTTCCCATCAGTGGCGTAGTGGGGCCAGGACTCACGAGGATGCTGTGCTGGGCCTTCTTTATTAATAATTATTAATTAATTCCCCTTAGACTTCCCTTTTCCCTCTGAGCTAAGCTAAGCTAAACTGGAGTTCTTCTTCCCAGCAATTGTGCTGTATTTTGGAGATACTTGGTCTGGAGCGGGCAAGGGAGACACTCCCCCTTTACAGAAGGCCTGCTCCCGACAGAAATGAGCCTGGTGAGAATTGGTTAAGAACATCAAAAGAGCCAGGCTGCATCAGGGCCAGGGGCCGGCGGGGCCAGCATTCTATTCACGAAGCTGCCAACCAGCTGCTAACCTGCTGAAGACCCACAGATAGGGCATGGCTGCAGCAGCACCCTCCTGCCTGCCTATGTTCCACAGCAACTGGTGTATATGAGCCCAGGCCCAATTTAAGGTGCTGGTATTAACTTTTAAAGCCCTAAATGGCTTGGGATCAGGATATCTGAAGGAACATCTTTTTCCCTATATGCCCCCCCCCCCCCCAAGAGCTGCAGCAGAGGCCCTGCTCCGGGAACCCGCCTTCAAGGAGGTTAGGAGAGAGGATACTCGAAGAAGGGCCTTCTCTGTGGTGGCCCTCTGGCTATGGAATGCGCTCTCCAGAGAGGTCTACCTGGCACTGACATTGTATGCTTTTCTGCGCCAGGTCAAGACCTTTTTATTTTCCCATAATTTTACAGCTTAAATATTATAATTATGTTTTATTCTTAGTTGTGGATTATTATAGGTTATTATAGGTATTTATTGGGTGTTCTGTTTGTAAGCTGTCCAAAGACATGTTGTAATTGGATGGGATAAAAATACCCAAATAAATAAATAAATATGGGTGCACTGCCTCTAATCCTGGAAGGCGAATAAAACTATCAGGACAGGTAGCCATTGGTAGGTTTTCCTTCCATACATTTGTCCAGTCCAGTTTCAAACCACTGAAAATGGTGGCCAGCACAACATTCTGTGGAGCTGAATTCCATCGCTTGACTCTGCACTGCGCGAAGAAGTCCTTCCTTTCCCACGTCCTGAATCGTCCACCGATCAGCCCCATGGAACGGCCCCGCTGGTTTACGGCATTACGGGAAGGATGGATCCTGACAGCTGCTCTTTGGGGGTGTTGCTTTTGGCACCCTCATAATGCGCTCTGTGCTTCAGCGTGTGCCACTTCGCCATGCACGCGTTACACTTCTCGACTGCCTGAGAGCCAGAAGGGATCAGGGTGTGATAAAAATCCCCTGTGGCTGGATCCTTTTCATGGGTTCGAGGGGATTTCAAAATGCGGCTTTTGGTACTAACTGTGCCCCAAAGTCTAACTGGCTTTTTGGTTTCCTCCAGAGCACTTCTAGACCTGCAGGTGCGATCCTTACCCTGCCCTCAGGCCTCGCCTATCCTATCCAAATACCTGCTGGGGTGACGCTGCAGACAGCCTCTGGTAAGCACTTCCACAGGCCTCCCCCCGGGTGGTGGTGACGCTGAGGAAAGTTGCGTTTGTGCTCCGGTGATGGCGGCTCGCAGGCGGTTTTGTGCTGCAGGATCATACGTTAGGGTCTGCCCCTAAAGGATGCTGGCAATGGCAATTTACAGAGTGCATTCTCATAGTTCCCTAACCCCAGCTCCTGAGAACTACAGTTCCCAGGCTTCCCTGTGGAGAGGGAATGACAGTTCAAACTATTTGTTGTGCAGAGAAAGGCCTTGATAGGAGACAGGGATATTGGAGGGCCGTGGAGTGTGTGTGTGGAGACGCAAATTATTGACAGTCAGGAGCTGTAATGAAAGCAGTAAGGAGATCGGGGCGCCATCCTGGGCATGTTTGCTTTCCCAGCCTGGCTGGCGGGGGAATGCTGTGAGTTGCAAGACTTTTTCTGACTAAATACACATAGGATTGCACCCAGAATGGTTCAAAAATCCTTAAGGGCAGCAGGCCACTCAGCTGGGTTGGATGTTCCTTGCTATGCTCGAGAGAGGTGTCACCGGCGCATTTGTGCCAGGCGCCCAGGTTGCGATTGCAGCGCTGCAGAGAAATCGCTCTCCCTCCTTTTCCGGGCTGCTCCCAGGACGGGCTGCCTTCCTGCTCCTCTCACTTGCCGCCTCCACTCCTGGGCCTTGTGGGACAAACGGCCGATCTGTCTCCTGTCCCATCACCAGTTTCTGCTCGACCTGCTGCAGCTGCAGTAAAATGTCACCATCATGCCTTGGGCATCTGTGCTTCCTGAAGCCCTTGAATCGGGTGTTACGATTTCTGGAGAGTCATGGAATCTCTGCCATTCAGGTCCTGGGCTGAGAGGGCCTGCAAGTTCATTTAGATCAGGGGTGCATAACCTCTTTCAGCTCAAGGGCCCAGTTCCATCCAGGGGGACTTTTGAATGGGGGTCCTTCTGAATGGAACTCCCAGGGGTGGGAGGAGCTGAAGGCAAAAGAGCAGGGTACCATCATATTTCACCTAAAGCGCATAAGACCAGTAATTAAGCCTCAGGAAAGACATTTCATCCTAATTATTTTTAGAATTTATTGATATTACTAAAATTATGATCCATATTATTTCATTTTTATCCTGCCCAATATCCAAAGCCCTCTGAGTGGTTTAAAACAGAACTGGAGCGGGGGAAGTGCGCCAAAGCCAGGAAGCCACCCAGGAATCCGTGCTGCGGGTAGAAGAAGGGGATGTGGCAATCTGGTGGATCATCCGGATGGGCCTGAGTTTCTGCACCACCGATTAAGACCCATCCCAAATACATAACGATACAATAATATTATGTAACTCTATACTTGAATGGCTTCCCACTTCCTATGCTGAGGTCACCTCCTTGCTTGCTTCCTATGGACAGGCTAGTCCACCTTTCTCTCTAGGTTCGATCAGCTGATGATGGACAGAGCTTGGTGGTTGTGCAGTGGGCAGGAGGAGGATGTTTCCGTCTTTTTCACAGTCGTCTTCATTGCAGCAGTTCCTTCTGGCCACTGATGGAGACAGCCATCTTCATGATTCCTGATTTCTCCTCCTTAGGACACCTGTATAAGGTCAACATGCCAGTTGTGGTTGCCCAGACCTCAGGAGGTGGAACGGTCCTCCAGAATCCAGTTCCACACATGTTTCAGCCGGTGGGCCAGCCGCTCTTAGTGCCACCCTCTACCATGCAAGCAAATTCCTCATCTCTTCGAGCACCCAGAAGTGAGAGCCTGCAGGCACCCAAGAGTGCGGCCCCTGAGCCAGTGGAGATGGAAGAGAAGCCCTTGCCCAGGAGTGCTGTCATGCAGGAGGCCGTTGGGAGCCAGGGGAAACCTGCAATGGGGGCCCTGGTAAACCAGAAAACATCTGGTTCCCCGGTGACTCCCCAGAGTGCTGATGTCCAGGAGGCTGTTCCTGCCCCAAAGCTGACTGAAGCAGACTGCTCTGCAGTGCCCACAGAAGTCCTGGCAGGCAGCTTGTCCATGGGGGGAGACTTGCCTGTGAGCCTTGAGCAGTCCCTGGACCCTGATGATATAATCGAGCTGATAATTATGGGCAACGAGTTGAACGACAGTGGCCTCCTGCCTGGTGTCCCCAACCTGCCCTTCTCCGAAGAGGTAACTCCAGTGTTTCTATTCTGCTTTTCATTTAAATGATTTCTTTCATCGTGACTTCTACACTTCAAGACTTGGCCATCCCATTTAAAGTTAATGTACAGGCACCTGTTGATAATAAGGGATCTGCATTGCACCGATAGTTTTCTCTTTCCCCCTATTTTAGAGGATCACTTTCTGAAGCAGGATCCTTTGGATGCCTGCTTGTGCAATGCTTGTCAGCTTTCCAGGATTGAAAACTGGGATCAGGACCCCTAAATTCGTCATACGCTCTGCTCTTTGACTTGGCCCTGGAAAACCAAAACGAGTGAAATGTTATAATGTGGCTCTTCTGCAGAACTGCTGCTGGAGCATCTCCCGTAGGTGGGCGAGGCCGCAGAGGCAGCATGGCTTGAGGAAGAAACACCCCTGTGTCTTTCAGGTGCGCCAACCCTTCCTTCCTTCCTCTCTGCTTTCCTTCCAGCTAGATACCAGTGTGCAGATCAAGTCTGATCTGCACTCGCCGGATATGGCCAATGACCTCGAGCAGATCATTCAGCTCGATGGAACGAGTGATGTGTCTTCCAAGGCCGAGACGGAAAGTCCAAGAGGTGGGGATGACGAGGAGCTCGTTGGAATCATCGATGCCGACGATCTGAAAGTCTTAGATGAGGAGCAGGAGGAGGAAGACGGTGAGGACAGCACCTCGGACAATCAGTCCCTGAGCAGCACTGGCGACACTGATGACCCCACGGTGGACATCACAGAGGAGGTGAGGCCCCTGTTCTCCTGGAGGCGGTCCCTGCCTGCCTTGGCCAGGCTCAGGCGACACACGGTGTCACCGAGCGTCACCGATCCTGGGGCTCCAGTCCGATCCCCGCCAGCGCAGGCAAGGCGCTGCTGCCGCAGCACCCCAGCAGCTGGCTGCCGTCCGAGCTCTGCTTTCAGAGAAAGGCTAGTGAGCGAGGGCCCCCCAGCTTGCCCTGTCAGTAAGCACTTTCGAAAGCTTTCATGAAGCTCCCTGCCCTTGCGATTTGGTTTGGGTCCTGCTCTGGCTCCACCCTCTGCGAGAGACTCTCGGATCCTGGAAGATGGCCGCTGTATCAGGTCTTAATCGCCACTTTCCTGAGTTAAAGATACCAGCTCCTCCCACCACCCTCCAGGGTGGTGCAGGGGTCCTCTGGAGAACGGGGTCCTTGTCCCGCTCAGTCAGGAAACTCACTAGGGGGTGTGGGCTGAGTTCTCCCTCGCAGCAGTAACGGACTCACCAGTGCTTCTTGCCAGGAATCTTTATTTTACTTGTAAGTCTCTGAGCATACCCAAAGCGAAATATCGAACCCTCTCTGGCCCTTTTCACGCAACGGTTTGTTGGAGTCCCTCTGCGCCTGCCCTTGGGGGGGAGAGTGCTGTGGAACCCGGCACACCTGTGCTGCTCCCTCTGGGACCCAGTTGGGCCACCCTCCAACTGGGACGACGGACCGTTGGGTCCACCGCCTCAGGAGGCTGGAGTTCTCCATTCGATAGACTCCCCATCTCTAAATCTCTCCCCCCGCCCTCCCCAGAGGATGTTGCTGCTCTTCCTTGTTCCCGTGGATGGGGTGACTGGCCCCTCAGCTGCCCCTGAACTCTCTTCCCTCGCAGGCACAGCGGGGTCCCCAGGGCCTCGGACTGCAGCTGGAGCCGAGTCCGTTTCAGCAGCCACCTTGTTATCAGAGCCTGAGCTGGCAGCCCTGCCGGGACTGGCCAGTTCCCCTGCACACATCTCACTCTCCTCATCTGAGCTGTCAGTCCAGCCAAAATGGTCAGCTTCTGGCGTGCTTCTTGGGAGCTTGCCAGAATGTGCGTGCTCGACACTCGGTGACTTTGGGCCAGCTGCAGATGACGGCATGGGGAGAGCACCGGTGCCCACCCACTGCTCTGGACTACAGCCGCCATAAGCCCCAGCCCAAATGGCCAGTGGCCAAGGAGTATGGGAACCGAAAGCCAGCCTGGTGGCCTGCCCTTCCCCGGTCTTTACCCTCTGTATTTCTGGTAACCTGTTACGATGCATAAGAGAGACGCCTCGGTTTGTTTTTACCCCAAGAGTGAGATGCTGGTGGGGAGGCCGCTTGGGCCAACTTCGTGTTCTCTCTTCTGCAGGACCCTTTAAATTCTGGTGATGATGTCAGTGAGCAGGAGACCCCCGATGTGTTTGACACTGATAATATCATCGTGTGCCAGTATGACAAGGTACAGCCAGGCACGTTCGCTAATTAGATGCCCTGTAAAGTCTTTCTAGTTTGGTTGGAAGCATGAAAACTGAATTTGTTGCAATTCATTTCACACATTACGGAGGCAATTCAACAGTTGCTGCTTGTTTTCAGTGCACCTGGACGATCCCGTCACACTTTCCCTTTTCAGAGGTGCCCATCTAAGGGAGATGAGTGGTCTGAGAGCTGGATGGGGACTCGGGAGATCCAGGTTCTCGTCTCTGTGCAGTCATGACACTCACTGGGTGACTTTGGGCCATTTGCAGACTCTCAGCCTAACCCGCCTCACAGGAAAGGCGGAACACCCCGAAAGCCATTGTGGGTTCTTTACAAGAGAAACGAAGGTGGGGTGTAAATGCTAGTACTAATATAATGAAGTGCAGTGCCTTGTTAATGGATGATGGTGATGATGATGATGTCTATATAAAATAGTCCTTTGGGAAAGACAGGAATATGAATTCCAGTATATTTACAGAATCCATTATCCTGGGAGAATTGGCACTTAACCTGCACTCCAAACGCACTCTCTTGTATCAGGTGCTGATTTGCTCCTGGCTCCATGGGCTACTAAGAGGCTGAAGAAGCCGGAAAGTGAGGGAAAGAGCACTACGGAATGAGGGAATTTTGATTAGATTTCTTACACCTGTGGCAAGGCAGCAACGCGGTTGAAATCCCTGATATGCTGAGCTTTTGGAAAGCAGCATGGGGAGAGGACAGGGCTTGCTGTGATGTGGCCAAATTTCTGGGGACCTGCTCCTGCATCAGCCCAACTGATTGCTTTCACACAATCTGTTCCTTCTTGGGTGTTAAGGGAAAATATTCAGCATTGAATGAACTGACTTGGGTCTTTCAGGTCATGGGAATGAGCCTTTAGATTAGGATAAAGATGTGTTTTTTTTCCTTTTTCTTTTTATAACAAGCAGAAAGGGATGTTTTTGAAGAGGGTGTGAATAGAAAACTGAATGTGCAGAACAATAGCTTAATTTCTCTTCGCTCCAGTGCTGCCAGTGAATCATACACGCAGGAAAGGTGGAGAAATGTCTTTGGATACAGAGGGCACATCCAAGGTTCTTTGTAGAAAAGACCAAGTGAAATGAGCAGGACATAAGTTAGACATGGCTAACCGAAGTCCCATTCAGTTTAATGGGCCTACTGTAAGTAGAACTAATGTTGGTCACTCCCTAGATGCTTCTGAATAAGGGCAGAACAGAACATGTGCTACGCAACCTGGTAAGGCTGAGCACGTCCAGGAGTGTAGCTATACAGCAAGCTTAAGCTGATCTAATGTGTTTCTTCTCTCCAGGGAACTGTGGGAAGAGTCATTTAGAGGAGGCTGGGAACTAAGCAGTGACGTCTCAGCTGTTTTTCCAAAATAAAATTTCCATGATTCTTTGAATAGCAGTAGGCTTGGGAAAGCCTCAAAGTTCGCAAAACTCTTTCAGGAAAAACAATGCCCAAAGGGAGGGAGGAACCTGAAAGATCTCAGTGAGGATGGAAAATTCCCAGTGGTCATGTCCCGCTTCTTGTGGAATGGGGTGGAATGGAGCACCCTGAAAAGGGCAATTCTGGCTGGCTGGCTGGCTGGCTGGCTGGCACTGTTTCTAAGAGCGCAATCTTATGCACCTTTAGACAGAAGTGTGTCCTTCCACTTGCAGCATTCCCCAGCCAATGTGGCTGATCTGGGAATGCTGGGAGTTGGAAGACTTTTTCTGTCTAAGCATGCATAGGATCTCTCAATAAACCACTCTAGCTTTATCCAGCATGAGACCTACTTAGACTAGACTCACTGAAATGAGCGGGACTCAAGTCTAACACTGGATACAGCCCATCAAGTGTGCACTGTAGCTATACTTCCAATGTGCCTTATTTTGCTATCTGTATTTTGCTTTTAAATAATTACTTATTTTTATTACTTTAAGAGGAAAGCAACCTTTTTCTTAGTGGACTTTCCGAGCAGCAGGATTTAAAGGCTGTTGTGAGCAATTCTTGACAGATCCGGCCTTTTTTTTATGGTAGGTTCAGAGAAGTAAGAACAGATGGAAGTTCTACCTGAAGGATGGCGTGATGTGCTTTGCAGGAAAGGACTATGTTTTTTCCAAAGCCATTGGAGATGCGGAATGGTGAAACTTCCAGAAATACCTGTGCTGCTGTAATAGTAGAAAATACACTATGTATTGAAATGTTCAGTAAGAAGATGCTGGAATTCCTGTATTCAGAAATGCAGAATGAGAAAGGAAATGTCACATGAACAAAGAATGTAACTATGTGAAAACAAAACTTAATAATTACTGAGCATTGACCAAAGTTACCTGTTCAGCTTTGTTTCTCTGGATCTCTGACCCTTTTTACATGAGGCTCTTCTTAAGTGTTCATGATTCCTCTCTCTCGGTAGTTTCTGGGCACTTTAGTCAATATTTTTACCCTCCAGGACTCTTAAAACCGCTGCTGCAACTTCCTTTGAAATGGAGGAAAATCCAGCATTATGGCCTATGTATTTCTGCAGTTCTGCAAGACCACAGCGCCACCTAGTGGTTGTGTAATAAAACATCTAACAAGGCAGGGAAAGCCCCCCCGCAAAAAAAGTATGAGAGATTTTCTTCATCTTGCAAATAATTACATAAGCAGAAACCTCAGTAAGGTGCTGCATTTGATTTGACAAGTGATCACACATGTGGAGGGGAACTTTTGTGCAGGCAGCCCTGGATCTTAGAGGAAAGGCAGCAAAGGACCTTACCCTTGGCCAAACCCTCTGGTTTCCCCCACACCCAAAAGTCCTCCAGCTGAAGTCATGGAGTGCAGTTTTGCTTTAGCCAGAGCTGCCAGCAGGCCACCAGGAATGGCTGAAGTGGGAGGACGGAGGGAGCTAAGAACACGGAGAGCTCTGCTGAACCGAGCAAAAACCTTCCTCGTCCAGCTTCCTGCGGGAACCAACTAGATTATTATTGCCTGACACACATGCCCTGCCTTTCTTCCCCTTGCAAGGAAACAGCTTCCAAGGTTCCCCTGCTCTCTACTTTTTCCTTGCAACAACCTGTGGGGTAGGTTGGGCTGAGAGTCAGTGATTGGCCGTCCCAAAGCTGCACAGTAAGTTCCATGGCTGGGTGGACACTAGTGCCCAGATCTCCTGGGTCCAGCCCAGCAGTCCTGACCACGGCACCACATGGAAGCCACAAGAGGACCTCAGCACAGCAGCCCCTCCTGCATTGCTCCCCCAGGAGCTGTTCTCGGGAGGCCGGCACATACATAGCCCTCATGTCGAATAGCCCTTGCCAGCCCTCTCTGCAGGAATTTGTCTAGCTCCCTTTTGGAGTCGTCTAAGTTGGACCATAAGGAACGCTGAGCACCGAAGAATTGAGGCCCTTGAATTGTGGTGCTGGAGGAGACTCCTGCGAGTCCCTTGGACCGCAAGGCGATCAAACTGGTCAGTCCTAGAAGAGATCAACCCTGACTGCTCTTTAGAAGGCCAGATACTGAAGATGAAACTCAAATACTTTGGCCACCTAACGAGAAGGAAGGACTCCCTGGAGAAGAGCCTGATGCTGGGAGCAATTGGTGGCAAAAGAAGAAGGGGACAGCAGAGAATGAGGTGGCTGGATGGGGTCACTGAAGCAGTTGGTGTGCGCTTGAGTGGACTCTGGGGGATGGTGGAGGACAGGAGGGCCTGGAGGAATGTTGTCCATGGGGTCGCGATGGGTTGGACATGACTTTGCGACTAACAACAACAAAGGCCACGATCCCATGCATATTTGAGGCAGAAAAACCTGACACTCCCAGCAATTGTAGGACTTTCCCCCATCTTAAACGTAGAAAGGAATGCGCCCTCGGTTAGTTGCCATTGCCACATATTGTGGGAGTCTGTCCCACACATCCTTCTGTTGGTCCGGCCTCTCCTGCCCTTCACCTTCATTGGGTCATCCCAATTTCCAGTAGTATGAGGAGGTGGGAGAATGTAGTTCATAAACTGAAGGTATTTATGGCCACTTTCCTCCCTTTTGTGTAGTTTTTGCCTGGTTGTGGCAGCCAGTCAGAAACTGAGCAGAGCAATGAATTTTCCAAGCAGTGGCTTGCTGGCCGTCCTCAAGAAACGAGTGTGTGCTTGTTTTTTTCTTTTTAATTTTTAAAAAGATGCCAATACAGAAATCATATAATAAAGAAAAGCCAAACAATACACAAAAATTTAAAAAGCCACCCTTAGTGCACCCCTCCACTGGGACTGTGGGTGCCTAGCATGTTTTTCTCCTTTCAATGTTTCCTTGCTGGCTTGGGCAGCTTGTACACTAAACTTGGAACAATACAGACGAGTGTGCGCTCGTGAGTGAGAGCAGGCGGTTGTTGACCCAAGGGAGAAGGCGCTGTCCTCCCCTGGAGGAGAGGCTCTTGTAACCAGTGCCTGTCCCAGTGTTCCTCACACTTAAGCAGGAGCAAAGGAGCTGGTGGAAAGGACAAGAAGCACCATGATTGTTGGCGACGTCAATCCCAGAGACGGCGTGAGCCAGTGGTGTCAGCATTTACTGCAGGGATGGGAAACTGTGGCCTTCCAGATGTTGTTGGGCTACAGTTCCCATCAGCTCTTTCCTTTAGCTTCACAGGGCTGGGTGATGGATGTTGTAGTACAACCTCTGAAGGGCCCTATCCTGTTTCCTAGTCAATGGGATGGTGCCCTATTTCATTGGATCCAGAAAGCAAAAGCGTGCATAAGCTCATGCAGAAACGCATGAAGGAGAAGTCACCAATGAGCCTCTCCTGGCCAGCTTGTCCCACCTCCAAGTTGACCAAGGAGCTGAAGGACACAAATGAACCAGATCAGAAAGCAGAGGAACTCCATGCAAAATGACCATTTCACATGAATTAAATCAAGTTCTGGGCTCCAGGATGCTTATTTTCAACACCCTTCCAGAAAAAAATCTTGCTTTACTGCATGAAGAAATTTGCCTTGGGCAAGGCAAGATCTGCTGCTTTCAAATGCAGGCATGTATTTAGGATATATGTAGAATGATTGCAACTTCCACCCTGCCTTTAATTAATGATTTACAGAAACAGAGCCTCATAAATCGAGCCAGATCAATCCTATTGAATGCATGACTGTGAATATCTTCAAATCCATTTTTATACATGTCTACGGAAGGATGGGACACGGGGGGAAGGAAATAACCTGCCTCATCTTATTACAATGCAGATGTGCATCTTCAAGGCCAGAATCATGGCAACAAGCACGAGCATGCCCCAGCATTAATAGATTCGTCTTTTGCATTGGATATTTGGTGTATTATTACTTTTGGAAAGTCACACATTTAAAGCTGGCCGGGTTTCTTCAAATGATATTTGCATTTTGCCATTTAGAGCAAAAATCTGTAATTTCTAGCTTTGAAAACTTTTAAAAGTTTCAATGCTCTGCAAGATTTGCATTTTTGCCAGTTTTTAAATCATTGGCATTGGTCTAAGAGCGAAAAAATTCAAACTCCGTACAGAACAAGCAACGTTTTATTGTAAAACCGTTTCCTTGACTGCTTTTATGGGGAATCCACAAGACGTCAGCCTGTTGCAGTCCTGTTTTGCCTCTCTAACTTGTAGCCATTATTTTTCCACTGAAAGGTAGAAATGCCTTGTGCCACTTTGACTCCTATAAAGTGCTTGTAAGAGAGATAGTGGTTTTTTGTCACAAGCTTAGTAGACATTTATGGCAAAGGAAAAAAGGAGGGTGAGGGAGAGAGAACAGGAAAACGAACAATTTCTTCATAAAGTTGCATCTATGTTTAACGTGATAACTGGTCTCAGGGGATAGATGGTGAATCAAATCACAGATGCATCCAGTGGAGTCAGTAAGGAGTGTGCTGTGGTAATTACTTCCTGTTCAGAGCAGCTTGACATTGGTGAAAAGGCTTCTAACTTAGTTCCTGTTTGCCACGGCGGTGAAGAGCCATTAACGACAGCATCCAAGTGAGTGAACAGCACAGGGATAGCTCCATTTCCCAAATACTAATAGCAGGGTGCTAAATGAAATGGTACCTTAGATGTGCCAGTGGACTTTGACAAAGTGATTTAGGATCCCTAAATGTACGCATGTGTCTAGCCCTTGTCTCTGCTTTGTCCCAGTCACTTTGTGCTCATTAAAACAGTACCTAGCTAGCCTTAGGGTGATGTCTACTGTAGATGTAGACGTCTTACACATTGCCAAAGAAGAGGAAATGCATAGCCCTGGAAGAGGGCAAAGTTTGCATCTGCTAACAAACCCATAGATGCAAATTTAGAAATAACAGGGATTTAAAAAAATAATAGCAGTAAAGTTTGAAAAAGCTAGAGAGAGAGAAAAATATATATAATTTTAAAAATGTGGAAAAACACTAAGGGATCTCAAACAAATACTACACAGAACATCAAGTATAAAAGATTTTGCTGTAAGTCAGTAATCATTATCCTCATCTTATTCTCTGTTCACAACTCAACTAATACAATGAAGCATTGGTACAAACATCAATCTCCAACACTTTTCTGCAAAATTCCATTCCCTACACCCCCCCCCCCCGTCATTATTCCCATTAAAAAGTAAATTATATGCAATGTGATTTCCACTTATCATTAATTTCTTTGACTGGTTATCTTTTTACATAGTTAGTCTTACTGCATATTCAACTAACTTCCCTTTTAAGGCAATTTTAACTCTAGCTACAATTATGTCCTTAAATAGTTCTATTTGTCTTAACTCTACTATTACAGCAAAAGATCAGTACAAGAGTTGATCTCTACAATATTTTCAAAAATTCTGTTCCGTTGATATAACTCTCCTTGCTATAACAGTGAAGCATTACTATGAACATTTATCCCTGACAATATTTCCGAAAACCACCGTCGGTTTGTATGTACACACTGATTGTTATTATTCCCCTTATAAAGTATGTTGGGCGTAGAATAGTTTCCACGTATCATTAAATTCTGTGGCTAATAGAGATGGTTTTGATGCACATAATGCACATCGGTGATGCGCTGGTAAATGCTTGATGTTCAGGCGCTCATCACGGCCATCTATGCCCTCAAGGAGAGTCCAACGATCCAGGCGTCTCTGTGGTGCGATGCCGATAAACCAATTCCACTAGGAACAAGTCTTTTGTAAAGCTAAGAGATCTCCCCTGCCTAATCAGAACCAAGACACCTCCACATGCTTAGCATTTCAAGGGGGGAACTACATATAATTGCTGGGGAAATTAATTTTCCATCATCTGTGAGGACCGCAACCAAGCTCTGAGGAGAAAGGGAAATCTGAGGTGGTCAGCATTTCTGCTAATCAAAGAGAGTCAGTGCCACACCCTGCACATGTGCGCGCATGCAGATAAGCATGCCTTTCTTCTGAAGCATTGGAACAACTTTCAAGGCCACTGTGCATCTGAAGACAGCAACCTGATGGCTCCAGTTTGATGGGGTGCCATAACTACTCCGAGCTTCAGGTGAGGTTTCGGCTGCAGAGCAGTGGAAGGCCAGGTGCACGTCCTGTGCCCAGCATTGGTGCCTGACTGTGGAACAAGCCATTAGGAAGGTTCCAGGTTTTTTGTATTTTTGTATTTAATGGTAATTTATTATGTTCTATTGTATTTCAATGTATTTTATTGTGTTGTAAGCCGCCCCGAGGCTTTGGCAAGGGGCGGCATAAAATGTTATAACAACAACAACAACAACAACAACAACAACAACCCTGGCAGGTTAGCACAGATAGGGCTGAGAAAGGCTGCAGTGAAAACTTTGGTAATTGCTGCTGGTCAAGCATGGCAATGCAGATAGTCCATTGTCCAATGGCCTAAAGCCACTCCCAATCTTTCCTGCTAGTCTGAGTGCAGAATCCAAGTTCCTCTTGCTACAGCATTTTGATATTCCTGAAGCAC
The DNA here is from genome assembly GCF_004798865.1 of Varanus komodoensis. Classification (NCBI taxonomy): domain Eukaryota; kingdom Metazoa; phylum Chordata; class Lepidosauria; order Squamata; family Varanidae; genus Varanus; species Varanus komodoensis. The sequence continues at coordinate 62,490,676 of NW_025335568.1, forward strand.
TCCCTGTGCAGAAAGGTAGCTTGTTCCACTGGGGCTGCTAGTGCAGAAGGTTTATCACATACAAGGCAGCGATCGTATTGGCAGTTCCTTAAAGGTGGCATTAAAACTTTTTAAGTTTCCAGTTGAGAAATCAATGGAGGCGTAATTATCCCTGATTTACGCTCTGAAGGCATTTGTATTCCGGCATTAAGGACATGTTCCATTATGTTATCTACAGAAGTGTCAATGCATTCTCCGGCAAGTCCATGCCAGGCGTCCCACTAATTTCTGCAGCTATAAACCGCGAGTGTATCAACACTATGCATCATGGTGGATTTGAAAGGAATTGCTCGCTAATTTCTTCCGCAAGCAGGTTTGTAGGCTTCCGGGCTGATTTAGCTGGAAAATTATAATCAAAACTGAAAATGTAATAACATTGTAATGAGATTATGGGGGTATTTTGCAAATAGAGGCTTGGGGATGTTTGATGAACAAAACCCACATTTGGTTTTAAGTGACAAAATAAAATCTATATTTTCATTAGAGTTGCTATGGAAAGTGGAGCTGATATCCAGTACATGTGAGGCATACATGCACACACAGTCACACGTATGTATGTTTTAGGATTTACACATTACTGCAGGGCAGAATGCTTCCTTTCCCAGATTATAACTGTTCTGCTTTTCACCCCACCCCATCATCTTCTCCTTCCTTCTAAAAACTGCCCTACATTTTGGTGGGACGGGACACAGTCCCTGCTGGTCCACCTTTCTGAGGTTCCCCCGAAGGCCCCCTTCTCTGGAAACCGGAGCTGTAAGCTCCACAGTTTGGAACCGCCCATGGGCTGGCACTTTCCTCACCCATCAAGTTAGCAGTTTCTGGCTAGATGAATGATACCTTGTCTTAATTTATTACACCTGCATGTTTCTGAAAGAACTGATGGCAGTACTTTATCTATATTCAAAGTACACACATCCACACACAAATGACAGGGGTCAATGAACCTGGATAATAGTCACATTGATTGACTGATTTGATTTATATTCCACTTTTTTCTTACAAGGTACTCAAAGCATCTTGCATCATTCTCCTCTTCCTGCTCTCAGCCTTATTCCCACAAGAACAACCCTGTGAGGTAGGTTGGGCTGAGAGTCCTGAATGACCCAATGTTGGATCCACAGCTGAGCGGGACCTAGAACCCAGACTGCCCCAGCTGTAACCCCACACTCTGAACCACTGCACTGCACTGGTGCCATATAACAGCATTTGTTGGGGGTGTTCTTGCAAACTGAACATAATTTCCGAGGATGAGATCTTTCGTATTGCCCAGAAATTCATTGATACCCATACAAATACTCCTGGCACAGAATAATGTCATCAAGAGGAAATAAAGACAATTAAGACAGAAAGTGCTCATTGTAATAAACAGGGAGATTCGTTAAGCTTTAACTTGTAAGGAAAGTGAAATTAAGGAAATACATTTGGCTGTTACTTATTACACTGATGGAAAAGGGATATCAAGCCAAAAAAGCGAAGCTCAGGTTGCACTCGCGCTCTCTCTCTCTCATTTATTTGCAAGATACTGGCTAGAGCTTTTAGTCATCAGCTCTTGTTGACCAGGGAGCACAAACTTCACCTCCCCTGGTTCAAACGGTTACCATTTTCTTCACCACAAATGGCAAAATTGGTTTGTCTCTCTGTGCGTCTCTCTCTGTTTTCCTCTGTTATAGTCTTCCTTCACCTGGTGCCGTCTGGTTGTGCTGACTGCAACCCCCATCATCCCCAAGTAGTGTGCATGCAAAATGGTGCAAGGTGCAAAAGGGGTTCCATGCATCCTTGTGAGGAAGGTTCCTAATTTTAAGGGGTGCTGATAAATTCAGTGTATTGTCCCTTATGGTGGATTTCCTGGTCTTTCCCCTTTAGAATAAAGCTAATTACCAGGTGATTTTATATAGAAACAACTTTCGGTGTCTCTTAAGAAGATAGAAATACAGAAAAAAAAAATCTTTACAAGTTTTTTTTAGGATTTAGCAGGTTTTTAAATGCTCCATGTTCCATAAGCAGGTTCTTTTATGTCTGTGAAGAATGAAAATAATTACAAGTTTAATCAGCGCACGATACTCAACAACCTGATTAGATATCCCTTTGCAGAATTTTCAGTGGAGGCTTAATAACAGCATGCGATAACAAGAGCTCATATTAACTGTGTTTTCATGGGTTCTTATATAATATGCCACGACAGCGAAATTAAAACTTAGCTACACTTGCAATTATTACAGTAGGGGTTTTAAACATTTTTATTTTATTACTGAGGGCATTTTCACATAGATGCTAAGAACAGGCTTTACAGAACTGAGCCGTCTAAATGTTTTGCAAGCAAAAAGAACACAGAGATGAGCTTCGTTTCCATTCCTGTCCTGCATAGGATGCTTGTAAATTTCTGGGTTTGCTGAGTTGTGGGCATCTGGAGTGAGTGGCGCCCTAAAGCTTGTTAGATAATGTTGCAATGCGCATAAAGTGACTGGGACAAATCAGAGAGGCACATGGCACATGCTCACACAGGCATTGCATGCGCTGCTCCTCTTCCTCTTCGCATGGCTCCTACTTTGCACTGAGTCTAAAAGAAGATGCCTGTTTGGGGTCTTTGCATTTCAGACAAGCAAAGAAGATGGTGGTGCTGGCATCTCTCTCTTCCAGAGATACGTGCTGGCAGTTTTCACTGGAATGAAAAGTCAGGGGAATCTTCCCCTTAAATGCTTCCTGTAATGCTAGCACATAACTATTTTTATGCTCAAGATCACTGACACAATCATTTGTGATAATTAATGGCACTTAACAGAGGGGGAAAAACACATGCCAGCCTGTTTGCTTACATTATGAAGGGCTTTTAAAAAGTGTGTTTTGGAAATTACGGTGACGTACGTGATCTGTGAGTTTGCGGTTTTTTGTGTGTGCACATTTGCACGCGTGTGTGTATGCAGAAGAGGAAATCTATTTAGAAAAATATGCTGCACGCATATCAAGCATGGTACTTGGTTGCACTCATTGTCATACAAGCCCAGTGCAAAGAAAAGCAGGTGGGGTCCGGACGGTACCATGTTCTTAATGAATAACCAAGGGGGCCTCCAGTCTCACTGCCTCATTGGAGTCCTGAAGGTACTGGAAATGGGAAAGGTCCTTGCAGATCAGTTGCTTTCTACTCCCTGGCCTAAATTATTAGCTAGACATCCTGTTTGCTGGCTTGACTTGCATGAATTGTGTATCATGATCCATCCCACACTTGTTCAATTTCTTTATTTATTTCAGTCATCTATTTATTGGGTTCCTTTTTCAACCATCCACATCTTTTATTTGAAAAAGCATTCAAGGTTATTGGATTTAGATCGTCTCACACATGCCATTCCGCTATGATTCTCTCTCCCCTGAGTCCAATTAAGCACCTGGTCTTGAAGAAACGTTCTGTGCAACTCAGTGGCTGGCTTCCATCAGTTCAGACAACAGTAATTTTGGGATGGTGGTGAGAATCACCTTGCTTGACTCCCCTTTGAACTTTTGGAGTGACCCTCAAGGACCTTTTGACCTTTCCTCTAAAAAAAAGCCACCCAGGGAAACTGATGGCTCCAGTTTTGGTGGGGTGGCATATCCACTCCAGGTTTCAGCCTGAACTTTGAAGGAACTATGCAATGTGCTGAACCCAAGCTTCCAAACAGGTTGAGTACCAAGGGTGCAGAAGAAAGTGATTGACACTTCATGTAAAAAACAAAACAAAAACGAATGCCATTTTCTATCAGGATAAATTGAAATATGCCTGGATTCCAACCCTTGGGAGAAGAACAAAATGTGGATGGCCCAGTTGTGTCAATCAATCTTCAGAGCACAATTGTTGCTGCAATGGTGGGCATTTGGCTCACATTTAATGTGCTGAACACTCTGTCTTCCCCAAGAGCATCTCGCACACCTGAAATGGCCCACTGTTGCCAAGTGCGATCCGGGAATTTCAGGACATTGGAGTGTCTAATTGGCTGCACAAACTCCGAAGGAACAATCTGAGCTGCAAAGGGGGAGCAGAGGGTCAGGGTGGGTTCCCCCAGGATCCATTCTGGTACGTATAACACCCACTGTCCTTCATGCGGCCAAAGTCTAATCGTTGACGATTTCCTTAACAGAAACTGTAACATGATGGGAGTAACAAGGGTAAGTAAAAATTGTAGGAATTCCTGGGGGAAACATTTCAGCTGCAAGCAACGAGATAATTTTGGAATTAAAGCAGAGCATGTGGCTAATAGTTCGTGTGGCATAAGGCATTATCTCTTTTTATTTCAAAAACAACAACTACTGGGACACAGCAGGGCTGTTTTGCGGTGTGTCAGGTAAGGTTCACTGGAGGGGAGAAAGCAACTCTGCTCGGTCCTTTCCTGTTCAGACAAAGACAGTTCACTTGCAGCCACACAGAAGTGGCTGGAATCTTCTTGGTTCCAGCCAAAACGGCCTGTCAGGAGCTGATGGGCCAGCCACACCTAGAGGCCCGTGGGCCCCAATCCATGCTTCAAGAGAAGCTCACTATGCAGGAGTTTGTCAACGCATGGAGGAATTGTGTATTTAGGAATTTGCCTTAGGCTGAGTCAGATTGCTGGGTTGTTTAGTTCACAGGGGTGTTTAACAGCTCTCAGCCCAAGCACCAAATTCTATTCTAGAGAAGCTCCCATGGAGGGCAAGACTGAAAGCAGAAAAGGTGAGGCCCAGAGCAAAAGGGGAGGGACTCCAAAACCAGCCTATTTTACTTTAAACCTTTTCCCACCAGTTACTAAACCTCGGGAGCAGCTTTTCAGCCTCTGAGACTGGGGAGAAACTTTGCAAAAGCTGGGAAATGATTGAACCAGTGGTGGTTCGTAAAGGGATTTAGGCTATTCTTTTTCATACAGTTTGGAATGCTGTGGAATTAGAGGCGGTGAATGCAGTTGGCATGGGCTGTGGAGAAGGGGGACTCCCCGGAGTTTCCTCTCTTGAGAGAGAAAGGAGGCTTTGGGGTTAGTAGAGACACATCCTTTGTGCTGACTAGATGCTGCTTTTATTCCCCAAACCTGAGGTTAATTATGATCATTCAGAACAAAGGCAGAACCCAGCCGCCAGAGGATGGATGCTGAAGATGCGTTTGCTTGGGAGGGAAGTTCAAAATTAGCTGGCTCCTGAATGCACTCACCATCTTGCAGTTCTGGAAGTGGGAACTGGGCACAAGATCAGAGCTGGAGAAGAGCAGGGAGGGCTGGGCAATGGCTTTGCGTCTGCTCTGAGTGTCAGCCGTGGCTATTAAGATAGCAGACTTCTGTGCTTTTGTCAAGGTGGAAGGAAGCTGCCTTTTCCAGGCACCGACTACCAAAATAGCAGGCTGTCAGGATGTTCAGGACATAACTCTGGTGAGCCAACTTTCTCACACCTCCTACAATTTCTTCCCTGTCCTGGTGACCTGCAGATGCGTCTGACTGCATCTGCCATCACCCCTTTCGTGAGGTGGGAGAAGGCTGGTTGGAAGCAATTTCTTTTTCTTTTGCATCAGGGCAGAGGCTGCCAGAGGTCAGGTGTGACAGTTGTTGGTTGTCTTCAACTCATGGGGCTTTTCTACATGAGATATTTTTAGAAGTGAGTATTTACCTACTTACTTCTAAAGGTGTTCTTTTGATGGTTTTGCAACCCTGTAGTTTTGCTGCTGTGCACAATTCATGAGGTTTTTTTTAAACACCAGAGAAAAACCAGCATGGAAATGAAAGAAGTGGTTTGTGTTTTATTGTGCTACTGCTATATTAAGAAAAAAAATTTAGTTACCAGACACTTTTACACACTGGATTGTTTTAAATTTGATTATTTGATTTTTAATATTATTATGAGCATATTCATTTTCATTGTCTGTCTTGTTATTACTTTTTATTCATTGTTGTATCGATTTATTTTACTCTCATTTTAATGTAATTGTACTTGTAAGTGGCTCAGAGAGCCTCATGGCTATAGATGCAGCATACAAATGCAAGGAACAAACCAAGAAGGAAATAATAATAAAGAAAGTGAAAGAAGAGAGGATGGCCTCTTGTTTTGATTCTACTATCCCACAGTGCCACCTAGAGGTGATGTTGTAGAAAAGCGGGAAAGAAAATTAACCTCAATTACCTGAGAAGCTGACATTAAATAGAGCGGATTAACAACCCTGTATAGGCTCACAGTTTGAAGTCAGCTAATTCTGTTTTAGAGTGTTCCTACAAGTTCTGAGCATCAGTTTTATCTTCCAACACCTTTCTTTGCTGCTCCATCTGAACCGTTTTTAAATTGCAGGGCAGGTGGAAAAATAGCAATCACACTTACTTGTTTACCCAAGGAGAATGGAGTATTTTAGGGTGATCTGCAGAGAAACACAACCGTACACTCACCTAACCAAGACAAATGACATCCCAAATCTCCTCTTGAAAGGTTTGACATGCTGTCTTGCAGTCTGGTCGGGAAGCTGCTGGCTGATGAGACATTTAAAACTGCGTTTGAGGATTCTTGGCGAAAATGAATAGTGAACATTTATATTATTGAGGAAAGAAGATCGTAATACAGTGGCACCTTGTCTCATGAACTTAATCCGTTCCAGGACTCTGGTCACAACCCAAATTGGTTGTGAGCCAACTCAGATTTCCCCAAAAGGTTCAATGTAAATAAGGTCAATCTGTTCTGTAACTATTTTTTTTTTTAATCACAAAAATTTGAAGCAAAGTGACAAAGAACAACAAAGATCGCGGCCATCTCCCCCCACCCCCAGCACGGCTGCATGAGTGAGACTGCAATTGTGCCATAGATGGGTGCGATCATGGGTGGGCTTGGAGGACGGGGGGACGGGGGCGATCACAATCATCACCCAATGCAGAGTTTGTGACCTGAATAAATTTTTTTTCTTACGTTTTTGTTCGCAACCCGATTTGGTCGTGAACTGAGGTGTTCGTGAGCTGAGGTACCACTGTGTGTAGCTGTACTCATGGGTTCTTGCACATTGAAAAGTCCCTCCCGAAAGACAGACCATCTTCAACCATGCAAGATGCGCGGCATGAGGCTTCCATCATGGAGTGATGGCTTCCATTTCTTGTTTTGCCACTTGGCCCAAGCAACTGGCTTTATTTCTCTTCCCCGCTCATGGTGCTTCCAGACAGGCCATTGTTCTACAGGTGTCCTGCCTCTTTCACAGCAACCCAGACAACATCTGATTGATTGCCCACCTCTGTGATGTCTCCTGGAATACTGAAGTATAAGGTTAGCAACATCCTTGACAGAACTTGCAAGTAAGGATAGGGAGATATTTTCTTCATCTCCCCTAATTCTACAGCCTGAGCTCATCACAACATGCCGATTCATGGGAGATTCAGGACAGATAAAAGGAAATATTTCCTTTTGTCTGTGGAATTTGCTGCTGCACAAGACAGAGGGTTGAAAGGGGATGCAGACAAAAATTGGGGAGAAGGCTACTATGGCTACAAGCTTGGATGGCTCGCTGGTGCCCCTGGTATTCAAGGCAGCATGCCTGTGTACACCAGTTGCTGGGGAACATGGGTGGCCGTGTGGTTGCACTCAGGTCTTGCTTGTACCGCAGGCAGCTGCTTGGTCAGTGTGTGAAGGGAAAGCTGAGCTGGCCTGGCATGCTTTTCCTATGAGCTAAGCACACTTGCATTTTCCTGGCTGGTCTCTAAAGTACCTTTATTGGCCCCCACTCCGGATGCCCACCTGTTATGCCTCCTTTTCACTTGGCAGAACACGAAAGAGATGGCACCGAGAAACAGCCCTCTAACTAAATCCACACCCAGGGAAACGAAATCCATCACCTTACCAGTTCCATCAAACTTCTCTATTTGTAGCTCAGTGCCGACATTTTATTTATTTATTAGATTGATATCCCACCTTTTTTCTTTTTTAAAGAACTCAAAATGGCTTCCATCGTTCTCCTCCTCTCGCTCTTGATCATCCCCACAACAACAACCCTGTGAGGTAGGCTGGGCTGAGAGTCTGTGACTGGCTTAAAGTCACCCAGTGGGCTCCATGGCCGAGCAGGAACTAGAACCCAGACCATGCGAGTTGTCATCCTACTGCACCACACTGGCTCTCAGTGTTAAAATTAAAATTAACTTTAATTAATTAAAATTGATTTTAAGGGCTCATTTGGCACAGTTACCTTTGCTTTAATTGCAGCTCACTTTTAAGGCTGAAATACTTTGGCTTACATATGAAATAGGCTAGGACATACACACAAAACCATAGTTAGGAATAATCACTTTCTAGCAACGCTGGTAAACCTAGATGATGCTGGCCTACAACTGCCATGCTGGCTGTGGATGATGGAAATCGGAGTCCAAGAACAGCTGGTGGGCCACAGGTTCCATGTCCCCTGCTTTAGAGATATCTTGCCTTAATAGCAGAAGCTAAGATCAGTAGGGGGGTGTTTAATAGTCCCGTACATTTTTAGTTTTATATACTTATTTATAGCTCTTTTAACTTGCACTTTGGACAAAGAGGTGCTCAGAACAACTTACAATAAGAAATCAGATACTCCCTGCCAGTAGGCTTACAATTAAAAGACATGATCTAAAAGGAAAGGGGATTGGGAGGGAGAGGGGGAAACACACACACACACACACACACACACACACACACACACACTTATTTTTGTGTGCAAATGATGGTTCAGGATTTAGAATACTATTTGTAGTTCTCTCAATCTTTTGAATTCCCTTTTCTTTTTCCATCTACAAAAGGTTCATAGATTAAGGCTACCAATTCTATAAACACTTTCCTGGTAGTAAGTCCTATTGAATTCAATGAGGCTTCCTTCTGACTAGACATGCAGATGACTGCACTGTAAAATTAGTTTCTAGTAATTATTTTTAAAGGGTGCATAGGAAAAGATTTGCATCACCCTAATGTTGCTAATACATAACTTGTAATTTAATTTATCCTATTTCTGCAATGTATGTATCTTTTGTGCAGGGTCTCTTTAGTAGTTCTGGTGTATAATTGAGGGTTTTCTTTTTTAAGTTATAGGTTGCTCATTATACTATATAAGTTTATGTACACTCATTCATTTATGTGTGTATTGCCTTGAAAACAAAACTTTTCATGAGCTACAAATGCTTCAGGCTGCAATCACATTTGGTAGTGATATTGTCAAGCTCTTTGCTTTGTTTTTCTTGGTTTTGGGTACTACTCTCCCACCATGTTCTTCTCTGAATAAGTGAGAACACTGGTCCCTCTGAACATGTACAGAAGGCTTTTCCATCACTGCTCAGTATCCACAAACAGTTACAAAGTATCTGAGGCTTATGGGAAGACTTGGGCTCAGGTCCTGGCACTCTCTTCTTGTTACTCACTCCTAAACAACTCGCCAAGCTGTGCAAGGACCATGGGCCTCAGCAGTAGGGTGTCCAAGTGACCCATTTTACAGAGGCCAGTCCTCTCTTTTGGAGAACCACTGGAGGACAGTTTTTTGTTTTAAGGTGTTCTCTATTTTATGGGCTCTCTCCTCCAAGGACTCAGGCGATCTGGGTTCTAGTCCCCGCTCGGCCATGGAGCCAACTGGGTGACTTTGGGCCAGTCACAGACCCTCAGCCCAACCTACCTCACAGGGTTGTTGTTGTGGGGATAAGATGGAGGAGGAGATGTAAGCTGCCTTGAGCCCTTTGTAGGAAAAAGGCAGGATATAAATTGAAAAAAAAAAAGTCCAGTTTAAATTCCAAGAATCCTAAGGAGGGAGAGGCTGACCTCTTGGAGCGGGCCATCACGGGCTAGCATCTTGTCAGCAGCCCAAGTAGTGTACGTTCAGGCCAGCTGGCCCCAGCCTCCCTTCCTTCGGGGAGATGAGTTGCATGGCTATTTCCACAATAGCCGTGCTTTCCAAATATGCATCTCTCTATAAATGCGCTACTCCCTGCTCTCTCTTTTCGTGCTGCCGGTCACTCTACTCATACAACGGCCCAGGAGCGGGTTCCATGAATCCTTCGGGCCGTCTTTGCTCTTTCAGGTCACCAACTATGTAGGTTAGTCATAACTTGAAGCAGCAGCTCAGAAAGCCCACATTAGCAAACGCCATGCTGTTCCTGAGTTTGCACACAATCGTTTCCACCCCCCGTTTCTCTGAGTCGCCCACTCTGTTTTAATAAGCACAGAAATTAACTTTTGTCTGACCTTGCAAGGGTTGTGATCTGCAATGCAGTCACTTTGTTCTGTTCTGCTTGGCGTGTTCCCCCCACTCCACCCCGTCCCTGCTGCTAATCTGATGGATGTCCTGCATAATTCCAGTTAGCGTGGCCTTTCGGTCTTGATTCTGTTTTCCTTTTGAAATCCGCAGCATTTCAGTGAATATGAAAGCGGCGTTATATGTAGGGCAAAGTGATGCCCGCTGTCAGCTCCATGGCTGGAGGCACGAAGACTCCCCCCAAAAAGGAACGGCACGGCACGTGGCCAGAGGCCCACAGCACATGGCAGGCAAACTAGGGGAACCCTGCTGGAGAAACCTTGACCTTATTCAGCAATAATGGGCTGTTGCTTTTTAACAGGGTTAGTGGGACTTTTAGACTCCAGAATCTATAGAAGATCCAGAATTACTGGTTGGGGGCTTTTCATGGGGGAGGATCCAGGTTGGCAAGACACCCTCAACAGGCCCCCTCCTGCAGGGTGCATCATCCTATCACTTTAGTCACTCGCTGATATTGCTCCTCTCTGACTCTCCCAAGATTGTTCTCACCCGTTTTCAGTTTCAGCAGCCAGAGAGCCACTGAGCCGGAGGACCCAGCGGTGCGAGGCAGCCCAGGGGAGAGGCGATTCCAGGGGGTCTTGCCAGTAGGACCCTGCTGGAACTGCAGGCTTGGCAAATGGTCAGCCATGCCCAACCCTCACACCAGTCCTGGCCTCCTGCTCCAAAAGTTGGCAAGCAGCCTGGGTTCCTCCGGGGCCCTCCCGCTTGCCCTCCGTGGCCGTCTGCCCATGTGTCCTACCCCGACTGCACCGTCTTCATCTGCATCCTTCCAGGTGCAGGGAAAGGCCTTCTTAATCCCATTCCGCACAGGTGCGGAGCAGCACGGTGCTGAGGCACTTCTCTCGTTTTGCAGCTGAGTCCCTGCGTTGAGCAGTGGGCTGGACAGGCTCTGGGCTTGTCTAACCCGGGCAGAGCCAGGCGCTCCCTGCTCTGATCTTGCCCCACTCCTCAGCGGGAATGGCCGTAGCATGGCTGCTTCTGCGTTGCCCTCCAAAGGGCACTCGCTTGCACAGACGGTGCCTGTGCTAATCCACACGCCTGCTCGCACATTTAGAAAGAATTGCTACACCTAGTGATCTGCTCCCCTCCATGCTTGGGGTTGGGGAGGGACTCCAGCAATGCAGGTTCTATTCCCCACTCAGCCACTGGCTCACTGGCTGACCTTGAGCCCATGGCTGACTTTCACCCTAACCCACCTCGCAGGGTCGTTGTGAGGATAAAATGGAACAAAGGTGGATTGCGTATGCCTCTTTGGGCTGCCTGGTGGAAAAGGCAGGGTAAAATTGCCACAAACGAGAGAAGTAGACTGGATTCCCGTCACCAGTGAGCACCAACGTACTAGGGTGACCGACATGTTCCATCCTGGCATTTGATGGGGAATTCTGCAGGCCTTGGCAATTGAGCTTTCAGATGGTCTCAGCTGCATTCCTTGCACACGTCATCCAGGAGCTGATGGAAGTCAAGAGGGCTCATTTCCAAGGACCGCCAGTGCAAGATTCATGACTTCAGCCAGCCAAGAATGAGGATGTGTCCCCAAAACACAGGGGCTGGTGCCCCTCCACAAGATACATGCTGCTTTCCTAAAAGCTCATTTGACCCCGTAGTGACTCGCCCTGCTTGTCTTTATTGTTTTATTCATAATTCAAATGGGCTGGGAAAAGAACCCGTCAGAGGGAGCGTTGGCTGGATGCATTCGATTTATTAGACACTGGAGGAGTTTGTTTAACACATGCATGCTGATAAGTGAGAACGTATGGGCGTCATTAAGAAAGTGCACTTAACGGGGAGCTGATTAGATGTATCGCTTTTCTCTAACACAGTGGGCATTCCTGGAACGGATCTCGCCTTCCCATCACTTACTACCAAGCAAGGCCCACACTAATCAGTGAGATAGTCACTGCTTAATACATTGATTTATTGAATAGCGACAGTAAAAATATACAGCCTTTCTGTAAATTTCAAAAGTCTAACAACGGTAAAATATAACAAACGACATGCGATGGGGGACACGACACGGGTGGCGGAGCGGATTAAACTGTTGAGCCACTGGACTGTTGACCTGAAGGTCGGCAGTTCAGATCTGCAAAACAGGGCAAGTCTCAGCTCTTGCCGACCTAGCAATTCAAAAGTATGCAAATGTGAGTAGATAAATAGTAGGTATCACTTTGGTGGGAAAGATAGTCATGCTGGCCTCGTGACCACAGAAGCATCTGCAGACAAGCTGGCTCTTTGGCTTACAAATGGAGATGAACACTGGCCCCAGAGCCCCACAAGACTAGCTAGCACACGTGTGTAGGGGAAGCGTTACCTTTTACCTAGATGTGATGACGGTGCGCATACGTCACACTAATCCATTGTTTAGTGTGATATTCATGTGGAGGAGTCTGCAACGCATCAAGCCACAGGGAGTCTCTGGGTCAAACAGTCCCCCTTTCTGCAGATCTGTTTGCCATGTGCCACTCACACCCAGCACTGTGGTTAGCATTAGCTGCAGTAACTGACTATGGTTACTTTGAACATTAGCTTTATAAACTATGTTTTGAAGGTGGTTCGTTTGGAACGATCTACTTTATGTTAACTACAGTTTGTCACGCCACATAACATGAGCAACCACCATTAACCGTTAACCAAGAGCGTCTTCCTCCTGGCTGTGCAGGAAAACAGAACAGGCAGGTGTGAGGCTTGTTGCAGCTCAAGTGCACCTATTGCTCTGAAGTTCGGTCTAAGAGCTTTTTCACATGGGGCTGTTAATTGCTAACTTTAATTATAGTATAGAGAGCTCTACAAAAGGATCTTTTCCATTCCTGGTTTTCTGCAACATCGCCTCTATAGCAGTGAGCTATCACAGAATATTACAATTACACAACTAGGAAAAATGGTTCTTTCTTTTTTAGAAACAACACTTCATTCTCCCACTTTAACCCTCCTCCAGGAAAGTGCCCTTAAAAATAGGCTCCAAACTGGAGGATCACGTCATCCTTTAAAGATGCTGTGAGCAACTGCAAGTAAGGAATTACAGGTGCACCATAAATAGCTTGTGCAGAAAAGCTCTAAATGCAGTGTCTTTGGGGTGGGAATCTACTGGATTCCCTGGGCTTCTCTCCTGGGACACTGGTCTGCTTTGTTGCAGCCCTGGGTTGAGTCTCCGGTGAGGGAGCCCAGGAACGGAGCCCCATATGACTGCCAGCAGCACCCCTCTTCCGGTGGGCCATCTGGGCTGCTACACCTGACATGGAGCCAGGTTGTTCATGCGGGGCTTGCCAGGGATGGAGCCCAGCGTAACGGTTGCGCAACCAGCGCCCCTCTTCCATGCCATCTACAGCCGCTTTGGTACGATTGCATCTGATGCAGAAGAAGGTGGCTGGTGACGCCACCTTCATTTTGTAAGCATTTGTGGACTTCCTCTCAGCTCAGCTCACTTTCTAAGACCAGGCTGAGCATGACAAGAAACCTGCAAATACCAGAGAGACAGACCCCGCTGAGGTTTGTCTGCACCCGAGGTCCTCATCCCTGCCCTAACCCATGGTTTAACCTGATGTGTGGATGCAGCAAAGAAGGGAGTGAGAATAAAACAGCCATGTCAAATGAATCAGCAGAAACAGTAACAGAAGCTATTAAGATCTCACCCACCTCAGATAAAATAAAAAGCAAACTCAGTTGACATTCAAGAGGCCTGGAGGAAATATAAAGGTGTCCCTCTGGTCCCGGGAAAAGAGGTAGGTGATGGCAGCCGGTTGTCCTCTCCAGGGAGAGCGTTCCAATGATGGGAAGCCCTCTTGCTCTGACACAATGACTTGGCTAAGGGGCAGACGACACAGCCAATGGCAGTGGGAAGTGTCTTGCTGTGCCAACTGCTGCTTCAGTGCTGTGTGTGCAATTTATCAGGCCTGCCATGAAGGAAGAAAAGTTGAAGCCCACCTCCTTGTGCACCAAACAGGGGCTCCAGTGGCTTCTATTTGGAGTTAGAGAACTCCAAAGGGATGTGGACAACACAGCATGTAGTTTAGCCTTTTGTCTTCCCCAGGAGTGGAGGACTGAGTTGTGAAAAAGGTTGCAGGTTTTCAGTTCACATACTGTTTCCGGGTAATCCAGGTGACACTTACGCAAGCAAGCAGGCAGGCAGGCAGGCAGGCAGGCAGTGGTCCACTCAGTCAGATCATGCTGACCCCACCTTACCAGGAGCAAGAGACAGAATCCTCCCTCTGCAATCACCTGCCAGGCTCTCCTTCAGGAAAGGCCAGCTCCCCTGATGCTGGTGTTGCAACACAGAGGACCGGGCTGAGGCTACCGGAAGGACAAGCACCACCCCTTGGCCAATACAACCAACAGGAAACTGTTCAGTTGCCTGAGCAATAGGAGTCTCCTGGAAGCCGCCTCAGAGCTGGGAGTGAGCTGGGGGTGAGACACTCAGCAGAGGCACAAAGAAGGGAGCCACCTGCAATCTCCACCCAGGCAAGGAGGGAAGGACTGAAGGAGAGGAGACATGCTCCATGAGGAAAGGAGGTTGGGGCCTTCCTCTTCCCTCATGGGTGCCAGGAGCAAGTCTCCCGGGAAGGAAGCCCTAACACAGGTACCAGAAGCACTTTGCCATGGGCACTGTGGGTCTTCAAGGAACCAGGTGGGCAGCTTAGAGTAGGCTTGTGCTAGCTAGACAATTCTTTCCCATTTTGTTTGTTCTTTGCCACTGATTACCTGCTTTGAATGGCATACTGCTCATTCACTGGAAATGTTTTGCCTCTTCAAATTACTTATTGCTGTGTGCCCACAATCTGATCATCCTGAATCTTTCATGTTGTGCACACACCCAACAGTTAACAATCTGTCTTTCTGTTTGCATCAAAACCAGATCATGGGCTTTGGGGGTGAAAGCGGGGAGGCTCACAAGAGGCATGCAACGTTTTGGGGGTCACACATTTAGCTTTGCTCTCCTAAGGGCTAAGGTGAACTGCAAGGAAGTCCAACACAAAGGATCCCAGTAGGAAGCTTGGTCAGCCCTTCCCAAGGGACTGGGAGCACTTGAGAACGGCAGAAACTGGGTTTGTACTCTTGGTGATGGAAGCTGGTACCAGTGGGCACCACTGCCCGGAATTTGTGTCCTCAGGTGGGATTACCTGTGGCTGCTGCAATGATGATGAAGAGGAGCAGCACCAGCTGAGAGCAACACTGATGAAGGAGACTCACAGCCAGAGAGGGGCCCTTTGAGAGACTCACGGCACTGCTCAGGGGCCCTCCAAGGCTGGAACGGGGGCCTGCTCCAGTCTCATTCCTTCTACCCAGTTCCTTCTCAGCCTGCATGACACCTGCTTTCCCACGTGGAGTCTTTCAACCCCTGCCTATCCTTTCGTGCATCTCTTTGTCGGCTGGGATCATCCTGACCTAATTCTATCCATCATCTCCTTGCCTCCTTTTGAGTTTTGCAAAGTCGGTACCTTGTGATTCTCTCTCTCCAGTACGACTGGCAAGATCCAACGGCAGACGTGAAGCGGGGTGCGCGAGGGGTGCGCATGTAAGTCTGCATCCTTGTTGTGATGCACTGCCAGTCACTCGACTATCTTGGAGCGAGGAGCCCTCCCAGGTACAGGATAACATCACCATTTAGCCACAATGCAGCTCATTTCCATACAGAATGTAAGTTAGGCCGCATAACCAATTGCTTGTCTAGATATGACAGTAATTTTATGCAATTCAGTCTTCAAAGTTTCTCTAACCATCTCACAGAT
Source organism: Varanus komodoensis (assembly GCF_004798865.1). Classification (NCBI taxonomy): domain Eukaryota; kingdom Metazoa; phylum Chordata; class Lepidosauria; order Squamata; family Varanidae; genus Varanus; species Varanus komodoensis. The sequence continues at coordinate 62,506,639 of NW_025335568.1, forward strand.
CCTCTCCCTATCACTTAGACATGTCTCTGCTTGGCGTATTATTCTCCAGTGGCGACAGTGTTATCTTTCCAGCAGATGTTAATACCTGGATAGAAAGCTCCAGGAACAGCATATTATTTGCTGCAATTTCACATGTGTGTGTATGTGAAAATTTAGTTTGGTTTGGAGCTTGGTGAGGAGAAGCACAATCTTTTCCAGCACACTCTGGGGCTAAAAGCAGACCCAGCAGAGCAGCGGTTGATTGAGGCAGGTCCAGGGGTTCTGAGTTCAATTCCATGGGCAAATCTGGAGTTTTTGGTTGGCCTGGATGAATGAACATTGTGGAAAGGAGTGCCGGAAGCTGGTTGCTTGCTCCTTTTGAATGATTGTGGGTGGACCTTTGCTGGCACCCGGTAAACTTGTCCATGTGCTCTGTGCTTGTGTGTTCCTGCTGGCTTCCATCGGTGGGGTTTTTCCTCTGCCAGCCATTGAACATCTCCCTGTCTTGCTCCTTCTTCTCTATCTCTGTCTTCTCCGTTTAGCGTAAATCCTTAATCCCTCAGGGCAAGGAAGGGCCAACTGAATTCTGTATTATGTACAAGGACAAATACATTTTGCCATCCAATATGTGTTTAAGTAGGGGTTATATTGACACTGAGTGGGTTCAGACAACATACTCTTCCTTCACAGGCTGTGTATGGGCTGAGCCTGGGTTGGTGTGGAACCCTGGGTTGTGTTGACTGAGATAGCAAGCCATGGTGCACAACCCACAGTCCACAAGCCAACAGCAAACTGGGCATTCTCTTCCTGACTTAGTCATGGTGAACAAGCCACGACTTGTTAGTGTGGCTGGGTTCAGACAACACAATGAGCCACATTTCAACCACAGCCCATGGCTCAGTGTCATCCTATGCTCAATCCTTGTGTGGGTTGCCCTGTTGAATCCAGTCTGTGTGTGCGATGGAGAGACTGGTGCCAGTCTAGCTGTGAGGCAAAGCAGAGCGACCTTTTGAGGCAGGAGATGGTGCATGGTGGCAAAAGCTGCAGAGCACGAGTTTCTCCTGAGACCTCTGGCTATTGCCCTGGGCCGGAGGACCACATTTGCCACATGGCCTGTTCCAGAGCCCCTCAGCTGGCCTTGGGCTTCAGGAGCAGTGAAGGATTCTTTCCCACTGCTAGCGCCAACCTAACTCCAGCTGCCACTCCAGCTGGCTCCTGTCCACGGGGGGCACTAGCTCATGCTTTGCTTCAAGCCAGCCCTGGGAGAGGCTGGGCTTCCTATCGGAACGCTGCCCTAGCTCCAGAAAGGCTGGGATCTAGCTGTGCACAGGCACAGAACCCAGAAATGTCACTTTGCAAAGATCAGGAAGAAAAACCCGACAGCATCCATGGCCTCATCCTAGGTGCTTTCTATTTAACTAAACACCCCTAAAGGGAAGTGACATCCATCGCCCCATCTTGATAACTAGTGAGCACAGGTGTCTTTCCTTCACTCTTCTTTAACCAGCATGTTTCTTCAAGGAGAGGCAGGTTCTTTGGAAGGCTCTTCTGAAATGCAAGCATGTCTCATCAGTGGCCTGGGAATGCTCTCTTCTCCAGCCCTCATGTGTGAGGTCAGGAAGCAAGGGAAAGAGTGCTGTGGGCTCTGGAAGCCTGTGCTGGAGGCACAGCAACAGAGGAAGCTGTCTTACATTGAGGCAGACTATGGGTCCTTCTAGCCCAGTATTGTCGACACTGGCTGGCAGCCGGGCTGGAGGGTTCCCAAAAGGTTTCTTTCCTAGTGCTACCTGGAGACGCCGTGCATTGCACCTGCAATCTTGAACCAGGGCGACTTCTTTCCTTTCCTTTCCTTTCCTTTCCTTTCCTTTCCTTTCCTTTCCTT
>NW_025335568.1:62508599-62542851 GCF_004798865.1 Varanus komodoensis
CCTTTCCTTTCCTTTCCTTTCCTTTCCTTTCCTTTCCTTTCCTTTTATAACTTTTCTTTTATAACATCTTTTATATCGTTTATATATTATTTATTTATTTATTTATTTTATATTATTAATTTTAATTTTATATTGTTATTTTTGTATTGTATTGTATTTTATTGTGTTGTAAGCTGCCCCGAGGCTTCGGCAAGGGGTGGCATAGAAATGTTATAATAATAATAATAATAATAATAATAATAATAATAATAATTCCCCAGAGAGGTCCGCCTGGTGCCATCGTTATTTGTTTTTCGGTGCCAGGCGAAGACCTTTTTATTTAAGCAGTATTTTAAATGTTAATATTATTGAATTTTATTTGGCCAGGGCGGCTTGTTTTATATTGTATGTTTTATATTATATATTTGTATTTCACTGTATATATTTTAAAATGTTATTTTAATTTTTTGTTGTAAGCCGCCCCGAGGCTTTGGCAAGGGGCGGCATAGAAATGTAATAATAATAATAATAATAATAATAATAATAATAATACCACCTGCAAAGCAGGTGCCCTACTGATAGCCTGAGTCCTGCCAATCTTTTTTTTTTTTTCCAGAAGTTAACCACTGGTTGAAAGGAAGAGAGAGAAAGAAGCAGCCTCCTGGATGCTTTAATTGGCACAACCGCTGCAGTCACTGTAATTCAGTTTATGGGATCAATGGCTGTCTGGAGCTGCCCTGGAGAGGGAATCATGATTGAAATCAATGTGCGTATATTGAGTGAAAAGGGGGCTCATGACCACACCCAGCTAAGGAGGGGCAGCCTGCATCTTAAATCTTTAGAAAACAAAGCCTGTCTGAATGTGAAATTGCATTCTGTATAATAAAATAAAAGGGCCGATAAATTTCCAGAGTGTGTCTTACAGGTTTTGGAGTGGGTTTTGTGAGTGTGTGTAATGCAATTTAGCAGAATTTTCATATCTATCGAGCAGTTTCCTTGGTCAGCATCTCCTGTGTGTGTGTATGTTTTTTAAGAGTCCCAAATCTTCAGTTCATAAGAGGCAATTTATGACCCACACGGCTGAATCGTAAGTGCTAGTAAACAGGTTCTTGGGAAAGATTTAAGTTAGGAGGACAGCCCCTATAAAGAGGAACAAGAATTCATTACATTTCGCAGATGGAGCAGATAAAAGGAAGGGGAAAAAATCCATAACTTCGGGCAGCCGTGAAAGTAAAACCTGAAGCCTTCACAACGCATTGCAGCTCTGTTGCAAGGCTTCATTCAAATGGTCCGTGAAAGTTTTAAATCAATTGTTATTGGAATGGAGAGGAAGGGAGAACCAAGTGGGGTTTTTAACAGCACGCAGCTCCTCACTCGAATGGCGGTGAAATCAACATTTCTTCAGGTACATGGGAGTTATAGAAATTAAAAATTTCTGTCTGCACAGTACAGTGTTCAGGGAACTGCTCCTGTTTCAGTTTGGGGGCTTGCAGATGTTTGCCCTCTGAAGAGCCTATCTAATGGAGGACAATGGCAAAAGTTGGGTTCATGGCCCAATAGGGACCCACAGAGAAGAAAACTCCTCCTCTTTCTTTTTGCTATGCTTTGCGGGGCCCAAATGCTCTCACAGAATCAGGTAAGCCACTTAAGTGAGACAAAGTTCCAGTGATGATGCGCACAAAGGTTCCTTTTCCAAAGATTAGTTCCATGGTCGATGCAAAGCACATTTGACGCTGGTCGCAACTCCAGGTATCCCTAGATATTTGCCTGCCAAGCAAGTGGCAGGAATTACGAGAAAGGGGACCAAGGGCTGCTGCTGGCCGCTGGCCGTGGTGGAGGTGAGGCTGTCTTCCTTTCCTGTTCACAGAATTGCCCACCCCAGTGTGGTTTCCTTAAGCCACAAAGTGTGGTGGGAGGTGCCCACAACCAGATCCCAGCAGGGGCTTGCCAGGGCTTGCCGTGCTGCCCGTTCTCAGATGCCATGGCTTGTGGGATGGAAAGAACCGTCCAAGAACCCTCCAACAGGCCATGGCAAGAGGTATGATTTTTTGTTCTCCTGGGAGAAGAATGGGCACGCCTAGGCTCCTTGTGTCCCACAAGAGCATCCTTGGCCCATTCAGAGAACCAATATGACCGCAGGAGAGGGGAGCATATATTCATTCACGTGTTTAGACTCTGCATCTGTATTTCATCACTGCATGCAATACACAGAATATCGTCTTTGACCCAGGTGGTTTCGTATCCTTGAATTTAGAGTGAGGATCCTTGGATCCTGGGGTGTTATGGCCAGTTACTGGCATGAAGAACTTTAAGCAGGTATGTGCAGGTATGTTTTGCCCCATCTTTTTGCCAGCAGCTCCAAGTATCAGTGAAATGCAGCCCCCTGGGGACTTTTTGGAAATGGAATGTGACCCTCCAGTTGAAAGAGGTCCTGCACCTCTGCTTTAGATGAACCAGATTGTACATGTAGCTTTGCTGGTCACAGGACAGCTCCACCTGCAATATTCCTATTTTGGCATCTATTTGTTTTGGGGGAAGGAAAAAGAATTTGTTAAAATAAAGCTTATAATGCCCTCTTCATCTTCTTCTTTTAGGAGTTGCTGCTCCTCTGAAAGTAATGCTTAATCAACAATGTAAAGGAAGAAAGAAACTCAAGAGCCCGGTCTAGTTAATTAAATAAAATCAGGTATTTTGCTGAAAGCAATTAATGAACCATGAGTAATATAATTATTCTCTGAAAACTGAAGCAGGAAAAAGTAATTACTTATTTAAGACTAAATAATTACTGTGTTGCTCTTCAGTATAAGGCTTGATAAAGTTACACTTGGGATCTCCCTCCCCCTCAAAACTGGATTTCAGGCACAAACCGCATAAACACGTGACTCATGTATAGATGCCCTTTAAACATAATGACACAGATGGTGGTTTCCGCTGCATCATCCAAGCCCGGCTTGTGTGCAACCTGTGAGCTATGCAGAATGGGACCCACAAGTCTTATTTTTGCGGTCCCACACAGAGAGAGAAAACCAGGATGGTTATCAGGCATCTCCCTTGCTGTAAGTTTCTGGGCCATTTGCATTTGGTTTGGTGGCTCTCTGGCTGCACAGAGTTCTGTCTGCTTTTTGCTCCCTGAAAAAGCTTACTGTTGGTTCAGGTCCTTGATTTTCAGCCATTGGTTTCTTTGTCCTACTTCTTTAAACTCATGTGCTTCTCTTAATAGCACTTAGATTTCCCTGCTCCCTACCCTGGAGTATAGCTCGTCCTCACCTGAAGCATCTCGGGCTTCTCCAGAGCTCACCTGAAGCATCTTGGGCTTCTTCAGAGATTCCTGCACCTCTGTTGTGAGGATGGACAGGTCATTCTTGCTGGACGCCTGAATGGATTGTTTGTGGATCACTTCTGAAATTCGTCCGAGGGCCATAGGGAAGTCGACTAAGGACCAAGTAGAACCTCAGAGACACTGGTTGCCTCATTTGTAACTGGTTTTGAGCTGTGAATCTTGATGATTAAATCTCAGCTCAGCCATGAACTCCTACAGAAAGTCACAATTACAAGTCTTATCCTTCCTAGCCCTCCGTGCCGCAGATACCTGTAACATGAGGATAACACTAGGTTTTACATTATCCCAATAAAATTGCCTAACGCCTCATAATTCGCCACCATCCTTTTCTGAATGGCCTTGCAATGGTGCGTGTTTGGCTGCGGAAATGTGAAGGAAAGAACAAGGGATTTCTGCTTCTGCTAGTCTAATAAATAGAGATAATAACTCAATTTTGTTTTTAATATCTCAAACTGAAAGGTCAGACAAAGCAAATATGGAAAGTCCAAGGTAGCATTATCCCCTAGCAAAAGCCATTTCCCAGTGGCAGAAATGTAGCATTTGGAAACCAGCACAATATCAAATTAGTTAGCTTTCTGCTAACATTAAGGGCAGCAAAAAGAAGGTATTATTAATATCTAAATTTCTTCTGTTTCCTGAGGCAGTGAATCCAAAACTCTGGCTTCAAGAAAAGTTGGGTACATAGAAAGAAAGAAGGAAAAAACCTCCATAGTTCATAAATCTGTTCCTGCTCAAATGGCTCTTGTCTTAAATACTTAAAATATCAATCTTACTTGGCAAATAATATATAATTTCTAGTGTAAGTTTTCTGGACCTCCTCTGATTAAGGCCATATCTCAGCAAATCGCTTGACAGCATATTTGGTCTTCCCAGCTCTCTGTTTAAGTGGGTTTCTGGTTCCAATCTACCAATCTTTTTGTCCACTTGAGTGGCTGCTCTCTGTTCGCCTGCCATTCCAGATGAAACCCTGAGATGGCCCTGCTCAGGTTCAGGATTGCACATCGCATGATGAGACCAGTGCAGAGCTGGTGGGCCCTGCAGAGCCCACCGAAGCGGGTGGGAACCCCCGGTATGGAAAATGATAATCATCTGGGAGGCAATGTGACATAGGGGTGGGAATGTAGGCAAGCTGGGTTCTTGTCCCTACTTCTCAGGAAGCTCAGTGGGTGACGTTAGAGCAATGACTCCAGCCACCGGCTCTCAGTCTGACCCAGCTCGCTGGGCTGCTGTGAGTGCAAGACTGAGAGGAACAGAACCTTCTAAGGGTCCCTTAAAAGTAGAAGAAAGGCAGGATAGAAATGCCACGTGATAACCTGAAGTGCCTGGCCCTGACTAATCTTGGAAGCTAAGCAGGGTCAGGCCTGGTTGACATCTGGATGGGTGACTGAAATGTTGTGAACTGCTCAGAGAGCTTTGGTTATGAGCTGCATAGAGTTGTAATGTAATAAATGTTGTTGGTATAACCATCATCATCATCATCATCATCATCATTTATTCAGAACTATGAAATGCTAGGCAGAGCAGCTGCAGCCACCCCATCTTTTCCGTCTGCAGTGCTTCTGTATCCCACACCCAAGTAAGCTCCACTGGGGCACAGCCTAGAAGCACTGCAAATAATGGGAGTGGTGGCGGCAGGCCAGGCTGATGGAGGAGCAGGTGATGGGCGTGATGCGATTTCAGCACTGCCGCCATCCTCTGTTAGCACCTGCCGGCCCTTCCCCATCTGCCCTTCCCCTTCCTGAGTTTGTCCAGTCCCCCTTTGAAGCTGTCCAGCTGGGCGGCCATCACTACTGGTTGGGGAAGTGGATCCCACCTTTTAGCAGTGCACACAGCAAACACTGAAACCACAGAATTCAGCTCCGTGCAATGTAGGGATGGCCATCCATTTGGATGGCTTTAAAGGGGCCTTGGACAAACTCAGGGAGGAGGAGGAGGCTCTTACAGGCTACTAGTCCTGATGGTGACTTGTTAACTCCCAGCAGAGGCAGTCTGCCTATGAACACCGATTGCTGGAACTCAGGTGGTTAGATCATGTGCTATCCATGGGTTTTCCGTGGGCAGCGTGTGCACTGAAGATTGCACGAGATGGACCCTTGGGCTAATCCAGCAGGACTCCTCTTATGCTCTTATGGCCCTTGGGGGGCACTGGGGGTGGGCACTCAGTGGGCCTTGCCTAGGATCCCCATAAATCTGGCTGGGGCTCTGTTAAGTCCTGGCAGGTGTTCTTGTGACTTAGTCACCCCCTTCAGGACAAGGGACATCAAAGGAGTATCTAAGCAGGTCTGGAAACATGTCAGCCTTGGTGGGAGAGTGGACCAAGATGAACTGAAGCACTCTTTGGTACCCTTGGCCTGAGAGGGGAGCGGTGATGGAGGGGGATGATTGATGGGAAGGGAAATAGATAAATCGGAGAGAAAGAATTCAAGGTAGTCAGTGCAGGAATGCACCACCTTTGCATTGAAACAAGCCAACTAAATCACATTAGATTTTATTAGTAGTCATGAAATAAAAGGATTCTTCATTTTACAGAAAACACAACGCCAGCATTTTTTAAAGTATGTTTGATAATCAAACGGGGTGCAAGTCTGATGAAATTCTGCCATTGCAGCATGTGAATGTATAATTTGGCACTGAATACCACAAGCATGAGAATTTCAGCATTCAGTAAGTGACCCTCCCTGACAACCAGCAAGTTTCCATTCGGATGACCGAAGAGACAGACATAAAAATGTCTGAGCAAATCAGAGAGGGAGGCAGAGAAGACAGAACTGAGGTCAAGGAAACGGGGGATGGAGTGGGAGTGCACCAGGCCGCCTGCTGTGATTCACCGGTCAATGTAACTTCAAAGACTGAGGATCCTTATAGATGGTCTGTGGCCCATGAAAAGCCAAGGATGGGAGCCAACAAGACTTTCTAGAAATGCTTTAAGGGATGGATAAACTTCTTCTTGGTTTCCAAATAGGACCAGGTGACTTGGGTTCTCTCTCACTTCTTCATCTGTGCCCTTCGAAAACCTGGACTCTGTTCCTCACTTAGGCCAGCTCACGCTTTCCATACATTCCTCCTTGTGCTCTCAGAGCATCATGAATGGCCTTGCTGAATCAAGTTACTCCATATGCTGCGAGTCAATGGGCGGGTAGTTCCGACCGGGCCTTTTGAGTAGTAGCCCCTCTGCTTATGCAATGCCCTCTGCCAAGATATCTCCCTGACTCTACCTCTGTGGATTTTTCAGAACCAGGCAAATGTCTTGTTATTTCTGTGGGCCTTTTAACCTCCTATGCACTGTACTGTATAGCTAAAAAAGTATCTTAAGGTTGTGTCTTCAACCTGCTTTTTCAGTCTTTGTGGATTGTTACAAAACTCTTCTTGTATTAACTGTTTTTGAAGATGTAGTCTTTCCCATTTTAAACCGGATTTGTCATTGCACTTACTTTTACTGGATTTTATTGTACTTTATTTTGTAATTACTTACATTGGTCTGAGAACTTTGGCTATACGGTGATTTGCAAGTTGAATCAATGAATTAACGAACAGGAGCAAAGGGATTTTGCCTGCTGTGATATATGCTGGGGGTTGGAATGCCAAGCACTGGAATGTGAAAAGCAAACTCAGAATCATGCCTGCCAACCTCAGCTGACCGTGTCTGCTTACTCTGGATCCATAGTGTGTCTATACAGATGTGATTCTGCTTTATCCTTTCCATTCAGACCCATGGGTCAAATCCAATTGACTCGGGCTCCACCAGCTGGCTAAGCCCCTTTCCCCTGTCCACCTTGCATGTGGTGTCCCCGCTTTTGTGTGTTTTTGCCCCATTAGAAAGAGCTGAAATGCCTTTTCCAACAGCAGTGACTGGTGGCATCCATCACACTTTAAAAGTGTTGTCCATGGTGCTGAACCTAATGGGGGGGTTGGACTCAGCACCATGACCAGCTCCTTCAAAGACTCGCTGTGGAGAACTGCCATCCTCCGATGTCTCGTAAGGCTGGCTGAGAGTAAAAGGCTGCAGCTAAATCAGCTGGTAATGTTGCCCTTCTCACCTTTGGCCTGCCCAGCCCTGGAATATGCCAGACAGACGCCACTTTTTGTTTTCCTGGCTCTCGGGATTGGTTTACGCGTGCACCTGTATCAGTGTGTGATGCATTACATCTGTTCCCCGCAGGCTTGATATGATGCCTAGCATTTGTCTGTGGATGCTGACTCCGCTAAAAAGCATTCACAAGCGCCAGCGGGGAGGGCTGGAGCACACTGTGCGTGTGTGTATGTGTAGGACATGAAATGGAAAGTGCTTTTGGAAGCTTGGGCTGCACTTGGTGTGTCCGCAGTCCATGGCACAGAAAAGCGTGAGTGGCCACCTTTGGGGAAAGCGCTTCTGAAAGCCGATTGGCCCAGAACCAACTCAGTGGCAAACGGCACCATGACGAGATTATTTCAGGGAAATGGGGAGGGCCGGAAAGTTTTTGTGCACATATGTCTGTGTGTCTCTTTGTGGGAGCTTGGAAGGGAGAGGGTTAGGCCACACCAGCTGTCTTCAGTTCACATAAAGAGGAGATAAGTCAGTTTAGGTGCAATAAAACAGCTCTGTGAATGGCTGCAGGTGAGTGATTAGTAAGTGTGATTATCTGGCACTAAGGATGTGGTTATTACCAAGTGCTATTTTTCTTAGTATTCAAGATAAAAGTGGAGCAAACCTGTAATTAACACTGTGTAACCTGAGGGAAGGAACAGAGCAGTGCTAGGTCAATTTGACCTCCAAGACAAAAAGTTGTTTGGCACTTTGTAAAGCATCTCAGCAAGAGACCCTTTGCATTTCCCCCTCCCACCTGGTGAAGATGCAAGCGCTTTGCCAGCTTTCCCACACCCAGAGGTGGGTGGGTTATACTCTTATCATTCTAAGAAAGATTGGCCATTTTCTCTGCCGTACAAGAAACAATCCACCTTCACACTAATCATTCTCTGCTGGAATCTGTTTTAACCATCCAAAATAGGAAGATTATGAAGTCATAAAGAGGATTTGACACCAGCCAGAGCAAAAAGAGAAAGGGGCTGGTGATGGTGGAAATGGGGAAAGCTCTTGGCTTTATTTAGATTTTTATCTGGCAGAACATGAGGGCTCACGAGGAGTTACAACACTGTGCCACTAAGTGAACATACCACCCTCCCAGTAGCCTAGTTAGGTCTCTAATGCAGGCTATTAAGTTGGGCAGCAGTCCATGGACCATCAGCATCCCATCCAATGTAACCTCATGGATGGAAGCTCCAGGTGTTCTTGGAAATGGTTGGGGAGCAACCATGAGGCGTTTGTACATCTGGCTGGAGCTTTCTAGTTTAGAAAACACAGGTGGGTGAGAGAGGGCATGATAGAGGTCCATAAAATCACTCACAGAGGGCAGAAAATGTGCAGAGATCAGTTTTTCACCTTCTCTCATAGTACTAGAGCCTGGGGCCATCCAGTGAAGCAGGTTGCTGAGAGATGGAGGGCAGCCTTCTTTTCACATTGCACAATGAATCTCTGGAATTTGCTGCAACAGAATGTAGGGATAGCAGCCCAGTAGGAACTGAACCTTTACAAGCTAGTGTCTTAAATCTCCCAACTCAGATAGCCATTCAGAAGGATCTCTTGGTCAGTGAGAGGTCCAAGAGAACCAACAGGGTTGCTTCCCCCCCAACTCTCTTTATGCAAAGGTCATCCCAGGGAGTGGCCAAGGCAGCGCTCCCAAATCAGCTCTGAAGATGGAATGAAATAGATCTAGAAATTTGACTTTATCCCAGAATGCATGGAGTTGATCAGCAACCACTCGCTCAGGCACATTGCCCAAGAAAGGGATGCTAGCAACTGCTTCATGGTTGACCACCATTTCTGGGACCAGGTAGGGTTTCTTCAGGAGCATCCTGATTACTGCCACTTATGCAGTGGCTGGCATCTCTTCCTCTCTCTCAGGGATGAACTTATAACCTCCTTGGAACAATCAGCTCACACCCTCCTTGTTCAAGGTGCCCGCAGGGATGTTGGTGGCCACCGGGAGAGCAGAAGTTTGGACAAGGCAGGACTTTGATCTGCTTCCTAGGTTTCTTCTTATGTCATGTCTGTATGCAATGGTGTGCCACAAGGTAAATGCCAGTATGCCAGAAAAAGCATGAATGAATTATAGACGCTTGGGAGTCCAAAACACCCATTCACAAAATGGGATGACTGATGCTTTCTGGGCGGATGCACTGGTACTCTTTTCAAATCAATAACTGGCCACATTTGCTATTAAAGCAACACCAATACTGACACGGATGACCAAACCATGGCTCTCCCACCATGACTATGTGAGGTCACAATGCTAAGCCATCATTCACTTCAGTCATGGTTTGTGGAACAAGCCAAGATCTCTTCTAGCAGATGCTAAAAGTCCCGTGGCTTTTTTTTATTTAATGTTGATTTGTTCTCATCCCGACTCCTCCGTGAACACCCTCTGATGGCAACCGAAGACTCACAAAGTGTCACTGTATCGCCAATTCCTTCAGAAATGCAGCATGGATGCCCTCACCTCTGAAGTTCTTCTGCTGCTTAAAGACAGTCCTAAAGCACCACTAGGTTAGCTATTTCCTGTCAACCCAACCTAATAAAAATCCTTCCTACTGGGACCTCTTGGACCTCTTCTTCAATAAAGAGAAGGGTGGCCTCTTTCCAGGGCCAGCACTCTGCTGGTGAGCCAGCAGAACCGGTGTTGGCAAAAATGTGGGTCCTTAAGGTGCAGAAAAAGGTGGGTTGATTGTTAACAGGGGGAAGTGTTGGGGTCTGGGTGGGTCTTTCGCTCAAACTGTGCAACCGCATCCGTTGTACTATTCACAGAGCAGACATAACCCTTGTTAGATACGGTCCCTTTAATTTAAAATGGGTAGTCCTATGGGCCTTTTAATTCTGGGGCAGGCTAATTTGTGCCCTCCAGATTCACTTATTTATTGTTAGCTTTTTTATATTGCCTTATCACCTAAACATCCATCAATGCAGAGCATAATGCCTGGAAACACTAAAACAGCATCATAAAAGCAAGAACATTAAAAATGGCAAAACCATTAAAATTAAATGACACATTTCAAAAGGCTAAATGGAAAAAGTCATCTGTACATCCTTTTTAAAGGCGAAGAGGTTTACAAGAGATGAACAAGGTCAATAAGGACAGGGCACTGTGGAGGGTGTTCGTTCATGGGGTCTCCATACGCTGGAGATGATTTGCCAGCACGTAACAACAGCAGGTGGCAAGGGAGTGGATGCCCCTCTACTTCTTGAGGGTGCATATTGGAAGCAACCAGGAGAAAAAGTCCAACAAAGCCAGCCGCTTCAACAGGCCCTCTCCTGCAGGTCTGAATACTCGGGCAGGTTCATTGCCAGACAGGTGAACTTATGTACATGTCAGATGGCCTGTCCCCCACAAACTGAAGTGGTAAAAGCCAGCCAATGAGCAGGGCTAGTTCATGGGAAGGTGCTGGAGGAGACTTCTGCGAGTCCCTTGGACTGCAAGGAAATCAAACCAGTCAGTCTTAGAGGAGATCAACCCTGACTGCTCTCTAGGAGGCGAGATCCTGAAGATGAAACTCAAATACTTTGGCCACCTAATGAGAAGGAAGGACTCCCTGGAGAAGAGCCTAATGCTGGGATCAATAGATGGCAAAAGAAGAAGGGGATGGCAGAGGATGAGGTGGCTAGATGGAGTCACTGAAGCAGTCGACGTGAGCTTAAGTGGACTCTGGGAGATGGTGGAGGACAGGAGAGCCCTGAGGAATGTTGTCCATGGGGTCACGATGGGTCGGACACGACTTCGTGAATAACATAACATAACATAAGGTCCCCTGAGGACCCCGTGTTGATGTCATGGTTGTGGCTGATTGATGTGGACTGGGGGGTGGTACCCTAAATGTTCTCTGTCTTCTTAATTTTATTTCAAATACCTAATTTAAAAAGTTGTAAATTTTGTCTTTAAAAGAACCTAGCTACAGTAAACTGCGCTCCGGAACCTCTCGCTTGGACTACTTCAATGTGCTGCACATGGAGCTGCCTTTGGAAACGGTCCAGGAACTTTAACTGATTCAGGACAGGGCAGTGAGGTTGCTGACGTGGACTGGCTCATGAGAACATACTAGGCCAGTCTTCCTTCAGCTCCCAGCTGAAATCTGGGCCCGATCCAAAGTGCTAGGATGAACATACACGGCTTGGGGCCAGGTTATCTGAAGGGATACCTTGCTCCTTGTGCTCCTACCTGGGCCCTAAGGTTATTTCTGGGGTCCTTCTCTAGGAGCCCCCTCCAAAGGAAGTAAAAAGGGTGGTGCCAGGGAGAGGGCCTTTTTGGCTGCAGCGCCCCAACTTTGGATCGAGCTTCACAAAGGGTGCACCTGGTGCCTGCTCTGTATTCTTTTGGGTGCTGAGTGAACACCTTTCTATTTTCCCAGCATTTCAACAGTGAACTTTTAAATCTCAGTTTTAAGGATACATTTTATTCTGCACTGCTGCTCTACCTCTATACTGATTTGATTGTAATTGCTGTGGTTGTATTGTTCATATGTTGTTCTTGTCTTTCTTGTTGATATGTTTTTTAACTTTTAACTTTCATTAACTACCCGGAACAGCTTAGGCTATTGAGTGGTATAAAAATGAAATAAATAAAATAACTGATAAATAAAAAGTCCTGCAAACTGGATGAACTACTCTCCCTACAGTTTGGCAGCTCCCATACCCCAAGTTTTTAGGGTAGCTACAGGCCTGTGGTTACACAGTCCCAGCCATCTCTTCTGTCTGCAGTGAGCAACACAAAGTGTTGTTTGCCCTCTTAGGATATGACATCATCTCAGGATCGTGGGCAGAGATGTGAAGAGGGGGAAAAACCCCCAGATTTTTTATGTGTTTGCTTGACTCTGGGTCTCACGGTGCTCTAAAAAGGCCTTCTTCTGCAGATCTTAATACCTGGGCAGGTTCATAGTGGGACAGGTACTACACTGTGGACTACAACTCCCATCAGCCCCAGTCAAGGCCATTGATCAGGGAGTATGGGAGATGTAGTCCAAAAGATCTAGAGGGCAGAGTTTATCTATCCTTGTTTTAATGGTTTTTGCTCCCAAGGGTGCTGTTTGGTGAGGCAGCCAGATGGAAGAGGGAGAATTTTATCATCGTGGAGGCAGGGAGATCATGGACCCTTTAGCTGGTCAAACTGAGGAGGAATGGAGATGGGTGAAGTGCTGGTGTGAGGCTCTTTGCTGCCGGTACTGGCAATGGACCAGTGATCTGATCAGCCACCGTATTGCATCCTCGGATCTCACCCCGCCAGCTGAGATGCACGGGGGTGCTTGTGTACCCATGCCCCCCCACCCGCCAGAAATGAATGTGGCTGTCAGGGTTAAGGAGGGTGCCCACCCCTGCCCTAGGGGAACTGCTGTCTATGCAAACACCCTTGTGCCTGCAGGAACAGAGGACACTGGCTCAGGGCGAACGGATCTGGAGAGACAAAGGAAGCAGAAGGAGATGAGGATCTTCCATCAAATGGGTGCAAATTGCACCGCCCCCATTTCATGGGCAACGATCACACATGCCTTCGGTTTTTCATGGCAGCCTCTCCTTTGTGCTTAAAATGAAATTGCATGGATTTTTGTGCATTAAAAAGAAAAAAAGGTCTTGCTGGCCACAGGCAGCCCATCCAAAGGTGCTGCTTGGGCATTTTGAAGGGGCTGCCCGGTGCTGTCAAAGCGGGGATCTGACAAGCCAGCTGTTGGGCAGGGCAGAGGGAGAACCCCGTGCCAGCTGCCCCAACATACCGCTTGGGCATTTTGGGCTGGCTGGCACTGGCAGTTGCCAAGGAGGTGCTTGGCAAAAGCAGCCAGGGCTTTCTGCTCATCTTGCCAAGGAGCTCTGTAGCATTTCCTGCAAGCAGGACGGGCTGTGTGGCCCAGATCCAAATAACACAAGAACCCATCATGGGTAAAACAACCCTTCCTACAGTCCATGGGTTATTGAGGCAGCTTGTTGCTCACAAACAAGCTAACCTGGGGAAATTGGTCCAAGTTCACGCACGATGGATAACAACCTGAACGGGCTGTCATGTTATGTGAAGACAGCCAGTGAAGACAGTCAAAATGAGCACGCTTTGAGGAAGCCAGTGGAAGCTGCAGTGATTTCTACCTGGGGAGGAATGTATTGCTTCTGAAGTGACAGGATGAAGAAGCGAAATGGGAGACTGTCCATAACGGGCTCCATATGGGATCCATGTGCTGGAATGCTTTGCTCTTCTCACCAGGTGCTCAATGCGTGTTGCTCAACACCTGCAAAGCCCTGGGTTACCGTACACCTGGAGTGCTGGCGCAGAATAAGAATGGGTAGCCATAGCAACTCGCTACGGCAGCAGCCAAGGCAGGGAGATTAATGATTCGTATTCTTTAGAAATAAAGTTTGGGGACACACACACACACACACACACACACACACACACACACACACACACGTGGTGTGAGGAGCATTCATGAGCCACATGGTAATTAATTACAGCAGGAGAGGAGGAAATCGCCCTTTCCACGCATTGACGCATTCCTCCTCTTTTTCACCGGATCCTCCGTGCACCCGTTTCATCCCCTCTACGAGCTGCATGGCCCGTGCAGCCCAGTGACTTTTCTATTGAGGCATCCAGCGGCAAGGTGCGATTCGATGGCTGGAAGTCTGTTCACCAGCCTGGCTGTTTGGTCGAGCACTTCCTACTGTTTCATTATGACATGCCTCACCCAGTGGGATGCATTTTCTGCAGCCCACCAATGCTGGTGCCTTAACCTATTCCTGGTACAGCCGTTGTGGAGGCATTGATGAGGAGTGAGAGAAGGTTTCCCAGTTCCCTCCCCCTCTTGCCGTATATCGCAATCTCTTCCCGCACTGGGTTGGTCTGAAGTGCTGCTGGGGTCCAAGTTCAGTGGGGGTGGCTGTCGAGCTGCAGCCTGGCCTGGGGTCAGAATGCACCAAGACTGTTTCCCAGCTTGAGCAAAGCTTCAGCCCAAACAGAAAGCAGTTACGCCCTTCCTGGGGAGGTGAGCCCACCAGGTCACAGAGGCATCTCTTCAATACCTTAGAACCTTTTGCTGTAGGACTCTCTTCAAGCCAGGGGGGCAGATGTGAAGAACGGTAGGCTTGCGGGAAAAATGCAGCCCACCGAGGGTCCGAGATCTTCCTGGACACACTCCATTTCCTGTGAAGGCTCAAGGCCACCTTTCCAAACGGATCAAAAGGCTCCCCTAAATTACTGGCACTAAGAATGGCCCTTGCTCCACCCCTTTTGCTTCCTGCTCCATGCGGCACTGGAATGTGGTCCCCAGAAGAAATGAATTCAGCATCAGGCCAAAGGAGAGTCTGCATCCCTGGCCTGCTGTCTCTGAGCCTAGTCTTTCCAAAAGCTTATCATTCCCAGGATTCCTTGGGGCATGCTGTAACAACCAAAGAGGTTTGTATTTGCCGTGCAGATGCAGCCTGTGGGAAAAAAAAACGTGTCACATTGCTAGAAGATGATGTAAGTAGCGATGGGAGAAACAAGCCTTTCTTTGCCATGATTTTCTCACAGAATTATAAATCCATTTTCTCAGAAATTAAGAGATGTTGAAGTATTTTGTGCGTGCATGTCTCCAAAGTGTATCTTGGGAATGTGGTTAGTATAGTTTGCTGTTCTTTTCCACTCTTGTGCACTATGAGTCATGAAGGTTTTTTTCTCCTCTGACTGGCTATTGTCATATGTGATTTATTTACTAAGCTAGGTCAACACGGAACCGGACTTGGAGAAAGTCCATTAAATCAATTAAGAAAGCACATCAATGAAAAAGAAAGAAACACTTCCCATTAGTTAAAACATACTTCAACATCTGCTTAAAAGCAAAAATTCTTCAGGAACGAACATGTCTTTGCTCACTGGTAAAAGGGCAACAAAGATGGAGGTACCCTGGGACCACTGGGAAGGGAGTTTTGGAGCCAGGGAGCAGCCATGGAGAAGACTATCTTTTGCGCTCCTGCCAAAATTGCCTCTGATGGTGGCAGGACAGTGAGATCAACATCTTCTGAGGATCTTGAAAGCTGGGCAGGCCACCACTACAAACTGAGCATGGGTTGTTGTTGAATCATGGATTGTTGCTATGTGCAAACCCTGCACCATGGCTTAAGTATGGATTATAAACCACAAACAGCCCAGAGTTTCCAACCTAACAACAAACCATGGATTCTCATCCTGGATTGTTTATGGTTTACAACCCATAGTTAAACCAGAGTGCACAATTCACATGTAATGACAATCCATGATCTAAAAACAACCCACAATTTGCTGACAACCCATACTCAATCTGTATTTAAGCAACACTCTGGGTTGTTACATGTGGACCAGGTCACAAAATGAGTCTGGGACTTGGTGTAAAGACCCTACCTGTTTGTGAAGCCCCCAGAGCATCGGAGCAACACTGCTTCAGGCAGAGAGGCGGTGCACCAACAACTCTTCTTTGCTTGTTGTTTCTGTTCAACTCTGTGGCTTTGCATTAAGAGCAGAGGAGAAGGAAACAGCAGAGTTGGAAACGTCATTTTCCCTCTCTACACCTTCCCAGGGCAGCTGCCCTGGCTGCCTGGATGCTTGGAGCAACTCTGTAAGTTGCTGGAAGCCACCACCTTTAGAAGGATGGGGTGTCCTGCACTCCACTGGACCAGGCAGCCCGGGAGAAAGTGCTGGGGAATGTCCCTCAGGCTTGGGGGCTTGGGGGATCTCCATGTACCTCTTTGGGGAGTGGTGGCAGCCCAACAGACAAGTGCACATGCAGGCATCTCCCAGTTTGTGCTGGCTCTCAGGCCATCCCTGGAAGCCCTGCATGATGCTGCTGCCAGCATGATAAACACACAGTTGCAGAATGCAGTTACATCCCCAGAACAGCTCTCTCTTTAAGTGCTTGAAAGGTTGTCATAAAGTGGAAGCCCACGATCTCTTCTTGGGAACCCCAGAATGCAGGACAGAGTGTAATGGGCTCAAGTTACAGGAAGCCAGATTCCGGCTGGACATCTGGAAGAACTTCCTGACTGTTAGAGTGGTATGAACATGGAAACAATTCCCTACGGAGGTTCTGGACACTCCCACACTGGAGGCATTCAAGATGCAGCAGGACAGCCACCTGAGAGGGAGGGTTTGACTTGCAATCCTGCACTGAGCAAGGGGCGGGCCCAATGTCCTTCCTAGACCCTTCCTGCTATTCTATGATTCCATGATTCTGTGATACGTACTAAGCATTAATGCAAGGTAAAAAAGGGAATCCTGGCACAGTTATTTCCCCAGTGTTAGTACTCAATAGGCATTCACCCATTTTCCCCTTAACATACTTGAACCCCTGGTAAGACCAAAGGCAGGAGAAGCAGTGGGAAAACATTGGAGAGCTACCAATGGAAGACCTCACCATTCAGACACCCTGCAACTGTCTGTGAATGAGGTGATGCTATTGCACCATGTGGTGCAGTGGTTAGAGTTTGGGCTGAGATTTTGCAGACCTGGGTTCTGATCTCCATTGGCCATGAAGCTCACTGGGTGACTTTATTTCACTGATTCTGAGCTTAACTTGCCCTCCAGATTGTTATGAGGATAAAAAGGAGAGGAAGACACCCGAGCTGCCTTTGGCTCTTTGCAGGAAGGAACAATCTTAAAGCCTCACCAGGAAACATCTTTGCCTTAGGCACCTGTGTCTTCCCAGTTCTTCAAAGCAGATCCAAACTTCAGAAGCAACTCAATATGCCCAAGTCCAAACCATTCTGAAACAGCTTGTTTTGGTTCTGGATTTTAGGCTTCTTCTGAACACTGCGTACAATTTAGGTGGAGTTGAGAACTCTTTCTGACCTCAAGGTAAGGACAAGGAATTCTGTTCCAGATGTGGAGTAAGGTAGTAACCAGTGAAGGGGTTTGAAGAGGACGCTGCCTGCAAGAAAGTGCCAACCATTTCTCTTTGTATTTTTTCAAAACTATGGTAATTGTTTTAGCCAGTACCTGCTTAGGACTCCAAGAGAGTTTTGTTTTTCAATAACAAATCTTGCTTAAATGAAGGCATTGACATTATGCCTCTGCAAGGGCAATTTATTCCCCATAGTAATTTTGACTTCATTTGTTTTACATGGAGTGATATTTTAATCATCCTTTTGGTGCTTATTGATGAGGGCTTTGCAGCAATATGATGAGGAGATTAGTTTAAAATTATCCCCAGTGAATTTAAAACAATAAGGGAAATGAGCAGACACTAAAACAAATCAAGAAATGTAATAAATTTAATAAAAGGCCTTCTAATGATTTCATGAATGTACAAAATGATTGCATTATTAACTATGGCAAGACAAAATGCACACAAAGCACCACAACTGCTTATCAGGAATTAAACAGGGGCAAGCTTTCTCTACTTGGCATTTAAAAGAAATAGGCCAGTATTGGAAGAACTGGGATTCTTTGATAAAATACTGGGATTTGTGAGGAGCCCATGGGAGGGTTGCTGTGCAGCTCACAATGGCCTCCAGGTTACCAAGAGCTTACAACAGTTAAGGTTCATTAAATAGAACAAAAGGAAATCCAGACAAGGGCTTTTTACATGTCTAATGGAATCTGAGTCAGAAGGAAGAAGGACAGAAGTGCAGGATCCAAGTGTTAATGCAGGAAGGACAGGGAGAAGGAAGTCAAGACACTGAGGTGGTGGGGAGCCCAGAAGAAGCAGCTGGAAGGAGCTGCCCAAAAGAAATGAAGACCAGAAAATACAAAAAGGGGGTAATAGCTGGGAAACCCTGGTGGCACATGGGAAGGTCAAGAAAACTGGCGTAGATGACTGGTTTCTAGCACAGACCTTCTGGTTCTGAAAGCAACAAAAGAAGTGGATAATAAAGACTGCAATCAAGAAGTTAGAGGAAGATGGATGCCTGGACAGGCAGCTATGAAGGAACTGGAGAAGTACGTCAAGGGTAGAGTTGTTTCACTGGAGACCAAGGCCAAGATCATCCACACTGTCGTATTCCTGGTCACTATGTGTGGGTATGAAGGCTGGACAGAGAAGAAAGCAGACAGGGAGAAAATGTATGTGTTCAAAACATGGCACTGAAGGAAAGCATTGCAAAGCCCCTGGACCCACAGAAAGATGAACAAGCGGGTCCTAGGTCAAGCCAAGCCAGAAGTTTTCTTGGTAGCAAAAATGATGAAACTGAGACTTTTGCATTTTGGACCTATCATGAGAAGACAAGACGTAGTGCAGAAGACCACAAAGTCAAAGGCAGAAGGAGGGAAGACCAACTAAGAGACGGATCTATTCCATGAAAGAAGCCACTGCCTTGAGGTTTGAAGAGCTGAGCAGGACTGCCAAGGAGTGGCATTTTTGGAGGGCATTTCCTGGCAGGGTCCTGCTAAGTTGGAGATGACTGGGCAGCATGCAGCAACAACACCTGCTCTTGCAGCAAACTCAGTAACAGGGAGTCTTAGCCCTACAACTGTTCACAGATGGGTTACGTTATGTGGTAGGCAGTCTCAGTTCCTGCAGCTACCTACCAGCATCCACCCAGGCCCTGCTGCTCCTTCCACACCCACTGAGTGTTCAGCCTGATCCTGGGGATACTTAGCGTAGCCCCCAGAGCATTCTGCATTATCCTGCACTTCTTCACGTAAGAAGTGACTCCGATCCAGCAACAATGCAATCAGATGATTCTGCAATGCACCAAAAATCAGTTGAGTCTCTAGTTGCTCATTGTTGTTCATTTTAGGTGGAAGTTGAGGAAGTGTGTCAAAGTTACACTTAACTGACACACTTAGCCAATGTTCTGGCAATGAAGAATATTGTGTGAGGAGGAGGAACTTAGTCCAGGCTGCATCAGCAGTAGGAATGACTGGGCACTGGTCCAGCGCCTGCACCCCAGTAGGAACCTATGGACTTCTTTCTCCACCTCCTCATCCCTGCAACCTGCTTGCTCACCTGCCTCTCAATCTGCCCCTGTCAAGGGAGGCAGAGAGAAAGAATAACTTTGGTTGCCTTTCCCTCTTTGCTCACTGGCTTTCCACCTGTCAAGCAGGCAAGTGGGAGCCAGCTTTGGAAAGAGGATGAGAAGCCACAGCAGCAGGTGCCATGGAGAAGGTAGATTCCTGGAGGGAGGGCTCCACGGAAGATGCCTTGCCCAGCAGCCCTCAGAAACATGGAGCTGGCACGGAACCCGGACTGGGTTGGGGAAAGCCAGGGTCTTTCCAAGCCCTGTCATCTCTTTTAACCTAGGGCCAGAGAACAATATTTTCCCACTGAAAGTTGCATTAACAGTTGATGTGGTCCTCTTTCCAGCAGTGGTTGGAGCAGAGCTGAAGTCAAATTGGGCAGTTAATTGGAGATTGCAGGAATGGCATCCAGAACCCACATGCTAAGCATGGGTTCTGTTACTGAACTTTGACCTATGTTCCTCCAGTAGGACACTTTCCCTGGGGATTGTGTCCAGAAAGTGTATGTTTCCAGAAGTCTCTTTCAGGAAAGTTCTTTTTTTCTGGTTTTTGAGAACACAAATGGTGAAATTCAGTTCTGCAGAACTCCTAAGTAGAAATTATTATGCTTTCTTGTACGTCCTGTGTAAACTGGCCTGAGTGTATATCTGTAGTCTTTAATAAGGTTATGCATTATTAGATAAAATGATAATTTGCAGGCAGGAAAAACACACTGAATCTGCCCTAACGTATAAAGAATCCATGGGGTTTAATTTTGTTATTCCCTTGTCCTCTACACTTTACTGCTATTACTGTTAAAAAACTGGGTTTGTTTCTCCCCCTCCCTGCCTGCTGCTTATTTTGTGCAAGAAAGATTATGCACGGCACTGATACCTTATTACTTTGTTCGGTTCACTGGTTGGATAAAGCTCACAATCTTTACCAGTTGGGTTAAAGCATTAAAAAATGTCTTATGATAAATGAGCTGAAAGGGAAATCAAGCAGATGCGATTCTTAGACTGAGCTGACTCCAAGGTTTTGCAAAAGGATAAGAATTTCAGGAATGGATTACACAGTTATATTTATCCTATCATGTGATTGCTCGGAACAAAAGTACACCCCAGCTAAAGGGAGCGACTCAACTGAACATCCATTGTCCTAGAAGGGAACACAAGGTGTGACCTTAATATATATTTATTTAAATGGCATGAAAGGCTGCTATCCTCTGCAGGTGGATACACTGAGGCATGGTCTATGGATGCAGCAGAATCAACTAGGGAATGAGGTTGTGGGCTGGAGAGCCAGGTCCTCTTCTGGAAGTTGGTTCTTTGTGTGGAGGACTGCCGGGGAACTCCCTGCTTCCCTGAAGCAAACGTCTTGACTGTCCACTCTAGATCTGGTTTAAAGATAAAGAACCATCAGGAAGAAGAGCTGGCCTTGTTGATGCCTTTCAACGGCAGCTGCACAGCACACTGAGCAAAAGTGGACAGGCAACTGGCCAAAGTCTTCCATGCTACACTGAGATGCACGGTGTTTCTATTCAAATGATAACTATTGTTTTGTGAACTTGCATCTATGCATACAATTAGCATATGCAAATGGGTGTCTTCTTTGTATGATGCATGGTCTCTTTTTCCGGAATTCTCAACTGGCCGCCCTGAGAGCTGCAGGATTCAAGTGCAGAAGTCATGCTCAAAGAATGGTGCAGAAACAAGTAGATCTGAGATCAAATCAAGCCAGGACTTTCTATGGAAGCAAAAAGGACAAAACTGAAGCTGTTGCACTTTAACTCACTGATGAAAACAATAGTACAAGGGAAAGTAGAAGGCAGAAGAGCTGAACAGGGTTGTGAAGGACAAGACATTTTGGAGGTTCTTCATTCATAGGATCACCATAAATTGGAGACTCCTTGATGGCATATCACACCAACATCTGCTGTTCAGGAAACCCTCTTATATTTCTTCCAGTTGAGAAGGGTCCAAAGGCCAACTTGGGTAGGCAGAATCAGTCCAGAGCCTGAAGGTGTTTCATGGAGTTGTTGCCACTACATGTCCGTTGAGTATGGGTTGAGTGTGGGTTGTCACTGGGATGTGGCTTGATTTTTTAAACTGTAATAATCATGTTGTCTGAACCCAGCTGAGATAGCAAACCATGGTGAACAACCTACAGGTCACAACCCAGTAACAAACTATGGGTTCTCTTCATGGGCCATTTGTGGTTAATAACCATATCTGAACCCAGGTGTGTTAACGAGCCATCGCAACAACCTACATTTCAACAACCACCACAGTGCAACCACCACCCATTCCCAGCCCTTGAGTGTGGTTGGTCATCTTACCAGGACCCAGCTGGGAGTGTCCTCCCACGCCCTGCCACCCCTCAGCGTCTGCTGCCAGTCACATTGCATGGCCTAAGGGCAAGGCTGGGCCTGCAGCCAAGCACCTAAATAGCAAAGCAGGCCTTCCGAGTGCCAAAGGCTCAGGCTCAGGCTCAGGCTCAGGCTCAGGCTCAGGCTCAGGCTGAGAGGCCTGCATAAACCTGGCACTTTTTATCATTTGTGGTGGACTTGTTTTAAGGCAAAAAAATATTGGGTTAAAATACACAAATGGCTTGAGGAAATGCTGCAAAAACCTTTAACATTTAAATCGGAAGTTTTTCTATTAGGTATTATTCCTGATGATTTTGATAAACAAGCTATATATTTGACTTTACATATAATTACTGTGGCAAGGATTGCATTTACCCAACACTGGAGAAGTGAAGAGCCACCTACTGAAGAGCTGATTTTACAAAAGATTTTGGACTGCGTGGAGATGCACAGATTGTCCTTGTCTTTGAAGGAAAAGGAAGATACATATTTCTATCAAACTTGGAACACTTTTTATTATTGGTTAGAGAAACGGGACTATGCGTAGAACTGAATATGATTATTGAATGTAAAGAAGAATAAGATGTCAACCCAGTATGTCCGATGTCCTGAATAATTGTTGTTTTAGTGTTGTATTTATAGAGAAAATAATAAAATTTGATTTAAAAAAAGGATGAGGGGCCTGCATTGGCTCCTGGGAACCCTTTGGGAGCTGTGGAACCTGGTGGATGAAGCCCTGACACACACCCAAGGATCACTGAAGGTGGGGACAAAGGCTTTAGGTGGTCCCAAGGGATCAGGATTGCTCAGTGTGTGTTTGTGTGAGTGTGTGCATGTGTGTACACGTGTGTCTGAAGCTGAAAGCATTTGCACCCCAGTCCCAGCAACCTTGATCAGGATGGGTGTTGGAAAACAGGACAGCCTTCTTCATATCTCTTCCCCTGCTCTTCTCTTCTCTTCCCCTGCTCTTCTCTTCTCTTCCCCTGCTCTTCTCTTCTCTTCTCTTCTCTTCTCTTCTCTTCTCTTCTCTTCTCTTCTCTGTGGTGGTGCCCTGACTATGGAATATGCTCCCCAGAGAGGTTCGCCTGGTGCCAATGTTATATTCTTTTCAGCATCAGGCAAAACCCTTTCAATTTTCCCACTATTTTAATGTCTAATTGATCTTCACTGGGCTTTTAGTATATTAATGATTGGATGCTGTGGAGCTGTTCTATTTATTTATTGTAAGCCATCCCAAGACGTTCTGTAGGAGACGGGATAGAAAAGTGGTAAATAAATAAATAAATAAATAAATAAATAACGCTCTGTTTCCCAGTTGGATTGGGCTCACAAATGCCCAGGAAACAGGGCAGGGCCTGCAGAGCAGGGAGCACGTGGTCGGTCGGCCCACCCCTGTCCCAGCTGAAACTAGCTGGGATCTAGAAGAAGCTGTTTCACCCAGTATTTTCATGTAGCCTGCAGGCAAACATAGTCTGTAACAGCCTTGAGTGGTTAATGAAGTGGTGGAATGATGGATTTTGATTCCTCTTGTGGATCTGAACTTGGCATGCATAGGCAGTGCCCACCTTTGGCTCCTTTTTCTTTCAGGGGCTACAAGACTCCCCCTCCCCTGAAAGAAACCACTCTTGAGATCTGCAAATACACACAAGCTGGAAACCTTGGTTAAAATGATCAGGCCTCTGTTACTGCATTGCAATTACTTGCATGCTCATTAAAACTGGATCAAATTTGGATTTCCAAACCAGAGCTCGTTACAGCCAGCCCTAAATGAAAGTGTACAAAAATAACACACTCGCCAGATGGGTTTCAACCTACTGGTCGGACGACATGCAGTCAGAAATATCAGTGTTCCTATTCTAAGAGCAGGAATCTGTTCATTTCCATCTGTAACAATGCATAATCGACACACATGTACTTCGGCTACTCAAGGACACAGGTGACTTCTCAATCTGAAACTCATCTGGTTTGCTTTACATGAAATAGTTGGCAACACCACACTTAGTTAACTTTTTAATGAATGTTTTTGCTGGATGGTGTTGGTAATAACATGAGTTGCTGAATAAATAATTTTGTTTTTGTAAAATGCTGCACCTTTGCTTTCTCCATATAGTGCAATTCAAGGTGCTGGTTTTAACCTATGAAGCCCTGAACAGCTTGGGGCCAGGATATCTGAAGGAGCGCCTCTTCCCTTACATGCCCTCATGCCCCTTAAGGTCTGTGGGAGAGGCTCTGCTCCGGGAGCCCTCTTTAAAGGAGATAAAAAGAACATCTACCTGGAGCAGGGCCTTCTCTGTGGTGGCGCCCAGATTGTGGAATGCGCTCCCTGGAGAGGTTCACCTGGCACTGAGTTTATATTATTTTTGGCACCAGGTTGAAATCTTGTTATATAATTGCTATTTTAAAAATTAATATTTCATCATTAACAGTCGCTTTTTTGTTTTTATATAATTTTATGGAATTTGTTATTGTTTTATTGGTTTTAATTGTACATGCTGTGAGCCATCCCGAGATGCCGAGGCATGTGGTGATGGCATATAAAAGTTTTAAATAAATAAATGAATAAATAAAAAAAATGGGGGTTTTGAGTTTATTATTTCCATGCAATATTTTTGGGTATGTAAAGTTCTGCTTACTTTGCATAAGGTATGCTAAGCCACAAAATGTGGGTGATTTCAATATAGTTTCATTATAATTTTATAATAAAAGGGAGGCTGAAAGAGTGACAAGTGGAAGAGCATTTTCAGTGGTGGCCCCAGTTTTGCAGCGATTTCCCTACTGAAGTCTGCCTGGCAACAATGCTGTCATTTTTCTTCAGTGCCATTTTAAGACCACCTGCTGGCACTTAGTTCAGCTGAAGTTTTAACACGTCTCCTATATTCAGTGTAATTGTTTCAGCTTTTTACATTTTGTATATTGAAATCTCATGTGGTATTATACCGCTTGTATTGGTGGCTTGTAATTTTATGAGTAGTTGTGAACCAACCAGATGGGCAGTATATGAATACAATAAATAAGTAAACAAGTAAAGTGGAAATGTTATTGATTTTTAAAAGCTGGGCTGCTATGGAGGTTAGATATACCAATAAGCTCAGTGCTGGTTAATAGAAACCCCATGTTTCGGGGCACTGCGTACAGACAACGTGAGATCTGCACTCCGGTGTAGAGTGCTGGCTTTCGTCGAATCACGGGTATGTGTCGAAATGCCGGTTATGTCATCAGAGCCTATTTATAAACAAATCACAGCTCACAACTCAACAACTCAACAACAAACCATGGGTTTTCTTCATGGGCTGATCATGGCTAACAAACCATGGCTTGTTATTTCAGCTGGGTTCAGATAACACGATCACCTATGTTTCAGCAGCAATGCATGCTCAGCCTCAGGGAGAGGGTTGTCACATTGTCTGAACCTGGATAGTGCTTTTCATTGCTGAAGAACCAAAGCTAGGCAGGGCTGCTGCCTTCACTCCTTGGATCTAATTATGCTCTTCCAAATGGCCATGCCTTTCAGCATTTTGGGCTCCATCTGATCTGCAGAGGACGGCATGACCTTGCGACCACACAAGCTGTTGCCTGAGATACAACAATGCAACCTTCCTCAACAGGGTGCCTCCCAGCACGGCTGGTCAGGCATGAAGGGATGCGTTACAGTCCAACTCACCTGGAATTTGGGAAGGTTGCTACGAGCACAACTATTGCAGTTCTGTAGGATTTGTGTGCAAGGTGTTTTTTATGCAGTGCAGACCTTTTTATTTTTATCTCCCTGAAGGAATTCTGATTTCTATGCATGCATGTGTGAATGTGTGTTTAGAATGACTGTTCAAATGTGGGTATAAATATAGCATCTACATAATATAAAGCTGCTTGGCTTGCCATCCATTACCTCGGTTTTCTTGTCTTCTTCTTTCCTTAAATCTTTTTCATCCTCAAAAAAAGAGTAAGGGGTGATACATAATCTTTCAGCTGAAGGCTGTTTTTTGTTGTTTAAATTAACTACCTGCAAAAGCAGGTTCCCCTCCCCAGTGTTTTAATGGATACTTGGAGGAGAGCAAGCAAAGGTGCAACATACTGTGGAAGAATAAAAATGGGATGTTAATGGCAGGTCTTTCCAAAGGGCTTGAGGGAGACAAATGGGAAGGTTAATGCATTTGTTAGCACTTCTTTTCTTGTCTTGCCAGGACCAGTGGGGCAAAGAAGCTGGACAAAGGTGTCTGTAGGGTCAGTAACCTGATTAGCTCCCTGTTTTCTCAAGAGCTCTCATTTACCTTCTGCCTGTGCTGGAAATCCATAAAACTCGGCCTGGAGAGCTGGGGCCAGGCACCTCTCTGTCAGCTGCCTGTTCTTGCCGAAGACTTCAGGACCTTGCTCTAAAGAAGACTCTGACTGGGTTCAGAAAACAGGATGACCCACATTCTAGGTTTGAGCGATGTCTGAACCCTGCCTAGCTAACAAGCCACTTGGAACCATTTGCAGCTCACAACTGCACAAGGGTTTCCTTCATAGGTTGTCTGTGGTTAACAAGCCATTGCTTATGGTCGCAGCTGGGTTTGGACGACACGATAACCCACCTTTCAAGAACAACCCACAGTTCGGTGACAACCCATACGCAGCCACTGAGTCTGGGTTATTGTGTTATCTGTACCCAGTTAGTCAGAGATTTTCTCTATGAGACAATTTTTCGACACTTGTTATTCTGTGTTCACGGTTGCTTAAGTTCTTCATATGACATGGTGCACTTTCATGTTCATTTCTGTTGGTAAATAGCACTTTCTGTTTTTTTAAGAGTAGGGAAAAGAGGGTATTCTGCTTTTATACATATGGTTGTTAATATGAGGTGAGACTGAGGGAACTGGGTCTCTTCAGCCTGGAGAAGAGGAGACTCCGAGGGGACATGTTGGCGACATACAGGTATGTGAGGGGGTGTCACATGGAGGTGGGTAGAGACCTGTTCTCCCCTGCAGAGGAAGGCAGGACGCGCTCCAACGGAGCAAAGCTCAGGGAGCCAAGGTTCCATTTGGATGCCAGGAAGCACTTCCTGACAGTTAGGACCCCGAGGGTATGGAATAGGCTTCCACGAGAGGTTGTTGAGGCCCCATCTGTGTGGGTGTTCAAAGATAGGCTGGACATGCACATGGTGGGCATGTCGTGAGTGGAGCTGGCTGGAGCTGGGGGTCAGACTAGATGGGCCGGGAGGCCCCTTCTGACTCTCTGTTTCTATGTTTCTGTGACTGCATCTAATTTGGTTTTGTCACAGAATTTGGACAGAAGTCTTTCCTTTCCTGCTTTCCCAATACTTAACCTCTAGGTGGCACTGTGGTATAATGGAAGAGCATAAATACATGAGAGGACAGTGTGCTTTCTTTCCTGTTCTCAATTAAATGTAGTCTTTTCCCTGTTCATTTTTCAAAATCCTTGTAGAAAGTGCTGGTAGACATAGAGGTGAAACTGAAGGGTCATGACATAATCTAAAGAACCAATAAACAAATGTGAGTGGGGAATAATAAGCATACAATGAATCCCTTGTATGGAAAAGCTCATTAATTCTGTTAGCAAAAGAATGTGTGACTTTTCTGCTATATTTGTACTTTTGGAGCACAAGTTTTCCACCTATGGAGTTTTGGCAGCAGGAAGCGGGAATGGTGTCATGTTCAGAGTTCAGTTCCCTGATGAGTCTGAAAGGGGATACAGCAAATTAAGAGCACCATGTAAAGAAGCACTCAATCTGATCTACATTCCTTGGATGGGAGCCACAGGAAAGGGGGCAAAGAAGACCCTTGTTTTAAATAAGTCCAACCCCTCTCCCACTTGGAAGAAGTTGGGAAGAGCTGTGGTTTAAAACCAGAAGAGATTGTAAGTTTACCCGACAAAAACATGGGCCAGGAGATCCCTCTGCTCAGCACAGGGAAAGCAGCAATGAAACAAGAGTGTACTTTCCGCCAGACATGTCTGTGTCTTATTGCAGAGGTGCAAAGATGGCCCACCCAGGATTGCTATTCTTTTCTTCAGGTTCCTGCATGCAGATTGTCCCATTCTCTACTGTTTTCCTCCAGTTTCTAATCATTTGGAATCTCCTGATTTTTCTGCACTTTTAGCATTTGCTTTTTTGGCTTCTCCCCTTTTGACCCAAACCCTTCAGCCTTTGGCCCTGGAACGCAGACCTGGGAAACTTCTCTGCGATGGAATGCAGGCCTTGGGCTGAAAGATACTCTGCACATCCACTTTATTGTCCTGCTGGGTGGAGTCCATCATGAGGGAACAGAAAGGAGCTGCTTCAGCCACTGGTGTGGGTGTTGGCCATGTGGCAGTGAGAAGGGGGTTGCTGGCCTTGACGTTTTGGTACCTGGAGGCAATAGAGATGGTGGGAGCTGCTGCAGCCTGTACCTTGTAAGTTCATAGCAGATGGTCTTCCTGGAGAAGATACAGACTGTGGGCATCAATAAGGCAAGGCCTGTTTTGCCCAGGTGGGCAAGAACGCCCAACCTCAAGAACCAGCTGATGGGATCTGAGCCAGCAGTGACTGAGCAAGAAGGAGATCTTGGGGACATTGTAGTGGACAGCTTGATGAAAACTCCATGTAAGGAATAATTAGGAAAGGAAATGAAAAAAAACCTGCCAAGATTGTAATTCCCTTATGTAAATCTTTGGTGTGACTGCACTTGGAATATTGTGTTCACTTCTGATCACCTTCCCAAAAATGGAGATCATTGAGCTGGAACATTACAGACGAGGGCAGCAAAAGTGATCAGGGGCTGGAGAAGTTCCCCCATGAGAAGCGGATGCAACTAGGACTGTTTGGCTTAGAAAAAGGCGAGAAGGGGAGACATGAAAGAGGTACTTAAAATTATTCATGCCATAGAGAAGGTGGAGAGGGATTTCTCTCTCTCTCTCTCTCTCTTTCATAGAAGAATTATCCCATGACGCTTCAGGAAAGATTACTGGAAGCACTTCTTCACACAGCGCTTCCATGAGGCATAGTGACGGCCACCCATATGGATGACTTTAAAAGGGGATTGGCCGAGTTTATGGAGGAGAAGCCAATCAGTGGCTCCTAGTCCTGATGGCGACAGGTTGCCCTGATTTCAGGGGCAGTCTGCCATGGTACACCATTGCTGGGAATGTGGCCTGGAGGGGCTGCTGCGCTCCTGTCGTGCCTAGAAAACGGGACAGGAAAGTGCAGGATCACATCATCTGAGGCATCGGTACACAAGCCTAAGGAATCCCCAGCACACAGTCCAGGACACGTGTCGAAAACTGCATGGCGAAGTCTCTCCTGGGCAACTGGTGGAATGGAACATGCTTTCCAGCAGCGTTGGCTTGTTTGTCTTTTCCTGTGGGCGTGTGATACAGGTGAGTGTTTTACCTGTGGGTGGGTGTTTGTATCTCTCGAAGCAGTGCCAACATGCCTTTTGCGAAATGGGCATTTTGGCGGCCTTTGTGAGGCCGATGTGTGAATTGACATTCCAGGCTCAGCTCCCCAGCTTTGTGCTCAGTCTCTTGGGCTTACTGCTTGTCTCTGAGCCTCCTCGGTTTGCCTTTTGTAGAGTGAGAGTTGCAGCAGAAGACAGGGAGTTCAAAACAGTGGTTGTGCGTTCAGGAGTTCGCAATCCTTTCTCCTTACTTTTGAAGTTCTCTGTGGCCTTTCTCCACCCCATCTTTCAGCCCTTGGGCTGGATCTAGGGCTCCAAGAGGACTCCTCTGCTCCCTCCTTCCCACAGCAGCCCTTCCAGTCCCCTGGAAATGCCAGAGAGAGACCATACTGAGTAGGGTAAACTGTGAAGAGTGTGGGAAGCAGGAGCCCCCCAGACTGGGTGGAGGGCAGTGGAGTCCTTCCCCTTGCAGTAGGTCCTTTCCTCTTGCATAAGTCAGATCCTGGATCCAACGCCTTGTTTCCCATTTTTATCTCATCGCGTGGCTTCACCCCTCCTTTTATTAGCGCAGCATCAGTGTGTGCAAGTGTTTTACAGAACACGAGACCAGTTCTTGGCTCCAAGGTGCTCACAACTTGAAAACTGCTGCCAGGAGAACCACAGGGAAAGAGGAAGCCATGGCGGAGAACCAGGAAGCAAAGGAGCACAGGGAAGGTTAGAAGATGGCTGCCGTTTCTGGTGGCAGGTGTGCATCAGCAAACCCTAATCAGCCCTTGCTCTTACAGTGCATCTGGCGTTTCTGATTATGAAGTCATTTTGGTTTGATTTCTATCATGATTGGCTGCTATTCCTTGTGTGTGGGGAAATTGGAGTTATATCACTGCTTCACCTTTTGGAACTGCAGCATTAATTTCATCCCATTCATGAGTGCATGACTTGCTGCTGATTAACCCTCAGTACTGAATGTATGCATTGTTCTTAATTGAGGCGCTTGCCCCATTTTTCCTCTCTTTATGCAACGTTCTGGAATACCAACAGGACCTTTGCTTAACGATAAACCAGAGGCCATTTTTAAAATGCAAAAAATGTTGGGGAAATTTTTCCCTAAGAGCATGAATTAAGAAGCAGACTTGAAACACAAGAAAGCCTTTTGGTGGTGCTGGTGTTACAAAATAGAAAGACTCCGCTTGCCTTCGCTTGCTGCTTTTGCTTATGGACTGTGGCCAGACAAGGGATGACAGCAAGAAGTATAAATTATAGCAGTGGCCAACTAGTAAACAAGAAAATCGGAGTAAATCAGTCATTTCAAATCTTCCTGCTAAACTCCGTGTATCTTCTGTGAAGAGCCTCTGCCTCTCAGTAGGAAGCGATTCACATAAATCTTAAGGTAAGTTCTTGCTGATTGGAGTTCAGGTTCAGAAGCTTTGATGGGCATAGCTTCCTTGCAGCGATTATGGATGATCTGCTAAGCTAAGCAAAATGAACAGGACTGGAGCTTGGCACCTGCTGTGCATCTCAGTGTGTGTGTGCGCGCGCGTGTGCACATGTGCACGTGCCCACTCTAAGCGCAATAAAGAAACAGAGCCCAGGAATGCAGTCCAAGCTGGGAGAAGAAGAGAAAGGAGGTGAAGGTGGAGAAGAAGACCAACATATTCCCTCTTTAAAACACTGATTTAGCAACCATGATCCATCCATCAGGCTTCATACAAAGTGCACCGAAGCAGCAATTATGCTCAAATATGAAAACAAACCCAGAGACAATCTAACCAAATCTAATGGACACAGACCTGGTGCAGGTGTGTTACCTGTAAGGTCCTGTAAGTGTGGACATCCTCAGAGCAGCCCTTTGGACTTGGTACAGGCTGCTTACATTTTAGCTGAACCACGGATCCCCTTTGGCAGCAGATTTTTTCAGAATCATATTATTTTTATTTTATTTTATTTTATTTCTGAAGTTACTTTCAGAAATGTTTGGAATGTGTATACATATAGCAATGTGCAGGGATCTGGAAATCCATTGCATTCCCTCAGCTGAGCTGCCCAGGCTCTGGCGGCTTTCTCTGGGCTCTAAGTCCCACTCACCCTGAGCATTTGTGTGGGTGTCCAGTGGGAAGCGGGTGACTCTGTGAGGCTGGCTTGCACCTGTGCTGCCAGCACTCCTGCCGTGCATGCCAAGTTCTGCTTTTGCACATGTGACTTGGGGGCTTTGCACAACGAATTACATACTTTGCATACTTAGTGCAAAGAGGCTGCTAGTGTTCCCAAGGCTTGACTCCGTTTCACTTGCTTCCTGGCCAGAGCTGAGCATGGGAAAGCAATCTGGCAAGCACATTCTCTCTCTCTCTCTCTCTCTCTCTCTCTCTCTCTCTCTCTCTCCCGCCACACTTTCACATGGCATCTCTTCTTCTGGAGGTAAAGCTCCAGTTTAATCTGGCTGCCTGTGCATTGTTATCTTGAAAGGGTAACAACTTAGTTATGGGGCCAGATAACTCAAGAGAGGCAAGCAGCAATTCATGCTGCCAAGTTCCACTTCTGGCCCCTGGACTCCTCTCCAGAGAACCAGTAGTGTGGGGCTTGATCCAGCCGGCTTGATGGAGGGGCCTGTTGCAGGTGCTGTTCTTGGGTGCCATGAAATGGCAGTATTTTTCACCTTCAAGCCCAGCATTTCATCAGATTTACATTCTCAGCTATTTAGGCAGAATGCATGGAGGCGGAGGGATGGAAGGCAGGGCATTGTCTGGACATGGTGTGTGCCACTGGCCCCAGCCTCCTCCCCTCCACGCCCCCCACTATGCCCCTTTAGCCCTCTCCAGGACTGATTGCCAGCCTTGGAGAGATGAACAGGACAGTTCTTTGCACACCGGCTGTAGGGCCGGGCTGGATGGGGGCTCTGCACTCAGAGGACCAGCTCCAGGTTTGCAGAACCTCAGGGATACAAAAAATCCTATGCCCCCACCCCCAGGCAATGCTGTTGTTGTTAGTCCCAAAGTTGTAGCCCAACCCTTCACAACCCCATGGACAACACTCCTCCAGGCCCGCCTGTCCTCCACCATCCCCCGGAGTCCACTTAAGCTCATGCCAACTGCTTCAGTGACTCCATCCAGCCACCTCATCCTCTGCCATCCCCTTCTTCTTTTGCCATCTATTGTTCCCGGCATTAGGCTCTTCTCCAGGGAGTCCTTCCTTCTCATCAGGTGGCCAAGGTATTTGAGTTTCATCTTCAGGATCTGGCCTTCTAAAGAGCAGTCAGGGTTGATCTCTTCTAGGACTGACCGGTTTGATCGCCTTGCGGTCCAGGGGACTCGCAGGAGTCTCCTCCAGCACCACAATTCAAAGCCTTCCTTATGGTCCAGCTTTCACAGCCATACATTGCAACTGGGAAAGCCATAGCCTGGACTATACAAACTTTTGTTGGCAGGGTGATGTCTCTGCTTTTTAGTGTGCTGTCTAGATTTGCCATAGCTCTCCTCCCCAGGAGCAAGCATCTTTGTATTCTAAAATTGTTGTTAGTGGATGCCTACACCTGGGGACAGGTGTTGTGGGCTTTCCTGCCTCTGGTCCAGAATAACTTGTCCAGCCTTGGATGCGATGCATCTTGACATGGGGGAGAGCCAGTTCCCCTTGCTTTTTTGCCTCAGGCAGGAAGATGGCTTGAGCCAGCCAGCAAAAAGACAGGTGCTTGCCCCAAGATGCAGTGGCAGAGAAGCAACCAGGGTGCGGGACAGGCAGTGCTGCTTTAAACCCATGAAGCCACACATCACGCTATGTGCATGCATGCTGTGTATTATCAAGGAGTTAAGCACTGGTAACACATATTGCTTTTTCTAGCCTATCTTAGAAGAAAGGTCAGGAAAAAGGTACCCATTTTACAGATGGAGTGCAACAGTGCAATCCAATTTTCTATCTATTTCTATTGCTTTCTGTAATTGTACATTGAGGCCACCTCTACCCCAAGATGATTGAGGATGGCCTCATTCTGACTTGCACCCTGGTGCTGAAGGCCTTCAGTATAAGCCAGCAATTCATAGCAAAAGTGAGCAATTCCTTCAAAGTCCATTTAATTGTTTTCTGGGTAAGGTTTCGAGACAGGATCCTTCACCATCTTTTCGGGTTTCACAGCACGTCTTCCTCCTGCGCTCCCTCCATGCATATCAGTCCCTTGAAGTTAACCCTCACCAACTTTTACAGACGAGCTTTAAGAGCAGCTTAGTCATTCAAAATCCAATGGGGAAAGACACGTGGCTTAATATCAGCAGAAGCTGAGTGGCTCTGTTTTCATTTAGAGTGAGCCGAGGGAGAGGGTGATGCTGTGTATTCAAATGACAGAGGATGCTCACACCACAGGTACGGAGAC
Source organism: Varanus komodoensis (assembly GCF_004798865.1). Lineage (NCBI taxonomy): Eukaryota > Metazoa > Chordata > Lepidosauria > Squamata > Varanidae > Varanus > Varanus komodoensis. Next base: position 62,541,955 of record NW_025335568.1, read on the forward strand.
AGTTTAATAAAAGGAACTAAATGCAAGCAGAAGCACCGGGCTGAGTCAAATTATACAGCTCTTGCTCCCCCAATAAACTCTGCCTAGCTGAGCTGCCCCTAATTTGCCTTTCTTTGGAGCGGCAATGTGACCTACATTATGGAACACAGTCCTTTATTAAGGAGCACAGGCAGAGGACTACCCTGTGTTTGAAGAGGTGTTCGGACCATGTCTGGCTTGTCAAAGAACCAGAGGCTGGGCTCAGAGAACATGATCAACGACACCTGAGGGCTGAGTGTGGGTTGTTGTTGAATTGTAGGCTATTGCGTTGTCTGACCCCAGCTGAGACACCAAACATGGTGAACATTCCTCAGCACACAACCCAGCAAGAAACCCTGGTTTCTTTTCAGAGATTTCCATGGTCAACACACCCTGGCTCATTAGTGCAGCTCGGTTCAGACAACAGGATAACCAGCATTTCTACTCATGACTCAGCAGCAGCCCTTGAGTGGGAATTATTGGGTTGTCTGAAGCCGGCCATGAAGCCACAGAACCATCAGGAAGGAGGGCAGAGTTGCCTATCAACAAGGAATACCTTGTTTATTGGGACTGAAAGTCTGCGGCAGAAATCTTTCACATCAAGCTCAGACCTTCTGAATGCAAAACACATTTCTACTGAACTTGATGTTTCTCCAAATGTCCTCAAATGCAGTGGCAAGCACAGCCATATCCAGGGACATCTGGAGCCATGGGAACATGGCTGGAGGAACAACACCTGGCAGGAGACCGCGCCCGCGCCCGAGAACCGCACCGCGCCCAAAGACCGCGCCGCGCACGCGCCCGAAGACCGCGCCGCGCACGCGCCCGAAGACCGCGCGAAGACCGCGCCGCGCCGCCGACTCCGCCGCTACCTGACTG
>NW_025335568.1:62542951-62686035 GCF_004798865.1 Varanus komodoensis
GGGGCGGCATAAAAATGTTTTAATAAATAAATAAATAAATAAAACATGTAGCTCCCAAGGCCCCCAGCAACGCCCGATGCTGTATAAGCAGTGGAGTCCACAGCCTGACACCCATCCGTGACCATTTCAGGTTGAGGACAGGGAAGCCCTTGGGATGTTTTGGACTTCAGCTCCCGTCAGATCTGGCCAGCGTGGCCAATGGTCAGGAGTGTTGCGAGCTGTAGACAAGAACTTCTGGAAGGCGCCGGGTTAAGGGAACCTGGGTAGGACTTGGAGACCTCTTCCATGATTTGCAGAGGTTGCTTCATCCTTTGTGTGCCCGTATCTTATTTCTTATTTAACTCTTTTGCATGCCACCTTTTGTCACGTGAGATGTCAGTCTGGTACTCAATATAAATAATGGATTATTAAAAAACCCAACATAGTTCAATAACATCAGGCATAAATTCACCTTCCAACCATTATGTTTGTCCCTTTTCTTCATCCGCAGCCAATTCTGGCCCTCCACCTCTGCCTCCTTTGCTTTCAACCATATTCAGATCTCTAGTAGTTATTTATTTGTTTCTGTTTAGTGAGTCTTTCCCTTCCTTATATCCCTTGTATGTCCTGATCATGTCGCCCTAGCCTTGTTGCTAGCTCAGAATCCAGATTTTGCATCAAGGTGACCCAAATTCTGTATCAAGAAAACTCTCCAGCTTGCAAAAAAGTAAAGCAGAGGATGGGGGGAGAGAAAGGAAACCCAGCTATGGTGCTAATTTATGCTCTTTTTGCATAATTTGGAATGCTAATTACATAATTTGCATAATTTGCTTCTGCTAATCTTGAGCAGGGCTGAGGAAGTGGCCAGAGAACTGGTTTGTTCTTTGGTTTCTGCGTATCACCGTGGCTTGTCATGTTCTCTGAACCTCGGATCACGTTTTACATGGTCCTGCTATGCATCTACCACAGAGTCCTTTGGAAAGAGTGGCAACTGTAGGAACCCCTCCACAATCCAGCCTCTATGTGTGGACCAATGAGGAAGAGGCAGGCAGCATAGGCTGGGAGCAATGCACTGTGGGATTGAACTTCAGGCACAGTGGCTGGTGGCCAACAGAGGGAGGACCGTGTGGGGACGGTGGAAGGCATGATCACATAGAAACCATTTGAACATCCGTTGGGTAGATCATGGTAAAAAACCATGACACAAAGTAGAGACACAGTTTGCTTTTCCAGTTGTGTGAATGCAGGCATTGTCCTTCTCTGCATTCTGAGAGTCGACACAGTTTTGTTTACAAGTTCCTGGATTGAGACTCATAGAATAGCAGAGTTGGAAGGGCCCAGAAGGCCATCGAGTCCAACCCCCTGCTATTGTAAGACACTAGGTTACACCATCCCATCTACAGGACTGTCCAGACGCTTATAGTCAGTGAGAGCGCTTTCTCGCAACCGTGAGTCCAGCTTCCCAGAGAGTGTGCTGAGAATATGCATCTGCAGTCTTCCTGGCAGCTCAGCTTGCTTCCCAAGACAGGGCCAAGCACGAGAGAAGGTCTGATGAGCTGAAGAAGGACGGAATCCCGGTAAGCTCACTTGTGACAGCCCTGCCACTGTATGATTGTCATGCTGGCTCATTGGTTTCACAATGTGACTATAACGGTGGAATGCAGAATAGACCGCCCTGAGGGCTATTTGAAGAGGTGCTTGCCCAGCCAGTGAGGAATTAAAATTGGCCACTTGAGGCTGGTACCGTGAAAGATGCAGGACTTCTGCTGAGAAGGGCAGCCCCGTGTGGAATTCCTCACTCGCCCAGTTCTGGTGGAAGTCATCCTGGGCCTTGATGGAGTTGTTCCTGGATGCACAGCAGGTTTTGCTGGCCCTGGGCCACATCCCTGGATGCCAGCAAAAGGGATGTAGAGAAAAAAGGCAGCCAATTTTGGTGGCAGCCCTATATCTTTCCAGTACTTAATTCCACCCTGACAGAACACCCCAAAAGGAATATCATCCAGTCCTCTTGGAAGCTGCTCAGTCTTCAGGCTATGGTGATTTAGCCTGTTGTAAATTAAATTGGAATTGGAGTCTTTCATATTCTCTTCCTTTGACCTCATTTTTTGGGAGTTTGGATTTCTTTTGATTAAAAAAATGCTTTCAACTCACACTTAATTAGAGCATGCCTGCTAGAAAATAAATTTGGTTATGCCCCTCCCACTCCATTAATTCTATAGGAGTTTTGATTAGGACTGATGAAATTTCTCCATTACAGAAGTTGTTTTCTCTGTTGTTAAAAAAAAAAAAAGGGGGAAAACAAAAGAGGTCCTTGGAAATAAAACCAGTTTTTCTTGAAAAGGAAAGGAAAGGAATATTTTGGTAATCTCAAGGAGAAAAGAATGCCTTCTGCTCTAAAAATTAACAGGATATGTGTAGATTTCAAAAATATGGTAGCTTTATAGCTAACCATAAGAACTAGAACCTTTATCCATGATCTGGAGGATGGGAGTAACCAGTCTGCTGACCAAATTCGCAGATGATACCAAAGTGAAGTGGTGACCACGACTGCTGAGCAGCTGCTCCAGTTCCAAAAGGATCTGGACAGGAGACAACAGGATGGCGTTCAATGAGGTTAAGTGCAGGTCTTGCACTTGGGGCTCAGGAATAGGTGCCATGGGTACAGGGCTGGGGACAAGTGGCTGGAGAGTTGCACTTGGGAAAGGGATCTTGGGGTACTTGTTGATAACAGGCTAAACACGAGCCAGCAGTGTGATGCGGTGGTTAAGAAGGCAAGCATCACTCTTGGATGTATAGTCAGAGATGTGGGTTCTAGATCGAGAGAGAGGTTGGCTCCACTCTGGTGCAGCTCCAACTGGAGTACTGTGTCCAATTCTGGGCTCCACATTATGAGTTCAGTTCAGTGTAGGATCACAAGGATGGCAGCCAGATTGCAGGGGATGCCATGTAAGATGAGATTGAGGGAGCTGGGTCTTTTCAACCTAGAGAAGAGGAGTCCCAAAGGGGATCTTAAAGTGACATATAGGTATGTGAAGAGGAGTCACATGGTGAAGAGTCATGATCTGTTCTCCCCGGCAGAGGAGGAAAGGTCGTGGTCCAGTGAGGCAAAGCTCACGGAACCGGGCTGCAGGTTGGATGTCAGGAAGAACTTCCTGGTGATTAGGACCCCTAGGATATGGAATGGGCTCCACGGGAGGTGGTGGGGGGCCCATTAGTGAGGGTGTTCAAGGAAAGATGGGACAAGCACACGCCGGGTTTTACATGAGTGGAGTCAGTTGGGGTCAGGCTAGATGGCCAGAGAGACCCTGTCTCACTTGCTATGTTTCTAATTCTGATCAGGACTGCTATGTCTTTGCAGTACAAGATGCTCAAGTAAATGGGCAAGTTTGCGCAACACAACAAGCAAAGGTGGTTTCCTGTGTGGGATGGTCTGTCGTGTTCTCTGAACCCTGTCATGGTATTTTGGCATGGTATGCTTGGCCTTTTTAGAAACCACAGTAAGAAGCAACAGTCTGTTCTATGGTTTCCTTTCTTCACCACGGTTTCTCTAGTCATTTGGACCCAGCACCATGTTTCCACATGAGCTGCCACAGAGTCTCCTGGAATCCCTGGAAAGAGCGGCAGTAGCTGCAAGAGCTGCTCCAGGGATCCAGTGTGGGATGAATTTCAGGCATGGAGGCTGATGGGATATGTGCCAACAGTGGGAGGACTGAGTGAGGAGGGTGGAAGCCACACTAGTGAAGAAACCACTTTATCATCTGTCAAGCATATCCAGGGACAAAACTGCACCATGGAAGCCATGCAGGGTTGCTTGCCATGACATGTGAACGCAGTCATTGTGCAACTCACCATTCACTCAGGCAGCAATCCAATATGGCTCTCGTAGCCCTCTGAACCCTCTGAGGCTCCTGGGCATCCAGTGGAAGATGGGAGGAGCACAAGGACAGAGATTGTCTCCACGCTTCCCTCCCCTCCCAAAACATTTCATCAGCTGTTCTATTTTGTTCTAAAATAGAACTTAAAAAGGAGAATTTGCTGATTTCCTGGTTGTGACAAATGAAGCAAAACATTATATCCGTAATTTAGATATGCATTTATAATGTTTTGGATTTTTTATTTTGTATGTCACATTTTTATGCCTGTGTTTTTTATTGAAGTGTGATGTGAATGTGCCATATGATAGATAGATAGATAGATAGATAGATAGATAGATAGATAGATAGATAAATGTCAGCTGTTTTCTGCCATCTAAATGTTTTCCATCTCCTTGTGAGGAAGAGAAGCTGAAACAGGATTCTCTGGAGGATGGCATTGGCTTGCTCTTCCCCTTCCTTCCTTCCTTCCTTCCTTCCTTCCTTCCTCCCTCCCTCCCTCCCTCCCTCCCTCCCTCCCTCCTGCGCCAGTTCTGAAGAGGGTCTCCCGTCTTTGGAGCCCATCCATGGTCGAAGTTCCAGCCCCCTGGTCCATATTAGGAGGCTATAAGATCGCACAGCGCATCAGTCAGTGGGTAGTAGGGAGAGGGCATTCCGTGTGGTGGCCCAACACCTTTAGAACTGTCTCTTGTCATTGCTGGCTTAAAAGAAAAGTCACATTTCTTCCCAGCTGCTTTTGGAGCTTAGGAGTAAAACCATTGCTGCTGTTCTGTGGGTGCGAGCTTTCCATCCCTGGGGAGCCCCATGCGACTGCCAGCCGTGCCCCTCCTTCGCGCCTCCTGGGAAGTTGCTTGGGCTGCTGCATCTGAAGGTTGGTCGTGTGGTGCCTGCCAGGAATGGAGCCGCACGTGATCGTTGTGTAAGCTGCATCTCTCTCTCTCTCTCTCTCTCTCTCTCTCTCTCTCTCTCTCTCTCTCGTACCACCTGCAGCAGCCTTTGTTGCAGGTTGTACAACCTTCCTTCCATGAGTATTTGTGGATTTCCTCATGGCTTGGCTCGGCTCACTTTGCAAGACTGTGCCGAACATAATAGGAAGCCTGCAGATACGAGAGATATACTAGAGAGATATATGGGCATGTTGTGAGAGGAGCCGGCGAGTGCCGGAGGTCAGACTAGATGGCCCGGGAGACCCCTTCTGACTCGCTCTGTTTCTATGTTTCTGTGTATTCTATATATATCTAGAGAGCTTCTCCTTTGCTGGGAATTTGGTCTGTGCTCCCAAAAAGCTCAGCATCATGGGCAAATGTGCCCATAGCTCCATGCAGACACATCATTTCTGAGTTGCGTGGAGAAGCCGCCTTGTGCTGTCGTGTTATTAGCATCAACGGATCGTGACGCCCTGCACCCCAAGGCAGTAAAGTGCATGCAGAGTCTCTGTTCATTTAACTCAGGATGGTGTTGCCTGAGAGCACACGACATTCTTTTATTAATGGCTGTTCCTTCCCACCAGGGAGCGGCAAAGCTGTAATATATTTAATTGCAATGATAAAAATGATAGGGATCTATCTACCGCTGTTTGTGTCTCTAATGTTCCATCAGTTATCTCAGGGTTCTTTCTCCCTCTTTGTGGCTGTTCTCTCCACCAACCACCCCGTCCTGCTGTCACAGGAAGAAAATGTATATAAATATGTAAGAAGAGATTTAATTACTGAAAGTGTGTGAAAAGCACTGGGTACTTCTGTGATTGAAGTCCTCCCTGGGGACAGGATAAGTATCTGATGGAAAAATAGGGCACTAATTAGTTAAGAAGTTGAATTACATTCATGCATGACATTATCCATCTTTAATATAGTCAGGAAAAGTATTGTTCACTCCAGAAAAGTTACACCAGGAGCCTTGCACTGGGAGATCAGTTCCCGTTGGCACACTGCAGTGGCAGCAGGGCAAGGGACTCTGTCTCCTGCCGCTTTGGCACCTGAAACAAATCCCCTCCTTAAGCTGGCGGGTCATTCGATCAGCTCTGCTGGACAACAGGGCCGCACAGCCTGTAGCCTTCGGGCTGCATGTAGCCCTGGACAACGTTCTGTGCCCCATGACTTGAGTGTAAATATGTCTGCAAGCTATCAGTTCGAACCTATATTTATTTATTTATTCCTTTATTTATTTAAAGTTTTTATATGCTGTCCCCATTGCTACATAGCTTGGGACAGCTCACATCAACTAATAAATAAAGCAATACAATTACAATTACTATAGAAAGACTGATCAGTCTCTCTCCTTAAGGGAGGGAAGAAAAAAAGAAAGGAGGAGGAGGAGAGAGAAGCAGGAAAGGGTGATGCTCCAAAGAAAGAAAAGCAGGAAGAGGCGCTGTTTCAACTGCCCTTGGCTCTGGCACTCCCACTGCTGGCTTTGGCCTCTTCTAGCACAAGCATGCGGCTCTGAGGGAAGGAAGCCCTGGGGGGAAATGTTCTCCAATAAGACTTGATTTTTTTGCTGGGCTTTCCCCAGACCTGTCCACTTGCTTGTTTGTTTACTATATTTATATCCAGCCCTTTTCTTTTAAAGAACTAGCGACTGCTTCCATCGTTCTCCTGCTGCTGCTCTCAATCTTATATGCACAACAACAACCCTGTGAGGTAGGCTGGGCTGAGAGGCTGTTACTGGCCCAAAGTCACCCAGTTGGCTGAGTGGGGAGTAGAACCCAGATCGCCTGAGTCCCAGACCCATACCCTTAAGCACTACACCACCCTGGCTCTCACAGCACCAGTTTCCCTGTAGGAGCTGTCCCACTGGAGAGGGAGACACAGATCTTAATGAATCTCAGACTGTATGGACTGCAAAGGCTGCCCCAGTTGGTGAAGGTGTCCTTACATATGTCAACAGGTAACTCTCGGTTTCATAGTCTTGGTGTGATGGCACCAATGGGCAACACAGAGAAATTGCAGTGGCCTCCAACAGCCAGAATCCCACCATTCCTTAGTGAGAAATTGTGACAATGAAACTGGTTTCATATCTTTATGTTTGCCGTTAAACTTCCTGTAGCACCAGAAAGGGAGTACGGGAAGTGTTCGTCTGAGCTGAGAAGAAGAAGCAGAAAATTGTTCAGGAGGGCTGTGCTAACTAGGAGAGATCAAGGGACAGAGATGAACACCAAGTGCCAAAGAAGACATCCCAGCAGTGAAGGAATGGAAATGGGGCGGGTGGGCAAGCCAGATGTGATGTGGAACTGGGGAAGGCAAATGGTCCTGCAGGAAAGACTCCAGGGAAAGCACAAGCTGCAGTGCAAGGAAGACGGAGGCTAATATTCAAGCCTGGAGACCAGGCACCAAGAAGATTGCTCCATAGACGAAGACAATCCACCTGGATTTCCTGCATCTCTACCTGGCCTGGTCAGTCCCAAAGCATCTTTGCTTTGCTTGATGCTGGGAGGAAGCCCAGGGTCTCCTACACCTGGAGACGGCCCCATTCCAATAGGGTAGGGTCCAGTCGTAAACTGGTGTCCGCACAATGCCAATAACTCGTCTAGGTGCAGCTTGTTCTCCAGGGAAATACGCTGGGCCAGCAAGTGGAATTGCTCCAGTGCTAGAAATGCTTTATGCTGGCGTCACGTCATTTGAAATCCTACCCCTTGAGATCTAGTTAGCTCTCCAGACTTAACCCCTCGGTTCTATTCTTAGACCTGTTGGTGCAACAATTCCAGGAAAAAAACAGGGTGAGCCTGGCAAGGTGAAAAATATCTCATTTCACACAGTCTCGGGCTTCTATTCTCTTGTTTCTACACCCAGAAGTCAGTTTGCCATTGATGAGTGTTTATTTCCTTACAGAAAGGAAATACGGCTCTCAGTGTCATTTGATTGTAACTTTGGTTCCTCTGATGTGCACGTGTGTTGACAGGAGGAGCTGCATATTAGTTCAGACGGAGGCAAATGGCATAATTAAGTATAATGCAAATTCGGTGCAAATCCACATAATCACATATTTACACCGTAAATGTGTAATTAGGTAATTACCACTTTAAATTAGCCATTACTAAATGACAATGGTGCTATAAAAGTCTAATTAAACTAAAAATTGTCCATGGTATGCAGAAGAGGTAATGGTTTTTAAAAGTTCGTTGTCTTACCTGATGCGATTCCCCCTCAGATTATGAAATTACCTCAAACGTTCCCCTCAAATGATTCAGTGTCCCGTCTTCAGCAGCTGCAGGGGCTGCATTTGAGAAATCCCTGTTTCATAAGGAAGTGGTGATGGATGGCTCCCATCTGAATTTAGTCCTTACTCTGTTTATGGATTGAGAAATAGCTCGGTTGACAATTCTTGCTTTCTCTGCCCATCCAAAGAACTTAAATTTTGTACCAGTCATGGTGATCTAGAGAATAAAGTTTAGAAGCTTGGAAAGTTATGAGAAAGGTGTGAGGAAAGTTATGAGAAAGGAGAGCCAGTGTGGTGTAGTGGTTAAGAGCATGGGACTGGGACTCAGACGACCTGGGTTCTAGTCCCCGCTCGGCCATGGAGCCAACTGGGTGCCTTTGGGCCAGTCACAGACTCTCAGTCCAGCCTACCTCACAGGGTTGTTGTTGTGGGGATAAGATGGAGGAGGAGAATGATGTAAGCTGCCCTGAGCCCTTTGAGGAAAAAGGCAGGATATAAATTGCAATATAAATAAATAAATAAATAAATAAATAAATAAATAAATAAATAAATAAATAAAGGTTCTCTTAACTGAGCATTCTTTATTTTCAACATCTTTATTCTTCAGCCCCAAATGCCCCCCGTGGTGCTTACAAAGACTGATAATAAGACTGTTGCAATGATAGAAAAGACATGATGCAAAGGTTAATAATAGAAAAGACACGACACAAAAGGAAAAGGGATTGGAAGGGAGGTAGAAAAAAGGAGCAGAAGAAAAACTTGGGCACTGAGTATCTTGTCATCCATTAACATGGCACTTTCCAGAGAATGACAGAGCTCATCCCTGCTTCAAGCAGCTTACAATTTGGAAAATAACACAAGGGAAATTACATGGGAAGGGTAGGGGAAAAGAGGTAGCAGTAAACTGGAGAACAACCATATGCAAGTGTTGCAATTATCCAGTAGGACTTCTCTTCGTGAGGGTTTAACCTGCTGCTTTACTGAGGTTTCTTCTCGAATGCCTCCAGTGTGGGAGAGCCCCCAACCTCTCTTGGCAGCTGGTTCCACTGTTGTGCTGCTCTCACAGTCAGGAAATTCTTCCTTGTGTCTAGCCTGCACCTGGTGTACTGTAGTTTAAGCTCACTGTTCCGTGTTCTGCAATCTGGGATGATGGAGAAGACGTCTTTCCTTCTTTGTGACAACCTTTGAGATACCTGTAGAGTGTTATCGTGTCACCTGGTAGTTGACTTTTCTCCAGGCTGAACAGGCCCAGATCTTTCAGTCTCTCGTCATAAGACTTATTTTCCAGGCCCTGTATCATCTTTGCTGCCCTCCTCTGAACCCTCTCCAGCATCCTTTAAACCAGGGTGCCCAAAACAGAATGCTGCATTCCAGATGAGGCCTGACTAACCCCAGTGCAGAGTAGAAGGGAATGAGTACTTATTTCTGCAAGTGATACCTCTATTTATGCATCCCAAAATAGTGTTTGCCCTTTTTGCGGCTGCTTTAAATTGCTGGCTCATAGTCAGCTTGTTGTCTATGACAGCTCCAAGGTCCCTTTCACTCTTGGTACGCTGAGCTAAGTATTCCTCATCTTGTATAGATGCAGCTGATTTATTCATTTATTTTGCCTAGGGAGAGAACTTGGCATTTGTCCCTGTTGAAAGTCATTCTGTTGTTTTCCGGCCAGCATTCAAACTTGACTAGGATTCTCTGGATCTTCTTTTTGTTTTCCAGGGTGTTAGCTATTCCACCCAGTTTCATTTTGTCTGAAAATTTAATTATCATTCCCTGGATTGCCTTATCAAGATCCTTAATAAAGTTGTTAAAGAGTATTGGTCCCAGGACTGAGCCCTGTGGTACCCTATTTATAACTTCTTTCCAGGTTGGGAAGCTACTGTTGATGATCACTCTCTGATATCAGGGCTGCTTTTGTTTAAAAAAATCCCTTGTCTGCTGGGGTCTTCCCAGAGAGAGAGAGAGAGAGAGAGAGAGGGAGAGAGATTCAGCCCTGGTTAGAAAGTAAGTCAGGAAGCAGGTTCAGTATATAAGTGTCCCTTGGAAGAACAAACAACAGTTAAGGTTGTCAGAATGGTGTTGTCATGAGTGGGAGCAGGAGGAAGGAGGAAAAGGCAGATTTGAAGGACTTTGTTCAGCCCACATTAAGAAAACATAAATTTCCAGGAAATTGGCACAGCGTTTAGCCATGGTTGAGTTTGCTGTAATAAAGGCAGTGAAGGAACAAGCTTGGATGATTTACAGGCAGTCTGCTTCTGTAAAATTTACAAACTGCCAGTATAAAATGCCACCTTTTATGATGCATTTAGCCCAGGCTGCATATATAAAGGATGCTGAGATGGGAATATGAAAGCAATGGACGACACTTTGGTTGTGTTCTTAAAAAAATGATGGCACCAGATGGTTTGTTTGAAGGGCCGTGAAACAAAGATTCTCCTGTTCTTTGTGTGCTGGTTTAAAAAAGCCAGCAAGCAAATCAAACGATGACAGGACCAGGGTGGAAGTAGTTGCTAAAACCATGTGCAAATGGGCCTTCCGCATCCCTCGCCCTGTCATTAGACAGTGGAATCGGAGATGTCGTTTCACGGGGTTTCTCCAGCGGGTGGGAAATTCTCCAGCAGTTTCTCCCAGCTGGGCTCATTATCAGTGATAACCGCTAATGGCATTTGTGGGACGTATGGGGGCTCCCCGCCCCCCCCCCCAAGTATTTTGGTTTTCTTGCTTGCTTGAGGGAGAAGCATCTTTAATACCAATGGCAGCAGCAACTGTATGCCCAGCTGGCCTCCTCTTTGCATCCTCCTGGGCCCTTCCAGGTATTGTGGGAAAAATGGTAGTCATCATAAAAAAACATGGTGGTTACTACAGTGGTTTCTCAGCTCACGAACACCTCAATTCACAACCAAATCGGGTCGCAAACAAAAATTTCATAAAAATTTTGACTCAGGTCATGAACTCCGCATTGGGTGGCGACCACGATTACTACCATCTCCCCCACTCCCCAAGTGGGGAGATGGCCGCAATCATGCTGGGGGTGGGGTGGGGAGATGAGTGAGATCGCACCCGGCTTTCCTGCACGAGCACGCCTGTGATGGCGCCTGTCTTTCCTGCAGGAGCGCAACCGCAATCTTGGCCGTCTCCCGCACTCCCAGCGTGCCCCGTTTGTGCCCGTCTCTTCCCCCCCAGTGCGCCCGTGTTCGCGCCCATCTCCCCCCCCCCACAGCATGCCGGGATGACGGGTGCGCGCAGGGATGATGGGCACGATTGCGGGCATGCTGGGGGGGGGGAGATGGCCGCGCTTGTGTTCGGGGTGGGGGGGGGAGATTTATTTATTTATTTATTAAACCATTTCTATGCCGCCCCTTGCCGAAGCCTTGGGGCGGCTTACAACACAATAAAATACAATAAAATACAATAAGATACAATAAGATACAAAAATAACAATATAAAATTAACAATATAAAATAAGTAACAATGTAAAAGATGGCTGTGATCTTTGTTGTCCTTTGTCACTTTGCTTCAAATTTTTGTGGTTAAAAAAAAAAAGTTACAGAATGGATTAACCTTATTTACATTGAACCTTATGGGGAAATTTAACTTGGCTCACAACCAATTTGGGTCAAGACCAGAGTCCTGGAACAGATTAAGTTCATGAGCCAAGGTACCACTGTATTCAGACAAAGTTCTGCCATGTCACCTATTTTTTCTAGAGAGAGAAAAAGAAAAGTACCCCAAGTAAATGCTATTGGATCAAGGACAGCACAATTCCTCCCTCCGAAAGTGGACCACAACCCACCCTGATGTTCTCCCACACAGCTGGTATTTACAGAGACAGGCTTGAATTGAGCAGACCTGGGTTCCATTCTCCATTCAGGTCATGAAGGTTGTTGGATGAACTCGGGCCGGTCATTATGGTTTGGTCTAACCTGTCTCACAAACCCAGGTCAGGTGATCTTGGCAGCTGAAACAAGCCAGCACGCATGTTGGCTGGATTTCCTCGTAGCCACATATGCTGCTTGCTGTGTCAATCTGGAATGGTATGGCCCATTGCCTGGAGTAACTCCACAGCAGCCATGGGTCATTTGAGGGCTGCTGTCCTCGTCACATAAGCCGTGACACCTGCAGATGGCCCAGCAAGCGAGACGGGTGTTGCTCCTTAGGGAAATCTGCCTGGCCACTGGCAGCTTGTTTAAGCTGGGCTGAAACATGTGGGCTGGGCCAGAAAGTGTCTGTGAGGATAAAATGGGGATGGGGGGGGGGGTGTGCATGCGAAGAATTATGTATATGGTCTTGAGCTCCCTGGAAGGCAAATGGAAAACAAATGTAATAGCTTTGAATTTACAAAATATACCCCTGTGCCCCAAGTAGGAGGGATTAGAGTTGGGCAGACCAGGTTGTGCTTCAGCAACGCGCTTCGTAGGATCATCCTACAGAAACTGAGCTCAGAGGGTTGTACCTGACATGAGTGCCCGGGCTTGCCTGAAGGGTGGGTGGGAAAGAAGGGGAGATTGTCCTGGCTCTTCCTACTGCCCTTCAGTAATTGCCCTGACTCTGTGGGCTTTTCCTGCACTTCATCTACTTTCAGTTTTGTCAAAGCCTTGAGATCCAAGCTTTGCAGAAAGAACTCTCCCTTTCCTGAATTTCCATTCCATAACCTCTAGATGGAGCTGTGCTGCAGTGGAATAGCTCACATAGACCAGGAGATCCAGAACTGCTTTCCCTGTTCCAAAATAATAATCCATTTCCCCCACTATTAAAAAAAGTCCAGGAAAGTGCTCTGAGCAGAGCAAAGCAACGTGAAAAACAGCACAAAACAAAACTGGAGGTTCACATTATCCTCTAAAGAGACTTGGAAGAATTGTCCATGAGGAATCATTCGCCCACAAAAATAAAAAAAATGATAGCGGCCCTCCTGTTAGGCATGGTGAGGCAGTTGTGTTGGGCTGCAGTTGCGGGAGGTGGTAGCAAAGTGGGGTGCGACAGCGGTGGACTGTGTAGCCTGCTCTGCACCTCTAAGCAATCCTGCCACCTTCTGATGTAGCAAAGAAGGTGAAGAACTATTCATCTACCACCCAGTCTTTGTGAATGGAGTGGGAGGAGACCACATCCAGCCCTTTGCTTCAGGCAGCAAATGCTTGCTCCAGCCCTGACAATAAAAACCCTGCGCCAGGCCTGGAGACCTAAGGGCATTCAAAGATTGCAGCCCCGCAACTCCCATCCTTCCTGATCAGGGGTCATGCTGGATGGGGCTGATGGGAGCCGAACTCCAATCACAGCTGGAGGGCCCCATGTTTCCGGTCCTTTAATTTCTATATTGCCCATTAGTTAAGATGACTCTCTGGGGATTTCTGGCCTAGATTTACATGACGGTGGACTAAAATCCCCCCTTGCAGTTGTGAGTTTGTATAAGCATTTTTGGTTGCTTTGGAGGTGGGTGGAGAAAGCTCCCGAAGTTTCAGAATTACCTGATTTTGAAAATGAGGTGCACAGAATGTGACTTCATTTTTTTCGGCTTGGAAAAGCCTGAGTGTGGCTTCTCATACAGTGAGCACAATAAAGCTCTCCAGCCCCAGAGTCCAGCCTCCAACCATGTTTCATGGACCAGAGTGCACTGAGAACAAACATTTGAAGCCAACATTTGATGCATATTCCTAGATTCACAGGTGGGATCTGAACAGGAAAAGATCCTGGGAGTTCTGGTGGAGAGCTTGATGAAACTGGTTTTCCACTGGGTTCCAGTGGAGGAAACTGGATGTTTCAGCTGTCTGACAGTCCCTCCCCTCTTTTTTAAGCATTGATGGGAATCTCATGCAGAAACACTGATTCCTAGCTATCAGCAGAGCATCTCCAAACCCGTATCTTACTTAGATAAGAGGCATCACGCAGACACCCTAGACAGGTAGGCTGCAATTCATCGGAGAAAAGAAAAGAATTGTTATCCCACAGTCATAACAGGGTCCATTTCCCTCCTCTGATTTACAGAATCTATAAAGCATTTGTCTAATGCAAATAATTCACTGTGGCATACACGATGATCTACCTCCCCTCCGTACACAATATAAAAATATTCTCCTATAACTTGGCTGTCTTGTCAGACTCTCTGGAGTTTAGCTTCTCTGTATCATTCAACATGAAAAGAATGAGAACATAAACTCACACTTAAAAAAGCTTAATAACTGATGCTCCCTCTAGGAACCTAGCAAGGTACCCCCATCATTCTGAAGCGATAAAGTTGTGCCTTAACAATAGCAGTTAAAATAATACAAGGGGACTGTTGGGCGGAAGTCATTTTATAAGCAGAGGCACAGTTGCAATGCTTTTTGTCCAGACAGATTAACTGCTCCCTACATCGAATAAACCTGCTTTTGTTTCGCACTGCCCTCATTACACTGCCTCTCTAGCAAATTTTCTATAATCTTGTTGGCAAAAGCTAAAGTTCTTTTTAAAAGTCCCCTAGCAACATGCTTGAGGACATTTCCTAGGGAACCCAGGCAATGAAGGAAGATGATCTGAAGAGCAGCTGATTCCACTGCCAATGCTTATGAAGGATTTCTATGCTGGTGCTTCAGCCTTAGCCTATTGAGTTGAGAGCTGGGTGGTGGTGGAGGGAGCTGGAAAAGGAAATACCTTTTCTCCTAGATCACTTTGGAGTCCCTCCTTCCTCTAGAGCAAGTATTAGGGGCTTATACACTAGGTATGCATGAAGAACCTGTTTTGGGGGGCAGGGATCCCTTTGATTCCCTGGGCTCCGCTCCCTGGACTCTGGTCCACTGTGTTGCATTCCTGAGTTCCAGTTCCTGGTGAGCCTGTCCACTGTTTGCAGGGCCCTCATCAGGAATTGAGCCCCAAGCTCTGGGCAAGCCGCGTCCCTCTTCCGTTCGATGTGCAGCAGAAGAAAGTTGCTCGTTGCGCCATCTACACTCTTCAAGTGTTTGTGGACTTCTTGGCTCGGCTCGCTTCCCAAGGTTGGACCAAGCACAAGAGGAAGTCTACAAATATTGGAGGGATGGATTCTGGGGAGCTTCTTCCCAGCCTTATTCTACAAGACAGGCTGAACGCACAGTCTAGGCGAATTTCCCATTCAGACTACCAGCTTCGGTCCTGCCCTTTCCCCTGCGGTGGACTCTCCTGGAAACTGGAATCATATTGCTGCTGAGAACATGTTGCCAGTTTTTCTTTTTTATAACTTTCTGATAAAATGCACTTGGACATGTCTTCCCTTGAAGCAACTTTACGCTTTTAAAGCCACCTGAGTAAACCTTCTAAACAAACCAGCGACCTGCGCTGCCGGTCGGTTACGTAACAGGAGTGGAAGCAGCGATTTTTCCAGCCCTGCCTTTGGGAGACAGAAGGCCCGATCTATGTGCAGTGCTGCACTCCCCACAGACGTGTGCAATCCTGCCTGCGCCCACGTCTGTCGCTCGAGGGTTTATAAAACATGGCCATGCAGCCTTTCTGCCAAAAAACACTCCCCAAGTGGTTTACATGCTACCAGCCCCACAAGACTGCACACATCCATGGGCTGCAGTTTAAGAAACATGACGTGCAAGGGAGAAGTGATGGGGAAGGAAGGAAAAAAGAAGAGGACTAAGGCTCCACTTCTTGAAGCGAGATTGGCGTTCTCATGGTCCCCAGCTTGGAGAGGAGCAACCTGATTGAGCTGCTCTTCCAGCAGGGCTGACGGAATGACCCTCCTTCCTTTCTTGTCCTCTGTTCTGGCATGACGGAAGGGTTGCTGATGGAAGGGTTGCAGGAGAGCCCGAGGGAGCGCTTCTTGCCCTTTGCCTCTAGGTTTGGGCAGCACTTTCTCAGAGGAGCTCTTGGCTTAGTGACCTAAGGAAGCATTGCCTAGTGGGCGCTCATCTGTTTACTGACCTTCAACAGACACATAGAAGCGATCTAGAACCTCTGTGCTCCTGAAAGGATGTGGGCTGAGTGTGCACAACCTAAAGGAAGATACTTTAAGCAGAAGCAGTCAGAATCATCTGGGGATCCGCAGAGGTCCCTGTTTGCCTGAACAAAAAAAACAGGTTTGTAGTCCCTCCATGCAAGGGGCAGTCTCTGGCAATGTTCTACTCCTTGCATGAGTGATATTGTGTTGTGTGAACCAGCGCTTGTGGAACCTTGAATCCTTTGCTGAATTAAAGCGGCCAGCTCTGAACGTTCCAAGAGCACTTCTGAGATTTGGAATTGGGCCTGTGGGCAGAGGGAGCCCTGTATAAATGATCCAGATGGTGGAAGAATCAATGAATTATCCAAGGCTCAAATGCCCACGTTTAGTCAGATCTCTCTAACATCCACCCTGCAAGGACTCTAAGAAGCCTGCCTGTAACATTAAGCACTTTTCTACATGAGGGTACTATCCTGCCACTTCACTAAGGCTTCTGCTTCTGGATTCTTTGCAGGATTAAAACCGGCCCCTTTACACACTTCCCCCCTGCATTTCATCTTTCTCTGCCTTTCCAGAAGCTCCCAGACATGACCACATGATGGCACAAAAGCACAGATCAACACAGAGGCTCATGCGATGGGGCAGCATATGAGTTGTCTAAATAAATAAATAAAATGCAGGAGCTTTTCTTGCAGCCATTTTCAGACAAGGCCAGACTCTCCTCACTGTAGAAAAGCCACAGATATGCTTGGAAAGGACAGGAAAGGCCCCGGAAGAGGACAATGTCATGGGAAACAACCACAAATTCCTGTAATTGAAGGATCATGCCTGATGCCTTGTGCAGGGAAACCTTAAGTGGATTGGCCACTGATTTACCCCAAGAAGCAGTTCTGGGTAGCACATTTTCAAAAACACCCAAGTCTCCTTCAATTTTAAGATTTAGCTTTTCATGCAAAATTGATGGGCAATTCCGCACTTCACTCGCAAAAATACTGAAAAGTGCTGAACTTGAGGCCCTGTGGAATACAACTTGTTATTGCTTACTTGTCTTCCAGCCTGGTCATCACTCTGACACAGTGTGATTTCCCAGAAATCTACCCTAGCTGAGTTGTAAAACTTTATTTTGTTAATATCTGTCTTGTCTGCTATCAAATAAATACATGTAACTATTCTAAGCGGCTGAGTCCACTGCTGAAATGCATAAAACCGATCTATATTATTATTTTGTCAGGAAGACCATGGTAGGCGGGAATAGCTGGGCTCATAAAATATGGTTGATGTTTGTTTGCCCAGTTTTGACAGAAAGCAAGAAGTTCTGGGCCCAATTTGAAAGTCAAATAAGACGTCTTAGGATAGATGCTGTGTTTTCATTATCTATATTATTTTGGCAATATTCTTTAGCAATCCATGTTACTGCCATTATAAAATGTGAAGAAGCTAGTCATAAATTTGCTAGACTCTGTATTTCACTGTCAGGTTGATAATCAGACAATAAAAGAGGTTAGAGTACTGGACTGGGAACCTGGGAGAGCCGGTTCTTGTCCCCACTCAGCTGTGAAGCTCCCTGGGTGACTTTGGGCCAGTCGCAGACTTGCAGCCCAACCTACCTCGCCAGGGTGTTGTTGAGGGGATAAGACTGAGAGCTGGAGGAGAATTATGTAAGGTGCCTTGATAGCCTTGAAAGGAGAAAAGGTGGACCATCCATGTAATATAAAATAATAATAATCTCTATTGTTGTGACTGCATTTGGTAACAAAGAGGAAAGCACAAAGATTTTCAATGGAGCTCAGACACAACACAATGCTCCATACTCAAGGGCTGAGCATGGCTTGTTGTTGAACCACAGGCTGCCATTCAGTCATGGGTTACTGCACTGTGTAAACACAGCCAAGATAGCGAGGCATGGTGAGCAACCCACAGTTCACAATCCAGCAACAAACCATGGGTTCTCCCCCCTCCCCCTCCCCACACACACACACCAGGACTAATAGCCATTGATAGCCTTCTCCTCCACGCACTTGCCCAATTCCCCTTTGCAGCCATCCAGATTAGTGGCCAAAATCACGACATCTTGTGGTAGTGAAGTCATCTTTTAAGGATGCTCTATACAAAGCAGTCCTAACCCATATGTGTGAATGCACAGATGGCTACTAGAAGAACGACAGTTGCTGGTGAGTAATCTGCCTTTTTCAGGATGTTGTGGGTGGGAGAGTGTGGCTTTACAACATTCCTGTGGGGTAACTTATACTGAATACTGCAACCCACCTGCAACAACTCAGCAGTATGGTCCAGTGATATTAGCAGTATTCCTTGTGCTGGTAATGGGGTCATTCATCCCTTCGCTGTAGTCCATTCACTGGTGCAGCCAGTCCGCATTGCTATGCTGCCAGGGAGGCTCTGAACAGTCGGGTCCCTGAGCTGATCTAAATCGACAAACTGGTGGCAGCTTTCTTGAGCTCCATCAGGAACAAGATTTTTGTAAGGCCAGTGGGTGTCCAATGGCCATGCAAAGCCAAGCCACCCCAAAATACACTGTGTCTTGCACAGTGGTCCGCGTGATGCGCCAGCCCACTGTGCCTTAGCTATGGTGGGTGGGCAGCCATCTTGGCTGCAATGAAGTAGTCGCATCCTCTGCATCATCTGAACCCAGCGAGTGTGGGTTGGTGGCATGGCTAGTAAGCCACCTCCAACCATAACACAGCCCAGGATTCTTAGCTGCTTGTCATCCAAACACAGGGAGGGAGGCTTGTTGGTGTGGTTAAGAAATCAAGGTGAATCCATTTGATTAAGTTGTGGCTTAATGCCCAGAAACTGCCTGGTATGTGCCAGCGCACCTCACAAGCCACCATAGCTTATGCCACAGTGCGTACTGGATCGCAGTTGCGGCAAACAATTACTTTGCCCCAGCTGCTGTGAGGCTTGCAGCTCAGCTCAGGCAAACAGGGAAACTGATTAGTGGGCAGTATCCTGCTAATCAGACTGTTCCAACACCGCTTCCCAGGGAGTTCTGACTCTCCTGTGCTACTGAATGTGACTCAGCTTTGCAGGTAAGGCCACGGAAAAGAAGGTTTGGGGTGCGGGGCGCTGGCAGGAAGACTCATGTGGCTAGCGAAGGCTGATAGGAAGGCAAGGCTTCTTCTCCGACTTAGCTGTTGAACTTGGGGGCTTTTCAAAGCTCCCTTCTTGTTGGAAGTGAGCTGCCACAAGTGCCTGGAGTTAAACCCTGAGCCTGGTTTGGGAGAACCTTGCCTGCATATCTGTTTATGGCGTGGATACATTTTGTTCTTCCTTGGGGTAATCTCTGAGTGGCTTATATGGATCTCTGCAAATGGACAAGGCTGAAACCTCCTTTGCTTTAACATCTTAACAGCACCTTTAAATTACCTTCCTGGCTTTGTGCTATTTGCTGGCTCAAGGATTGGCACTTGAACAGCAACACGAGCGGTTCTGGCACGGATTCGAATCTTCCAGGAGTAAGGAACCATTCTTATTCCTGGATGCTGGAGGAGTGGGAGTTCATTCCAGAGAGAGAGGTACTCTGTAGATGCTCAGAGGCTTTCTGCAGCTAGTAAAGTCCCAGAAAACACCCACAGAGCTAGTGATTTGCTTTATTAAGCTCTGCTTTTTGGGGAGGGGGAGGGGGAATGAGTGTCAGGATTTAGCTCCCATCCTGGAATCTCCTGGCAGGATTGAAGTGTCCTTCTGTGCACATCATCCCCACAATGAACCACTCTGATCTGAGTTAGTGAAATCCATCAGAATCAGAGCACGATGTCAAATGCTGGAGGGCAATTTCCACAGCTGAAAAGCCTCGGAGAGATGCCAAGGTAGCCTTATAGGAATCATGGGCGGCCTTGAAACTGGGGTGGGGAAGTGGGCAAGAGGAAGAGAGGATGAGAGATTGGAAGAATATCAAAGCTAATTTGTACAAGATTCAAATAGTGCATTTGTGAAAATTCCAGAATAAAACCTGCGGAAGGGATCAATTTTAACACTAATTAATTGCAAACGGTCAGGATAAATGGTTGCTCTGCTACACAATGTCTAATTAATTGCAAATGATTGGGAGAAATTGTTCCTATTCCAAGCAATGAGGGCTTTTGCCTCGCTTCTGCAAAAATACTCACAAACAAAACATCTTGTTAAGGTGTATTTTGAGTAAGATGGGCAAAGCAGGCACTGCTTGCTTAGGAGATTTTTTATTGTTACAAAGAAGCCCCCCTCCACACCATTTCAGCATTCAGAAATCATCCCTTCTCTTCAGGAACCCGTTCCGAGAGATTATGGACTCTTAGGAAATTGGCCATCTGCTTGCTGTAGAGATGTTACGAAAACGGCATTTTCCAGATAGAATCTATTCAAGGGTTTTTAAGGTTTCAGTTTAGGCACAAACAGTCAGCAGGAAGAGAAGTTTCAATTACTGAGCAGCAAGTTTGTGTAGCAAGCAATATTCTGCCTTCTGGGGAAAGTATTCTGTGGATGACTTCCTAGCAGAATATATGGACATTGACAATGAACTTGCTTGACCAAAAGCAGCCGCTTTTCTCAATACGATGCTTCCTGTTAGTGAATAAGGCTGCAGTTTTCTGCATTGTTTCCTGGAGGTAAGCAGTGCTGAATGCAAGGCGGCTTGCTTCCGAGTAGACACCTACCAGGACTGTTACCTTGTGCCCTTGGTCAGGCAAGCAAAGAAACATTCTGTGCAGGACATGCCGCCCAATGCTCGGCAGGGCTTGGCTGGGCACATGGCTGGTTGTGCATTGCACCAGACAGAGTGGGGACAAAAATTAAGCATAAGAAACACACATCTGAATGTGATCTCCCATCTGCAGGTTCCACCATCCGGGCGGGAAAAAGGATGCATGACTTTAGTGAGTGTCCAATGTCGGAGACTGTATGTAGGGCCGTTCCTCCTGAACAGGCAACTGGCGCTTTGAAACCAAGCACCACAGAATACGGACAGGTTTGCATGATTAACAGAAGGAAAATAAGTCACCATGGCTTATTTTCTCTCCCCATCCATGCTAGTCATGAGCTACCTAATTTGCATAATTGTCCTCACTGGGTGTGGGTTGTTGTGAAGTCCAGACTTAGTAAGGGTCAGTGATTGGTGTGGTTTACAACCCCTCTTAAAACCCTAGAACAAACCATGGGTTACAGGGTGGTTTGTAAATCAGCCCAGTGTGGCTGGGTTTGGACATCACAATAGCCCATGTTCATCAAGAGCGAGTATGCTAATCAGGTGGCTACTTATGCTAATCAGTCCCTGTGGCTTATTTTCCTTCCATGGTGGTGTGAACTGGGTTGATCGCTAGTAGAAAAGGTCCTCATGCATATTAGCAGCAGAGAAAAGGTTTGAGAATAAACCATCTCTCTCTTTAGAAACTCAATGTGTTTGGTACAATGGCTTAGCATCCTCCGGAAAAAGGGCCCTGCCCCTTGCATATAAAAATTCTGGCACGATCCTATCAGGACTGTTACTTTCCCCCTCTGAAAGGAAGGGATTGGAACACTCCGTTCCATTCTCAACGTTTCTTCTCCCCCACAGCTTTGATCCTAGGAAGGTGTCAACAGCCCGTTTCCCTGGTGTGTCCCGTCATACCACCAGTGTGGGAGGCGTGACGAACCACAGGTGGCAGACTCTGTTCACCTCCTCATCCCTGACTGGTGGGATCGTGTCATCTTTGCCCCATCCCCCAATGCCACCGAAGAGTGCCAGTGTCCACAAATCCACAGGAATAAAAAAGGGGATTATGTCTCATAGAAAAATGATCACTGTCTCTCTGCATCCTAGACTTTCCCTTACTTCATGATGCACTGCCTGTGAGACCAGGAAGGTTAGATTCTAGATTGGAGGTACCCCTTGTGTTCATACTCAAGGAATTCAGAAGAATCCAAATCAGAATGTGAAATAGAAAGGGAGGGAGCTAGAGCAGATGGGCTGTGCCAAGACACGGAGCTGGAAGAAGGGTAGGCACTTATCTGAAGGCCAGGCCCCTCGGCTGGGAAGGCAGCCCCTGATAACATCCAAGATGTACAGCAGGAAGAGGAGACTCTGAGTATAAAGTTTCTCAGAGGAAGGACTAGAAGCCCCAGTTTTTGACCCCATGACGTGGCCTCAGCAGAGAAGGGTGGCCCAATTATTGGCATGAAGGGAGGAGGTGCACTCACTTTCAGAAGGCCCCTCCCACATGGATGGGGCCCAGTCGTGTTCATAAGGAGCTTCTGGAGGTGAATTCCAGATTGGGTTCAACAAACCGCTCTGTGCATGCTCAGAGATTCAGCCTGAGTGATTTGTGCTTCTGGGTCAATAAAGAAAGCTTTGCAAGGAAAACCTGTCCGTGGCTGTTAAATCCTCGAAGGAGGAGCCTCGGCTCCCAGCATCAAGCTGCCTTCCACCACTGGGAGGCCTTCAGGCTCGCTGGGCTTCTGAGCGTGCAGGGAGACTGGAGAGGCCTTGGAGGAAGAGCACCTGCGTGGCAAACCCAGGTTCAGTCTCTGGCGCCGCCAGCAGGCCATGCAGGTGCACAATGCTGCAGTTCTGCGCGGGGCTCCCTGGGAGCAAGCACTGGGGGCTGTGTCAGGACAGCCTCAATGGCAGCCCCAGCACAGCAAACCAGGTCCAGGCAGGAAAGGCCCCGTTCGCCTCGAACTTCTGCAGCTTGACTGAAAGGTCACCCAGGCCCCCTGCAGTTACTCACGACAGCCTGCGACCGGGTGGTGGTCTGCACTGCCAACTACAAGCGTTTAGAACATACACAGAGTATTTTAGAGTTGCTGAGTCACAGGGGCCCAGCAGTTGGGCAGCTGATGACGAAATAAGGTGAACAAAGCCAGAAGGTGGGGGGTCTGCAGAGGGGGCTCAATACAACCATTTGATCGCAGGATATTAACACAGTGATCATGGGATTATTGTGAGTCTTGGCATGCAGATGAGGGTGCTTGCAATGCTGTTCACCTGGCAGCCTGACCAGTTCTTACTGATCTGCACAACAACAGCCCTGGCAGCTTCTTGGGGAGGCCATCAGGTCCCACTTCTTAAAGTAACAGCAAGTGCCAAACAGTAACCTGGCTTGGAATGTTTGGGAGCTTCCTTGAGAAAGGAGTGCAGCCATTTTGTAACACAAAGACTCATAAGCATCTCTTTTCTGCCAGGATTTAACTGAATTTTCGCAACAACTGCAAGGGGACCTAATTTCTCAGGTACTGGGACTGCCAACACATATTCTCACTTGCACACAGAGTGGCCCTTGTCCTTTTAAACAGAGCATAGCCATCCCTTGGAAGGACTCCCAGAGGACTGGCAGTATTGGTGATACTGCGACAAGGGCAGATGCAGCAAAAGGCAGCCCCTTCCACTGCAGGGCGAGGGAAGATGAGCCGGGAAAGTAACTTTCACATCAGTGCCTTGAAGCTGACTTCGCATATGATGGAGCATCTTGGCAGGACGCTCCCAGCCTCTATAGGGCTATTGGGAGGAAAACCAATATGCTTTGGGAACCATGAATTTCTGATGTCCGCAAGAAGCCTCGCTGGTGGAAGAGATGACAGCCTTGCAGAGTGCAGAAAGAATCATTGCTGCTTACAAGAGGTGTGAGCGGACTGCATATGGGCAGTAAGCAAGGAGATGGTGAGGAGGGTGCAGGATTTCTCACCTGCGGGTCCCTGGAACAGGCAGTGATGAGCTAAAGGCGGAGTAGGCACAGACGCCCCAGAAATCCTTTGAAAGGATTTCTTCAGCTCTGAATTATTGGAGTGGAAGCAGGCATTTTCCTTGGCATGCACAT
Organism: Varanus komodoensis; assembly: GCF_004798865.1. NCBI lineage: Eukaryota > Metazoa > Chordata > Lepidosauria > Squamata > Varanidae > Varanus > Varanus komodoensis. The sequence goes on from NW_025335568.1 coordinate 62,566,627, forward strand.
GACAGATTTGCTTCAGTTCACAAGGAATCCCGAGCGACAGAAAATACATTTATGCCAGTGTCTGATGTAAAATTGGCTTACTCAGTAGATACAGTCATGCCAACATTCTGAAATTCAAGAGAAGTCGATTGAGGGTCTCTTCTACCAGGTCTCTACTTTTCCCTTTTTTATCCCAGAAAGAATGTGATATGGACAGTTGCAATGGTAGCCCCATGCTTTTCAGGGCAGTAAGGCTCCTTCCTTATGGATAATCCTCAAGATTACTGTCAAGAGTTCAGACCGAGATCCATGCAGAATCATTCCAATAGACAAAACACATTAAAAATACAAGCAGGAATAGAAATGGAAAGCACCTTCCTTCCTTCCTTCCTTCCTTCCTTCCTTCCTTCCTTCCTTCCTTCGCAGGCTGATATATTTTGTTGTTGCCCCTTCCACCCATGTGCACTAATGTTTGTATTTTAAAAATGATTTCATTATTTTAAATACCTATGCATGTATCCTTGGGAACTATTTCTTCTTTTGGATTCTTTTTCATTTGTGCCTCTGTTTTGGTTTTGGGGTGTTTTCTTAGCTTTATCATCATCACCAGCACCACCTGATGTTTGCATCCTTAAATTGCCTCCTGATCTCTGACCTGTTTGCCTCTTGTACATCTTTTGGTGACTTTGGCTAATTTGTTATACTGTCACAGCAGGACTTGGTGGGCCGTTCTTGTTGCTATTGACTTGTTTACTCTGAAGTCCTGACAGATGAGCTTCTTTGACCTTTCTGTTTTGAATGGGAGCCCTTGGAATTGGGCTTCTAAGGCCAACAAATTACTTTTCTTACGCTAAATCACATGAAATTACAGATGACCTCTGATAAGTGCAAATTCGCCAAACTGTTGGGCAGAATGTCTGAGGGAAGATAGTTCATGCTTTGTTGCCTATGTGTGTGAAGCATGTTTTTGTTTTGGTTGAGAGAAATTCTGATATCAACATAGGATTAACATAGGTCCAGTGGACTTGATGGGAGTTACTCTGGAGTAAGCAGGCATACGATTGCTGATTCCAGCTACCAAAGCTGCTCCTCCTCTTTATGCCTGGAGACCATCTGGCCATACATTTGCCAGACCAACCCCTGTTCCACTTCCATCTGGCCTAGGTGGGCAGATTCCTGGGCTGACTCTAGCCACAGAGCTTGCTCCTGGCGTTGGTTCCTCGTTTAGCATGTCTGACTGGGACAACATTTCCCTGCATTGCAATGCAGATTTCTCTTTTTCTTCTGTTCGGCCCTAGTATGACTGTTTATTGGATTGTTTAATCTTCCTGCACATTTATTAATGTGAGATGTTTGACTCATGCAGAGTCATCCAGGTTAATGGGTGGGGTAGAAATCAAATGAATAGATGGCAACGTCATTCTCGTGATATTTGCCATCGCTAGTAAATTATTGGAAAATGCTGCATTTAATGTGTATTTTGTTTCTGATGCTGCAGTAAGGTGCTTTAAGTGTGGTTTTACCTGGGAAAAGTGACATACCACTAAAGGACTCAGCTGAATGGCCAATTTGGCTGTCTGTCTGTGGTGCTTTGGATGGGGGGTGGGGACCTGGAACACCACCAGGATATGGAACACCACTTTTATGGGCTCTTTTCATACTAGCTGCAGGAACAGGGTGGATCAGGAGGCAGCTCTGAGGTTGGAGCTCTATTTCTAACCTTGGTACTGGGAATTCCAAGAATCCTACGGCTGAGATATTGTCTAGGGGGGCATTGGAACTGTGTGAGAGGGCACACCCCAGTGCCCCTGTTATCTATACATGCAAGCAATTTTCAGATGAAGCACTGCAGGGTGGGGGGAAGGAGACTGGGATGCTGGCAGTCCTGGGTGGGAGTAGTTGGCACACTTCCTTAACCGGACTGGAAGTCCAAACAACCCTAAATCCCCATCCAGACAATATCAGGAGCTCAAAGGATTGCACCCCTAATGACTTAAATCTGGCCTGGCCAAACCAATCACAATTAAAATAAATTAGGTTTGACTGGATTTTAAATTGCTCTGCTAGTTTTTGAATCTCTGCCTAGTAATGCTGCCTTGGAGCCGGTTTCTTTCCTCTTCACCCTCCTGTCCACAGCCCAGTAGGAGCTAATCTGATTGCATGATATGAATTTTCAGCAGCTGAGCTTGCAATAAGATGGTTGAGGACTTTCTTATACTGCTTGTTCTGGGGAAATGTAGATTCTAATCCTCATTTGATTTGGCTAAATAAATTACAGATGTAACATAAAATGGAAATAATTGAACCCAGAAGCTGCTGCTTCAGATGAGGCAAATAAAGAAATGAATTTTAGATTGATGGAAGGAGAGCTTTTACTTATGTCAAGGTAAATATGCATAGGAAATTCCTGGACAAGTGGTGGGGATATTTGGGTTATTGCTTCTAATGTGCTCAGTTGTTCCTTCTGCGTATCCCCTCCAGTCCTAAACAACAAATGAGAACATTAAAAACCAGGGCCCTACCAGAGAGCCTGCTAATATAACAAGACTTGTCTCTGGCTCACGCTATGGCTTTTCTAGAGAACACAGTTATCGTGTGCTCATGGTTCCTCACTCATCTTCCATTGCCTGTCTTATTCTTTGTAAGCATCCCCACAGCTTCTCTTTTTTAGCTCAAAGAAAATGTGGTGTTATTTGGCAATGTCAGAACGAACTGGAATGAGACCTTCATGTACTTGTGCAATTCCACTATGCTGTAGTGCCTCCTAGTGATTGTGCAGTGGAAAGGCAGAGGAAAAACCCCCTGGGAAATACAAATATAAAGGAAGGTACATTAATTCTGCAAAAAAGGTGGGGGGAAAGGCAAACTGAAGGTTAAAAAGCTGGGTTAAAAACCTTCTGTAGAAAATCCTCTAGTGTATGTTTAGAGAATCAAAGACTGAGCTTGTGTGTGTATGTTTGTGTGAGAGAAGAAAGGATATAGCTCTTTTTAGCTCAGCAGTGGGTGAAAGAGTGTCACAATGATGCAGTTTGCACTTTTAAAACCTTAAGATGTCTTTCAGTCTCTGGTAGTCCTCTTGTCCCCTTAGGAGAGTCATTTTTCTACCTGTCAGGATGAAAATGCCAAGGATTAGCAAGCTCAGACATTGCCTATCACGGCAATCAGTCTCAGCTGCAGCAAACGTGAGTGCCTTTTTTCTTGTGGACTCTGCAGCTTCATTGCTGTCCATCACAATTTTCCATGAAGCACAGAAAAGAGTGGGTTTCTTTCTTTCCTCCCTTTCTTTAAACTTGCTCACCATAAGCTGCACCTGGAATATTGCATCCTATAGCAAAATCCTGTCCATGAGGCCTGAAGGAGGACTTGAAACAGTCTGGATTTTCCACATGTCCAGCAAGGGAGGAAATAAGTTAGCCATGAAATTGTTGGTGAAGGTCCAGGACCTACCACTGTTTTTAAAAAAGGCATCCTTGAAGAAAGGAGTAATATGGTCATGGACATCAGTTTGCAGGGTGTGATTTCACAAAACCAGAACCAGTCTGAGATCCAGTGGTGTAGTCCAAATTTTGAACTGCAGTTGTTCATTATGGCCCCATCCACATAACTATTTCCCCGAGGAGCCATCTCAGCAAACAAGTTTTCATCTTCCCCAGGATCAAAGCTTTCAAGATCAAGCCACCTGAATTTGGCATTGCATCGGGAAACAGTATCTTGTTGCTGGAAAAAATCTCTCATACATATATATATGTATGTATGTATGTATGTATGTATGTATGTATGTATGTATGTCTGCAACTGAGCTCAGGAGGTAATTCTGAGCCTCCTTGAGTTATGGCTCCACTGCAGCCCTTCCTAGATCAAGGCTGAAGGAGGCCATGTCAGGTAAGGTGGCACACATGGATGTACTGGATGAAGGCAGGCACAATGCTCTCCGTGTGGAGCCTGGTTGTCCCAGTGTATCCACTCCTGTAAGCTTTGAACCTTTCAGGAGGCATCCCTGTTTTGGGACAGGGAATGAGGTTCAGCACCATGTCTGGTTCTTGTAAATTTCAGACTAAAACACTGAATGGATGCACCGGCCCACTGACACCAGATCCACCAGTCTGTACCGGTTACAGAGAAGGGTTAGGGTTAGGGCACCCTGGCTTGTCCTTACGAACATGCCTTCTGATCAGAAGGAAACTGGGGAAAAGCGTGGTTATCAAGGTTCAAGCATTCAAAGGGGAAATGGCCGTGGTAAGCACTGATTGGCTAGTACCCTTAACATTATAGATCTATATCTCCGCTATGGGGTAATTTCACAACTTTGTTGAGATCTCTTTGGGCTTCTTTATAAAAGGAAAGAGGCATGAGGATTTATTCGCACTCTAATCTGAAGCACATCCATAGGGCAAACCTTAGAGCCATCATTCGTGTGTCGTCTGTGTGCTTATAAAGTCTGCTGCAAAACCGGGTGTGCATAGTGAACAACCTTTTGTGTTGGCTGTTAAGAATCTTACATTAGTTCTCCCCCTTACATGTAATCTTGAAACTGTCCAGAATGGAGAAGGAATTGCTGCTTTGTGTAGTGCTCCTGCTGTAATCACACAGATGTTTCAGGGACAGAGTAGTGGACCAAAACCTCCATGGGATGGAGGAATCAAAAATAAATTCTGTCAGACTAATTTAATCTCACTCTTTGACTGGGAAACCTCCCAAATGGACACAATCAACCTCGACTTTGGCACAGCTTTTGACACAGTGCCCCATAACATCCCGATAAGCAAATTAGCAAAAAGTGTACTAGATAGAAAAACCGTTAGGTGGCTGCAACACTGGCTGCCAAATTGGACACAAAGAGTGCTCATCAATGGCACCTTTTCAAAATAGAGGGAAGTAACTAGTGGGGTACTGCAGAGTTTGGTTCTAGGCCCAGTGCTCTTCAAACTCTTTATTAATGATTTAGATGTGGAAATACAAGGAATGATAATCACATTTGCAGACAACACAAAACTGGGTGGAACAGCAAACACCTGGAAGACGGAATGAAGATCCAGAGTGATCTTGATAAACTTGAATGCTGGACTGAAAGCAAGAAAATGAAATTCAGTAGGGATAAATGACAAGTCCTCCATCTAGGAAAAAGAAACCAAACAACATTGATGCAAGTGTGGGGAAAATGACATACAGAGACATTTTTCTCCCTCTCCTGGAATCATGGGCCTTGGAGTCATTCCATCACAGTTTCAGGACAGATAAAGGGAAGTGCTTCTTCACATAGTGTGATAAACTCTGGAATTCCCTTCTATAAGATGAAGTGATGGTGAACAATTAGGAGGGCTTTAAAAGAGGCTTGGACACATTCATGGAGGAGAACGCTATTAATGGCTACTAGTTCTGATGGTTGTATGTTACCTCCAGTTTGCAAGCTTTACCAGTTGCTGGTGAATGTGGGTTAGAGGGTACTGTTGCAGTCAGATTTCTGCTTGTGGATTTCCTGTGTGAGTACGATGCCGGACTAGATGGACCTTAGGTCTGAGCATGGTTCTAGGCCTCATGTTAATTTTCTGTGGAGAACATTAAAGGAGAACATTAAAGCTCCTCCCAGCTACCTGAGAATCTACCAAACTCCTCTATGAATTGGTTTCTGTGCAGTGCTGTAAGACTGTGACTGGATGCAGATTTAGCCATATTTGAACAGACCCTTTAAAATCAGTCCGACTTAAGAAAGGCATGAGTTCAATTGGACTAGAAATGTCCAATAAACCTGGATGCAATCTTATGTGTTAACTCCTAGAACTGACACCGACATTCTGCTTCTCTTCCAACAAGTTGAACATACCCAATAAATGCTGAGTTTTGTTTTCGTTTTACAAATGTGTTTGAATGAGAAGAACTTGCTCAGAAAAGTCTCTTGCTCTTGCTTATAGTTAGTTAGTTGATGGTAGTTCAAAACAGAGATAAATAAGTCCAGGTCTGGCCCTGGGATCTCTACATGGCCTTCATTTTGTTATTCCCCAGTTTGCTGAAAGAGTGGATAAGAGGAGGGCTGAAAAGAACCTTTCCAAGCAAGAGTCTCACCCAAAAGAGGTGCTAATAATGGATCCTGGTATTTCCTAGCTGAGGGCCAGGCTTCCAGGGTTTGGTGGTGCCACTGTGGTAGGTTTCTCTGTCAGGTCACATTAAATGACTGAGATGGCCCGCAGCACCGACACGCGCGAGTGCCAGCCATTTGCCGGTACAGTGGAAGGCAATAGCTGGCCATCATTTTGGATTTCACGCCTGTCTGTCACAGAGATCTCATGTGACAGTTGGACATGGCTGGCACCGCACTCTGGTCGATGCTGATATTCTTGCAAGGGACGGCCACCCGTTGGGCTGTCCATCCCATGCTGCAGACCGTGTTGCTCGTTGCAGTGCCACAACACCGACGCGTTTTGGGCTGGGTTACGCTTGCAGCCCCTGCTCTGAACATCAAGGAGAGGGCCATGCACGGAGGCAGGCTATGGGTCTGCGTAGCTCAGCATTGCCTGCACCAGGGCTGTTGGAATTCTTTTAGCAAAGAGCCAAAAACCATTCTGCAGATGCTCTGGGGGATGCATTCCAGTGGCGGGAGGCACCGCGGATAAAAGGTACAGGTGCAAAATACCCCAATATCAGTATATTTTATCTTAAGCTCTTACGGCCAGTTCCTGAGCTTTAGAGGTGCCATTTCAATCTTTCCGAAAGAGGGAGAAACTGCAAAAGCATACCAGGAATCCGTGAACTGGCCAGGAGAAGGGGGGTGGTCCTCTGAGGACCCTGGGGGGCCAGCTTGCAGCCCGGGGAGGCAGGATTGGGCAGCTGGTCCTGAGGTTCTGCACCCCTGGTCTATGAAAAGCGTAAGTGACTCTCCAAGTGTTCAGGGGTCTTTTCCAGCCTTAGTCCCCAGGAACTGAATCCAGAAGTTTCGCATGCAATGCAAGCGCTCTACCATGGAACTACCACCTTCTTCCAAAGGAGCCGCCATCTTTGTCCTGCTTATTTGTGCATGTCCAGGATCTTCATCCTAGCAATAGTTGCATGTGGGTATTTCATACTGCCTTTTCTCAAAGACAATCCCATACATGTCTTAGTGGTTTCCACCCCTGGTTGGTCATATTTAAAGTCCCCTCCTTGGAATCAAAGGGGCTTGTATACCACCCTTTGCTTTTGCTTTAAAGTTAACTATTCATGGTACGTGTGTATATTACAAAAATGTTTATTGATTGGAGTAAGAAGGGTTGGACCCTCAGGAGGCATATTTAGTACCAAGGACCCACAGGCAATGTCCAAGGAACACCAACAACTGGCTGACTGGTGACATCACCCAGCAAATGGGCTCCAGAGACAGGGCCTTTTCTGTGGAGGCCCATTTCTGTGGAACTGCCTGTCATTGGGTTGTTTTCACGTGTGTGTGCGTAATTTGATTTTAAAGGCCAGGCTGTTTACATCAGGTGTTCCTGATGAATTCCAAACCAGCTTTGTATTTTAAATTAATAATTTTAAAATGGTTGCCGCTTGCTTTTACTGTTTGCAGGTCTTGTTTTCTGTGGGTTTTATACTGGGCAGGGTGGGCACATAGCCTTTGGAGCCCTACTCTGGGATCACAGAACTCTGAAAAACCCCACGACCCCTCAGATGACTTTGGGAGTTCATCCGACTGCACCCAGCATCAGATAAAGCAAAACAAAAGAAAATGTACAATAGAAAAACATGGGTTAGTGCAACAGAAAAGATGTTGTGCCCCCATGCTCTAAGACATATATTGATTCGACTTAGTGGTGTGATGCAGAGCCCATGTCCCTTGGGACGCCTTGTGATTTGCTTAGATGCTCGTGTTTTGGAAACTCAGTGACTGGATTCACATGAAATGCCAGCTCCTCCCCTCCACTGCTCCACCCAGATCCATGTTGGAATCAGTGCAGCGAAGGGCCACAAGGATGAGGGCCAGATTGCAGGGAAAGCCATATGAGGCAAGACTGAGGGAACTGGATCTTTTCAGCCTGGAGAAGAGGAGACTCCGAGGGCATCTGTTGGTGACATACAGGTATGTGAGGGGACATCACACGGAGGTGGGTAGAGACCTGTTCTCCCCTGCAGAGGAGGGCAGGATGCGCTCCAATGGAGCAAAGCTCAAGGAACCAAGGTTCAATTTGGATGCCAGGAAGTACTTCCTGATAGTTAGGACCCCGAGGGTGTGGAATGGGCTTCAAAAGGAGCTGGTTGAAGCCCCATCGGTGAGGGTGTTCAAGGCTAGACATGCACATGGTAGGCATGTCACGAGCAGAGCAGGCTGCAGTCAGGGTCAGACTAGATTTATTTATTTATTTATTTAGGGAACTTCTATGCCGCCCCGTTCGCCGAAGCCTCAGGGCGGCTCACAAACATAAATAAATAACATCCTATAAAACAATATAATTGAACAGTATAAATTAAGTCGCCCTGGCCAAAGAATAAAATAAAGAAATAATATTAACAATTAAAATAAATTTGAATAAAAAGGTCTTTGCCTGGCGCTGAAAAACAAATAAGACTAGATGGCCTGGGAGGCCCCTTCTGACTTGCTCTGTTTCTGTGTTTCTATAAGCCAGAGGGCTCGTTGGGTCATGTGAATGCCCCATGGCTTAGAAAGCTACCAGTGGAAGCTTTAAGCCACCCTGACGGGCCATGACCTGCTATAAGCTTGGCAGCAGCAGTGTTAGTTTAAGGCAGAACAAGAGGCGAGTGGCTCCCCATGCCCAGCAGGCCCCGTGGCTGCTTAGTGGCAGCAGCAGCGCTGGATGGAGGGATGTCCAGTCTACTTCCCAGCTGCTTCTCTCCACCACTGCAGGAAAGGGGCAGCAGGAAAAAGGGGAACTGTGGAGCGTCCAGGTGCCCCATGGCACACCTGCGGAGGACTGAGGAGGAAGGAGGGGGAGGCAAGGCACACCGGAGCTGCAGCGGGCCGGTCACACGCCAGGCACATTGTAGGGAGGCTGGTCAATCAGCCGGATTGCAGCGGTCTGGTGCAGGGTGACCTGCGAACCCAGCTAGCGGCTGGGTTCAGACCATGCAACAAACCATGATGCTTTCCCACCATCGTTAGTCTGTTGCGCAGCAGAAAGTATTCAGAAAGCTGACACATGCGAGCCACTGATACTTAGCCGCCTTTAAGAAATGGCCGCTTATCTCAAAATTGGCATGGCTGAGAATAGCACTTCAATGGTCAAATAAGCACAAATAGGAATAGGATTAAAGGGGATAAGGTTAGATTTCATGGCGCTTTTAATGGATGAAGTCAGTTTGATGATGACAGAATTTCTATCATTTCTTCTTTGCATTGTTAAGAGATTTTATTTTCTTTGTGGACAGCCACAAAAGCAATTTAGAGCAGCCTTCCATTGATCAACACACTCAGATACTATTGCCTTTGTCTTAAAACACTTCTATTGATCTAAAATGTCAAATCTTACCATTCCCCTGTCATCACCCACATGCACAAGGAACGTCCAGTGGAATCACTGAAGGCTGCAAGGGCAGAGTTCAGCCTTCCCCAACTTGGTGCCCTCCAGACGTGCCCATGCTGGCTGGCTGGAGGGGAGTTCTGGAGGGCATAAGCCTGGGAAAAGCTGCTATACATGTCTGGATGCAAGGCCCAGTGAACTCAATGAGAGTCACGTCATGTCTTCAGGTGCCACGAGTCTTGAAGGTTACGGTCCTGTGCATCTTCAGACATAAAAAGTCCCCCACATCTGGAGGAATCTATGGATTTTGTAAGACCCTTTCTGTCTGGGTGCTCACGGACAGAATCAGCTTTTTTGCATGGGAATTCGGTGCACCCCATGCATTCCGCTAATTGCCTTGTTTGGCTCTGCTGCCTAGTCCATGGCATGCCATCTGCAAGTCCAAGTTAGGGATGAACAGATACGAATCACTGCAATTCACGAGCGTCTTCAGTTATTTCATACAACAGTGGCTACGAAAAATGGTCCTGTATTTCTTTAGAGAGCTCACTCTCACTCGGCTTTGTTTGCTCTCACTGAGTCATGCAAATGTGACTGACTTCCTCATGCTTCCCTTTATATCCTTCCCTTTATTACCTGATCCCAGTTGTCTGGAATTACCCATGTGGCTGATCAAGGAGGCATTGTCTGCATTTTCCATGAATACCATGTATCGACACCGGGGGTCTCCAACTCGCGGCCTGCAGGCCAATTGCCGGGACGGGAGGGGCACGGGGCAGGGGCCCTGCGGCCTGCAAAGTACCGGCGGTGCCCGGGCCGGCCTCTGGGAGCCACGCGGGATCAGCGGCCCACCACCACCGCTTGATGCGGCCCAGCCTCACCCAGACCGCCCCCAGGTCAGTTGAGTTTGAGACCCCTGATCTACGCTGACATCAGAGAGCCAGTGTGGTGTAGTGGTTAAAGCACAGGACTGGGACCCAGGTGATCTGGGTTCTAGTCCCTGCTCAACCATGGAGCCCACTGGGTGACTTTGGGCCAGTCAGACTCTCAGCCCAGCCTACCTCACAGGATTGTTGTTGTGAGGCTAAGACTGAGAGGAGGAGGAAAAGAATTGTGTAACCTGCCTTGGGTTCCTTGAAAGGAAAATAAAAGGTGGATATAAATATAATTAAGATAAATCACAGCCAAATCTGATGTTTGCATAGCTTTGGGCAGTGTCAGTCCACCTGGGACAGCAATCCAACAAATTGCTGCAAAGACAAAAAGCTACAAGGCCTGTGAGCAAAAATGGCTTCAGGGGAGTAGCAAAGAGGGAGAAATGCTGACAGCAAATATTATTGGGAAATAAGAGAATATTTTCACAATGGAAGTGGAGTAATCTCTCTGTGTGTGAAATCTTCCTCTCCTTGAAAGCGCTATTTTCAGCCCAACAACTGAAACAGCGAACATATTTAGTGCTTCTCTAGCCAGAATCTCCAGCAAGAGAGAGAAATGCTGCAAGAACCCCTCCCCGGTGGCAGGCTCTGTTTTCAAACAGGGCTTGCTCTGCCTGTGCTTTGTCTGTGGCCGTGTCTTTTTATAAATCGGTGCGTAAGTGCCGGGGCACTGAGGGAGCCGACAGCGCAGCGTGCTGGGGGGCCCGGCGGGGGGCCTCTCTCAGTCTGCCTGGCCCCATTTCCAGGGAAAGAGCTCAGTGTCATGGTGACAACACTTAATCATCCTCCCGGGTTTATTCTCCCCCAAAAGAAAGTTAGCAAAGTTATAATATTATAACTTTGGGTTGAAGCAGGGGCTGTACCTCTATGGCAGTTATGGTGAACCTTTTAGAGACCGAGTGCCCAGAGTTCAACCTAAAACCCGCTTATTCATCGCAAAGTGCCAACACTGCAGATTCAAATATGCCAGGGGGATACACACACACACACACACACACACACAGAGCACACTGACCGGCCGTGTGAAAGCTTGGACGAGTGGCAGCCAATGAGTCATGGCTCGTGATGTCATCACCTGGTGCACATGGCCCCATGTGCGCTGGCATCTGATGCTCGGCTGCTGGGGCGACTTGGCTCCCGTGCCGACAGAGAGGGCTCTGTGCGCCCACTGCGGCACGCATGCCATAGGTTCGCCACCACTGCTCTATGGTGATGAGCTCACAGCTCTTTCTGTGGACTTGGTGCATGCTAGCTTGGGAAGAGGGAAGAGGGCTGTGTCAGCAGGATAGCCATGGTGTTTAATCTCTTAGGAGATCAATAAGCGCCTTGACCTGGGTCGGATGACACAACTGCCATTGTGACTTTATTAGCTACTGAGGGGCTGAGATGCACCCACCGTTATGAATGGGCAGCTCCTGATTGGGGCTTGTTTGGTCATTTGCACCTGGCCAGAGAGGGTCACTGGTGTGTAATGGATCCTCACAAAACCCGAAATATATTGAGGGATATGTGAGGGTTGTTTAGACCTTGAATAACCCTCCCTGGCCAGGTTTCCATGACACGGGGGTTGCATATGCTTCATGGAGGATGGCCTGATGGGCCCCCACCCTGACGGGCTCCAAAGTGACCCCCATTTCTCTCCCCCTGCTCCCCCTCTTGGAAGAAAATTGCACCTCCCTCACACAATCAAGCTTAGGAAAAAGGTTTCTATTACTACTGTTGGGCTTTTCTTTCAACTTAATTTCCGTGTAAGGGTATTTCTATTTTTATATTTCTATTTTTATTTTGGTGGGATGTTGTGGGATGTGGGGAGGGGGATTTAACCTCTCCCTTTTTAGCAGGAATCCTCTCAAAATTGCTGTCTGCATGGAAATGAATCTGTGAAAAATACCTTCCCTCCATTGTCACCGCAGGGAGTAGAACCAAGGCCCTGGGATTCTGCGGGTCCAGCCTTAGCACTCCTCTTGGGGTGGGCCAACTTTACTACTTCAAAAATAAGTGCATGATTATATGAGGAATTCTGAGCAGGGTTGGAAAGAAGAGCCCTTTCCCATGTGATAGGTTAGCAAGTTGGCACCCATCAGAGGCTTTAGACCACAACTCCCATCATCCCCAGCCAGCCTGGCCAAGGCAACCAGGGAGGAGCCAGACTGGGGAAAACTGGATTGAAAAGTAAGAACAGTGGCAGAGCCTGGTCTGACAAGAACAGAATACCTGCATTTTTTGATTAAGAGGGGTGGAGAGGTCTTTTCTATCTTGCATCGAACCCCCACAGTTATCCCTGTTCCTCCAGAACTTGGCTGAAATCACCACTGGAGCTGTAGGAAAAGTGTTTCCCAAGCAACAAGCCATTGTTTTCTGTTGCAGTGGAATGCATTTGGAGGAGCTTGGTCTTGAGTGGGCAATTAATGGCACAAGCCAGGTCTGGAGCATGCTGGGAGTTGTGGGTCTTTTTTCCGCCTAAACTTGCAGAGGATTGCAACCTAACCCCTTTTAGCTTCACCAAAGTCCTGTTTCTGGTGGATATAATAGCTACTAGAAATGTTTCAGATCAACACATATCTGAATGTTGGCCTCACCATGCAGACACACCTATGGGGACTATTATAATGCATGCCTATTTGCAAAATATACCCCTACTCTACTGGGTAAGAACACTCTGCATTGTGCACATAAACAAACTGACAATCAGTGAACAAATTGGTCTTCGGGCACTCTAAACATTTGGTATGATCTTTACCATCCACATAAAGAGCTGATAGCTATGTGGGTTGTCAGTTTGCTTCTGCTTTCTGGCGTACACATGGTTAATTCTCCCTTCTTTCGTTGTACACAATGGAGTAAGACAACACTGATGGTTTTGTTTCTGTGTTTCTTGTCAAGTTCTGAAAAAACTTGTGGTATTGCTTTGACATAATAAGAAACTGTTTGGTTCCCCAATGCATGCTTTCCGATTTTCTTTCCCAAATGCTCATTTATGAAAACTCTAAACCCCCTCCTGTCTCACACAGCATTCGGCATGAAGTGAAAATTGCCAAGTTTGTTTGCAATCAAATCTTTATGTGCTGCTCACAAAAAGGGCATTTCCCAGTGATCCATTGCCTCGCTTTGGACTGGCTATGGAAGCACCTTATATTAAAAAGTCCTTTTCTTTACCAAGGTTGGGCAGAAGAGGTGCCATTTGGCAGATTCACTGTGTCCTCCCTCAAGAAAAGTCCAAAGAAAACATGGACCACTATGTTGTTGCTGTTTTTTTAAAAAGAATGGGGCTTCATTGTACAAAGCATAATTGAGTGATGGGATTCACTGCCCCAGAGAGTCCACAGCTCCTAGTTTGATTGCTCAGAAGCAGAATTCTTTTTGAAGGAAGTATTGGGATCCTTAGTTTGAAATCCAACAGTCTCTGTCCTCTAGGGGATCCCCCCTCCTGAGCTCCAAAATCTATCCCCAGATTTTCTTCTGCTGGGTGGGGAAAACTCCCAAAGCAGATCTAAGGTGCATGCACTGATCCAGGGAGAAGTCAGATTGCACAAGATGGCATGATATTGGATGTTACCCTAAGCACGATCCATTCAGGTTCTTTTATGTTGTTTTCTTAATGTATTCCAGTTGGTTCTAATAAACATATTGTCGTACTGTGAGGATAAGAGCTTCTTATCGGCAGTACGGCAATACACAGTACCTTAGAAAAGCCATGCTGGATCAGACCAAGGTGTATCTAATCCAGCTTTCTATTCTCTCAGTGGCCAGGCAGCTGTCCCTGAAACCCAGAAGTGGGACTTGACTGCAGCAGCCCCTTTCTTTCCTTGTTCCCAAGCACTGGCATATGCAGGCATTTTGTTTCTGACGCTGGAGGTATCATGCTGGCAAAAGGACCAGTAGCCATTGAGAGCATTATCCTCTATGAAAGGGCAGAATTGGGATTCCCCCATGCCTAAATAGGTTGCCACAGATATCTAAGCTTTTGTGCACCTAACGCTTGATAGAAATTTGCAGCGGAGGACCAGTTGATACAAAAGAACAAGACGCCACTCCCCACATGTTTATTTTTGAAAGGAATTGAAGTGGGATATGAAAAATACAGCTTCCATTAGAAGAAGGTCCCTCGTGTCCTATCCTGCCACATGCCTCTTATGACAGGCTGCTAGCAGAAGGGCATTATGAAGGTGTGTTGGTTCATTACGATGGCGACATTATCGCACAATGTTAGCATAGCGAGGCAAATGGGGACTTGCCGCACTTGCTGTGAAACACCACAACCAAGCCGTGTGTTTTCCCCACGTGAATGTGATCATAATAAAGATCGTGCTCCTTGAATAATGCATGTTCTCAAAGTGCTCTCGGATACTTTAAAATTACCCACTTTTGGCAGATATGTAGCTGTTAAATTTTCATCAGAGGCTCTCTCTCTCTCTCTCTTTTATCTGCATGTCTCATAAACCTGCCTATTACTCACAGATGAATGTTTCTTCGCACTTCTCTTGTTTTGAATGTATGTTTGTGCTTTTGGGGATAAATAAATAGCAGATAGGAGAGTGATGAGCAAGCTGAAAATGTGATAGATCCAAATGATGCACCTGACTGAGGCCTCTTTCTGCAGTTTGTGGCCTAGCTTCTCTCAGCATCCATCAGGCTCTGACGTTAGGCCCAAGCACTTCTTTGACCGGCAAATACTCATTTGGAATTCTGTGCCCTTTTCCAAAAGTATATTCTAAATGGGGAAAACTCCAAACTCCCAGGCAAGGGCTGCTAAAACGGTGGAAGCTTTGGACCACTTTCCCAGTGCATGAAGGCTTTGGGGCCTGCTGTTTTCTTAAAGACGTGACAGGACTAAACTAGCAAGGTACAGATGATCCTAACTTGCTTATTTAGAATTACAGAATTTCAGACATGGAAGGGCCCATTTTGGCCATCAAGTCCAACCTCTGCTCGGTGCAGGAATGTCATTTAAATCATCCCTAGCAGGTGTCTGCCCAGCTTTACTTGAATACCTCCAGGGATGGAGAACCCACCACCTTCCTAGGCATTTGGTTCCACTTCTCTGACCTTTAGGAAGTGTTTCCTGATATTCAGCCTTCTTGTAACAAGCCTGTTATTTTATGTCCTGGAGCCGTGGATGGCAGAAAACAGGATGTGGCCATCTTTTGTATGAGAAATACTTCGGTACATCAAAAGTGTTATCTTATCCATCTGACTTGGGTTTCTCTTCTCAGTCTAGAACCAATGAAGGGCTTCTCTCTCTTTTAAACCCTGTGTGATGTTAGCGTGCGCGTGTGAATTTAATGTGCATGGAGAAATAGCTTGGTGGGACATCTCCCGGACTCACACAGGCTGGTTCTGCTCTTGCAAAAGGCCCCATGGAGGTAAAGAAAAAGTTGGGCTTATCTTCATGCTGTGTGTTTAACACAGCATTCACTTTAGCCTGAAGGGAGGACATGACAGAGATGTATTAAATTATACTAAGGTGGCAAGCAGAAAAATGGAGAGCAGAATTTCCTTCCTCTTTCTCTCATAATAGTTCAGTTGCTTCCCTTACTGCTTCTGTGGTTGTTTTCTGGGATGCTTTTTTTGGTTTGTAACTGTTTTAAGGTGCAATTCTATAGTATTCCAACACTGTATGGGAGGCCAAGAATAGGTCAGATTCCAAGATTTGACCTGCAAAAACACTCCTAGGACTCCAACTTTGGAAGGTCTTCCTTCTGCTCTTGCAGCCAGTGCAGCTCCTTCTGCTCTGGCTGAGCTCTGAAGGCTGAAGATCATTTCTTAGCTGGCGTGGAGGGTCATTCATGTGAGTGGGTGGGAGAGGAGCACGGCACTGCCTGCCATGCCCTGAAGAAATTCAATGCTTCCCCAGGCACTCCTTCTTACAAGGAGAGGAAAAACATTTAGGCAGTTGAAATAGGCAAAGGGACCACAGAGGCAATCCACCTGCTTTCCACTGCATGCCCACATTCCTGTGAGCTTGGAGGATTATGGGAAGCCAAATCTGATGGTGTCCGTATGCAGAACATATCTAAGTAGATGCTTAAACCCATTGGTCTGCTGAGAATTGCTGCCTGCTTCCATTCATATTGTATTTGTATATTTGTAAATTAAGCAAAAGTGTCAAAGTCACTACAGGAATCCAACATTGTCTCAACCAAAGAAAAATAGACTTAGTAGTCCCGTTTCAGAATTTTTACCATTTGGAAGTGAGGAGCATGCAAGAGTATGTTTTAGGTTCTCTGAATTGACTCTTCCGGTTCCCAGGTGTTTTGGGACCAACTGCTTATCTGAAAAACATTTCCCCAGTTATCCATAATGTGGAAATGTTGGTTTTCAAAAATGTTAATTTTGCCATTTTAAGAATGGGGAGCTCTCAAGTACATTCAAGGAACATTGGGGTGTGTCCATGTGAATGCCACACATCCCTGCTTTGATGCAGGAGTGCACAAGCTCTTTGGCCCAAGGGCCGAATTCCATTTTGGACAAACTCTTGGGGGCCGCATCCCTGAGGTGGGAGGGGCTGAGGGAAAAAGGGACGGAGACCAAAGGCAAAGCAGGAAGGGCCAAAATACCCCAAACGCACCAGCATATTTTAGCTTATCACTGTTATTTCCAATAACTAAACCTTAGGAGAGGCATTTCAACACTTCGGGATGGAGAAAAAGCTGCACAGCAACTGGGAAACCATCACATGATTGATGTATGGGGAAAAGAGGACGGGACCATTCGGGAAACCTTTGGCTCTATGGTCTGCACCCATTCTTTAGTGGCCCACCTCTCCAAAATCTCAGGAAACAGAAATCAACGGACCTGGGCTCCCAGGACTGGGAATCGGTTGTATCTGGCACAGAACCCACTCCTCCATTGAAGGGACCCAGGAGGAGGGTGCCCAGGAAGCGGAGGCGGAGAGAGACGATGGCTCCCGAGACGTACTGGACAGTACCGTGGTCCACGATTAGGCTGATTAATCTGTACGTTCTGTTGGCGCTGTTGCTCCAATGCCACAGGGAGATAAAGACACGAAAGGTGGCTGACGTGGCTGGCTCGGTAAAATTTGTCCAAGAGAAGATCTTTTGGTTGAGCCGCAAAGAAAAAGGGAGGATGCCGCCCAGTCGGTGGAGGAAATTGTGGCCGTGGTTGTCTGGGGCTCATGCCCCGGTCACGTAATGTATGTATACCGCTCTTGCTAGGAAAATTTCGGTAAGACACATGGCATGAACCTATCAAGGAGAAGTCTGTAGAACATTCTTTCTGTAAATTTGATTTGTAAATTTTGGGAATCTTGTAAATGGGTGTACATTTGGAATGTTGATACCTTGTAAATATTGGATGGTCTACTTTTCTTGTTTTGTAACGTTGCAAGTTTTGTGCCTTTTGTAACTTTTGTAGTATGGTTTTATTTAAATAAAAAAATTTCAACTTAAAAAAAAAATTCAGCCTAACCCTAACCTTAACCCTAACTCTCCAGGTTCTAGTATTATGAGAGAGGGAGGGAAATGCATCCCTCTCCACTTTCTGCACACCATGCCTAATTCTGCACACCTCTGCCATGTCTCGCCTATAACTGGGAGTCCATAAGCTCAGAAGAGCCCTGCTGGAGCAGAGCAGGGCCAATCTCATCGAGCCTCCTGTTCACCCAGTGGCCAGCCAATGGTCCAAGGGGACCAGACCCACAAGCAGGATATCTCCTGCCCAGTTCCCCAGCAACTGGCGTACGCAGGCAGACTGCCTCTGATACTGGAGCCAGCACATGCCCGTCCTGTTGGGGAGCCTTGGACAGCCTTTCCCTCCATGAACAGCGCGACAAGGAACATACGTAGGAGTGTGCTGACAGGCACACAAGTAGCTTGCTGGACTGGTGTCCCCAGATACACGTAAATCCAAATGCACAACCGAAGCGGTGTGTGGACTAGAAACCTCCAGATGCGGTATCTCTTCCACACCTGGGCCATAGTGCGTGCATGCACAAGCACACACACACATGCACACACACACACAACAACCAAAAGCTGAAAAAGAATTCGATGTAAAAGTTTGTTTGTTTGGAGGGGAGATAAGAGTAAAGCAAAATTAGCAGTCCAGAGTGCATTTTCATTCTTTGGAAAGCAGCAAAAAAGGGGGTTTCGGGGATAGAACTGTCATAGACTGGTGGACTCAGACTGGTGGTTGCGGTGATCACAGTTTGGCCACCAAACTGTGATTTTGAGCACCTAAGATTTTGAGCACAGGTTTGAGGTTTGGGGAGCCATCGTTAATACACCTCTTGCAAAGTAAAACATAACCTGCACTGTATCACTGAATGAGGTTCACATTCACACATGCAACTCCACCTGTGCTCTTGAACACGTAGCTTTGTACCTGCTCAGTGCTATCCTTGTCGCGTCTACTCACAGGTAATTCCGAGCAAGTTTAATGGAACTGATTTCCGGGTAAGGGCATAGGGGTTGCTGACAGAGAACCTGTTTGGGCTTGTCTAGAGCGGGATCAGGGCCTAAACGTTCTACACGGGGTTGCAATAACTATAATTTGCCTTCTATTTATGTCACTGATTTAGGGGTAAAGTAGATGGTGTTGGTGGTGGTGGTGGGTGGTGATTTTCATTTCTAGACTATCTCATAGCCAAACCTCTCTGGGCAGTTTACAACAGTGAATAAAACAGAACAATGAAATATAATACAGATATCTTAAAAACAAAGTGACATTTAAATTAATTTAAAACATACAGTAATGACCTGCAAAGGGAAAGAACCACCTGGATAACGCCCTTAGGCTGCTGGGTCACCAAGGAGATCTTTAAAGGCCTCAACACGAAGGGCTGTCTTAAGCTGGAGCTGAAAATGTGGCAGGTTTGGCACCAGGCAGGCTGCAGTGGGGAAGTTCTTCCAAAGATGGGGGCCACCACAGAGAAAGCCCTTCCCTTTGTTGCCACCCTTAATGCCTCTCTCAGCCCAGAG
Source organism: Varanus komodoensis (assembly GCF_004798865.1). Lineage (NCBI taxonomy): Eukaryota > Metazoa > Chordata > Lepidosauria > Squamata > Varanidae > Varanus > Varanus komodoensis. The sequence goes on from NW_025335568.1 coordinate 62,585,923, forward strand.
CTTGAGCAAAGCATCTAAGCAGGTCACAGCTGAGAGAGGGGCTCTGGAAGGTACTGCTGTCACAAGCTGTGTAAGGCTTTATTGGTTAAACCTAGCACCTTAAATTGGTCCTTAAAGCATCCAGGCAGCCAATGCAGGTAAAGAGAAGTTAGCAGATGATGGGCAGAGGAGGCTGTTGCGTTCATGTCCTGCTTCCAGACTTTGCCCTGTGGCATCAATTTGGCCACTGCATGAACAGGCTCTTGGTCTGAACCTACAGAACTGTTCTTTCATGTAAAAAATGGTGGGAGTCGGTGTCAGGGAGATTAGATCGGGGAACGCTAACCTTCCTCAGTACACCATGTTTGTAATTAACCTCTCAGTCCCAAAGCTCATATTTCTTTGTGGGGGAAAGTTTCAGGTACCACATTTCCAATTTTAGTAGGGTGCAGGAGAGAGAAGAGTTTGTAACTCTAAATAATGGACAAGATTGCTTGGAAACGGTTGCTTGTGCAGGTGTAGTGGCGAAATAGCGGCACTATTTCAGAGGCTAACTTTTCTGGCTGTCAAAGTCCACAGATATTTTATCAAGACATTCATGATTACCCCAAGCCAACAGCATATTTTATAGCACATGGCCCATTTCTCTCTTGCTGAATGTCCAGCTACCTATAATCTAACTCTGTTTCCCTTCCTCTGTTCCCTCCTGGTTAGCGCTGAAAAAGAGGCCTGATGATATATCCACCCTACAATTTCCCAATTTAAAAAGTGTTCGATCCAGAGATAACATGTTAGCTCCAAGAACATGATGGCATCCCGCCCACCCCTTGGTTTGCTGGCTAGGCTATTTTCTACATTGGTGATACCACCCACATGCCCCTTCCTCTATAGCTTTTTTGCTGGACTGTGCAGAAATTGTTCCTGCTTGTTTCACTTTCTTGGCCAAGGGCTTTTGCACATCAGGATGTTAATTCACTGCCCTACTGAGGCTTTGGGTCTTAGTTTCCTTGTGGCTCCTTTACACATGCTCCCCCACCAGGGTTTTTCTTTCTCTGCCTTTCTATGTGTTCCATTGCACAACCACTAGGTGGCACTATACTATGGTGGAATTGCATAAATGCATAAGCATTTCATGCCGCCATTTCCAGCTAATATCATGCTTCCTTAAGGAAAAAAGAAACCTGTGGAAATGGTTGCAAAGTACCGAGAAGATTCCACAGGATGATGAAATTGTATAAAGCACTTGCAAACTTCTCTGTGTTAGGAAACATGAACACACAACAAATCCTCCATGTACAAAGGCTTCAAAGCCCTTGACTTGATTCTTTGTGCACTGTAGTGTCGGAGAAACTGAGCTACAAATTGGAAGATGTCTGGATTAAACCTCTCCCCTCCCATGAATTCAGTAGCTGGCCTCAGCAAACCACTTGCTACTAGCCTTGTTCCCCCAACTCCTGCCTACAATAGGGGATAAAGTGACATTAATCTCAGCTTACAGAGGGATCCAGAAAGCCAGATACATTTTCCAGATTTGACCTCCAGACCTGAGGCTTTGCACCCAGCCTTACAGGCTTAAACTGATAAGAACTTATCATTGGCATTCAATGTGGATAAGTGCAAGGTCTTGCACTTGGGATATAGAAATGGGTGTCATAAGTACAGGTTAGGGGTCAAGTGGCTGGAAAGCAGCACTTGTGAAAGGGACCTCAGTGTACTGGTTGACTGCAGGCTAAACATGAGTCAGCAGAGTGATGCGGTGGTCAAGAGGGCGAACGCCACCCTTGGTTGCATAGCCAGAAGTGTGGCTTCTAGATCAAGAGAGGTATTACTTCCACTCTATATGACTCTGGTGCACCCACAACTGGAGTATTGTGCTTAGTTCTGGGCTCCACATTACTGGAAGGATAAAGCCAGGTTAGAGTCAGTGCAGCGTACGGCCCACAAGGATGGTGGCCGGTTTGCAGGGAATGCCATATGGGGCGAGACTGAGGGAACTGGGTCTTTTCAGCCTGGAGAAGAGGAGACTCAGAGGGGATCTGTTGGTGACATATAGGTACATGAGGGGGTGTCACATAGAGATGGGTAAAGACCTGTTCTCCCCTGCAGAGGAGGGCAGGATGCACTCTAATGGAACCAAGCTCAAGGAACAAAAGTTCAATTTGGATGCCAGGAAGTACTTCCTGACGGTTAGGACCCCGAGGGTATGGAATGGTCTTCCACGGGAGGTGGTTGAGGCCACATCAGTGAGGGTGTTCAAGGATAGACTAGACATACACATGGCGGGCATGTTGTGAGCAGAGCCTGCTAGAGCTGGGGGTCAGACTAGATGGCCTGGGAGACCCCTTCTGACTCGCTCTGTTTCTATGTTTCTATGAACTGGCACTCCCCCGATCTTTGATCAAAGGCCAAGAAACACTGTGGTTGTACAGATCCCTCACTGGAGAATTCCTGTAAAGCACTTACAAAGCACTTTGAACACTTGAACCCCATACAAATGTTACTATCACAGAATTAGACAGGAGGGAAGCAGGGAGAGGCACCTGAACTGGGTGCTGCCAGGTCGTATACAAAGCAGTGGATGTAAGAATCCAGAGCCCGGTTTTTAGAGCGGGAGAAGGCAGAAGGTTCCCTGTCCGCATGCAGCTCATCTTCCTGCCATTTGTTCTCTTCCTGACAGTTTTCTCTTCAGCTGAGCTCTGATGCTGAAAGTGAGCTTCACTGGGGGAAAAGGACTCTTCACGCAGCTGCCACTTACTTTCCCATTGACTGTCTTCCTCTTCGGCACCCCGGGGGGTGGGGGGAGGAGGAAAAGAGGCCAGGGAGAATAAGTGGCAGGTGCACCGAGTTCAGTTCCCCCAGTCTAGGCACCCTTTGGCTTAAATGTCTCCCCCCCAACCCCCGCCACTTTACATGCGATTTGGTTGGGAGGCATTTATGTACATATTAACATCTCTATACTGCCTTATTTGATGAAAGGAAAATGCTATCAGGGCAGTGTACAACCATTTTAAACTATAAAACAGCAACACAATTAGAAGAAAAAATGAGCAAGCAGGTCATTTTAAGCAGGAAAGCACTGAAACAACTAGATCATTTAAAAGACAGAAGTGTCTTTTCACACTTTCCAAAAACCAGGAAAGTGGGAGAAAAGGCAGTCTTGGTTCCTGAGGGGGTGTTTTCCACAGTGCGAGTGAGGCAGCAGAAAGCCCTCTGGGGTGCCCTTGGGAGGGCTCCCCTGAACGGGCCCTCAGCATTGGGTCTGCCTTCTCATCCCTGGGCCTCTTGTTGCTCCTCCTCTTTCTCAGTGGGGCAACCCCTTGCTTGCTTGGCAGGAAGAGAGCCAGTGGACAAGGAGGCAGAGACGCCTGCTGCTGTCTTCTTCACACCAAAGAGAGGAAGAGGCAGGTGAGCATACAGGTTGCAACGCTGAAGAGGAGCAGCAACTCCAGGAGGTTTTTGTCAATGGCCGCCTAGTAGTGTGTGGCCATCAACAGGTACCCAACCATGCTTTCCTTTGATGACCTGGCCATTCCCTCTGTGCCTGGAAATTAGGTAATGGTGCCCTCAGCACAGTCTCTCCTCAGATTTTCATGTGGTTCCCATTGTGCTCTTTAGTCTAATTTGGCCCTTACAGTGAGCTAAAAGTTGGCGCTGATGGATAAGAGCCCTCACTGATGAGAGGACCACCACTTGATCACTGAACACTCCATCTGCCGTGTGGGTTTTATGGGAAAGTGTCGTGTCTGAGTTCAGGCGAGGCGGCAAGGAAATCCTGCCTTTGTGTTCTGTGACCCTTGTTAGCTCTTACACACATGCATATGGCCACTTGACACGGTGTGAGTCAGGCCTGGGACTGAGTGTAGGCCTCAGTGAACCATCTTTCCAGCTTCATTATATGTGAGACCCATGCTAACTTTAATGTTAACCTGTGTCTACAGGTCACCTCTGTGCTTAGAATAGGTCTGAGTGGATCTGCCTTTCCCACTCCAAGCTCTTATACCAGGTAGTAACTTTCTAGGAAACCATTTAGACTTATTAAAGCTCTCCATATCGCCTGTTCTCTCTGGCTGTCAGTACAGCCAAGGGAAATAAAGAACATCTTACATTTTTTCAGATGATCAGATTCTCCTTGATGGCTTCACCGGATGATATTGTAGCTGCCTCGTGGGAAAATTTGGATCCACTTCTACTTAGTGGCTCTGATCTCTGAAGTGGCCATGGATACGTGGCAAGAGAAGTGAATTTCACAGGGACAGCAATCATATGCACTTGCCTGCATGTTTTTGTCATTTTGAACTGGGTCATTGCAGAAAAAGATTTAAGTTAGTATCTATGACCTATCTTAAACATACGAATAGAACATAAATTGGTGCCTATGGTGTCCTGCGTTCAGGCTATAATTAGAGCTTTCTAAGCCATTGCCAACACCTTGGAATGTGATCACGTTTTATATAGCAATTATGTTTTATTGGTTCTGTCATATTTATTGCATCTTGAATGTCTTGTGTACCTCGCCCAGAGAACTTCAGTGATGGGTAGGCATAAATCAGGACTTGGCATGTTTAAAAAATCTTCTACCACTGGGTTGAATGACGATCTGTTGTTATGGTCTGGAAATATACTGGAGCATTCTGATCAAGGCTATCAGCAAATGGGCCTCCAAGGCCAACGCTGTGCCAGGTGCTGCAAGGTGGCTCAGGTACCGATTCATATGCTGAATATTACTGGGATTAGAGGAGGGGATTGGAAGTGGTAAATGCTGAGCTTCTGATGCTCTAGACCAGGCCTGGTCTTGGTCCTTAGAATCAGGCAGCCCTGGAGCTCCACTGTGGTGTCTCTGTGCACTATAAAAGCCTCAGATGTGCTAAATACCCTTCGCTGGGGCAACACAAGGAGGCCAGTGGGTTGGGCTCAGCCTCAGCAGGTTCCTTGCTTGCCACGACCTCTGCTTGCCTCTCCATGATGCCAGGACTTAGACCTGAGCACCCGAGAACCTCTCTCTCTCTCCCCCCGGCCTCTTTTTCCCTTCAGAAAGATGGAGGCATTGAAGATTTGGAGGGAAAACTGAGCATGCACGTGTTTTTCGGCATGTTTTCCAAAAATCCCCAGGGAAGAAATGGGAAAGCCCTGCTCCTCATTCCCCCCACTTCCCAGGCCTTCACTTCTCTAGGCCACCCGCACACCCTTTGTGGCTCTTTGGAAGGCGAGTTCAACGGGGACTGTAGCTAACCTTGCCTTTCAGAGAAACTCTGGAATGCATGCATGAAGAACGTCATTGCCCTCTTGCTGAAGTGTCCCTGAGTACATGAACTGCTGTTCTTGGCATGCTTTGTGCAGCCGGCAGCAATGAGGCTGAACTGTCTGTACTCTTCCAGTCCTGGGTAGCTAAACATAGCGGACTCTGCAGCTGTGTGTGGGAGAAGCCTGTGTCGAGCTCGTTCTTAGAGCAACTCCCTCCCTGGATTGGCAGCAACTGTGCTGCTGAGAAAACTATTAGTTAAGCGAAGGAGGCTCTCCTTTCTGAGAAAACACACAGCACAGGTTCACTCCAACACAACGCGATGGGCTGCATCCAGCGGCCGCTTAACTCAAATGCCGCTGAGTCGGCCCGTCTGTTCCAAGTAGGGCTAACATTGGGTACAACCCGACATCAGAGCGAGAAAGGGATGGATGAGCTTCACTTTTCTTCACATCCACATGTTGAAATCGCAGGTTCTTCCTATTTAATTATTTAATTTTATTCAATATGTATGACACGGGCAGCAAATTTGGGTGCAATGTTTTCAAAAATATATTGAAAGAAGATTCTCATCCAATTGCAATAGCTGCCTTCAGCAGGAACAGCTATTACTAAGATGGAGAGGACCACATCCCTGATATTCATGCCACTGATAAAGAGCCTATAACAGTGATGGCGAACCTTTTAGAGACCGAGTGCCCAAACTGCAACCCAAAACCCACTTATTTATCGCAAAGTGCCAACACTGCAATAAAACCTGAATACTGAGGTCTTAGTTCAGAGAAAGCAACTCACAGCCAGTCCAAGCAAATCTGTCTGTCTGTCTGTCTGTCCATCCATCCTTGGCGGCGCACTGACTGGCCATAGGAAAGCTCAGACAAGTTGAGCTAATGAGTCACAACTCATGATGTCATTGCCTGGCGCCGCTACTCCTTTCCGAGCATGCGCATGGCCCCTGTGTGTGCTGTCATCCGATGTTCAGCTGCTTGGGTGATGCTGGGGTGACTTGGCTCGCATAGGTTTGCCACCACTGGCCTATAAGGAGAGAGAGAATGAGAGAGAGGGAGAGGGAGAATGGTGGCATCCCCGATCCAGCCTCACAAGCATGACTAAATATGCAGGGATTCAAAGACACAAGTGAGCCCAGCTCTGCTGTCCTAAGTCATCCATAGCCTACTCTGTTCTGCACAACATCGGATTCTTGTAATGAGCATCAGAAGGTGATGGCTCTGACTGTGACACTTTCCATTATGAATTAATCAGTCCATCAAGATAATGAATGCCCCATCTTTCTATTGCAATCACAGCATTCAGGTTGGCTGTCACAAGGAATTAAAACTACAGGAAATTCATACATGTGGCTAAAAGTGGGAAAGCACAAAAACCTTAAGCAGTTCAGGGCAGGATTAAAGTCTTTGCAGGCCCTTGGCACTGCTTGAAGGTAAGCCTCCAAGAGCCATTTAATTTTTATATTCTATAGGTCCAACAATCATAACTTTCTAGGCAGGGACAGTGTGTGTGTTACTTGGGCTACTGGCAAGGTGCAGAAGTCTGGGTGCAGAGTTGAAATCATGCCTATGGGAGACCCGCATGACCTGGCTGCTTGCAATGGGCGTTATAGTTCCATCCATCTGGAGGGTACCAGGTTGGGAAGGCCGCCAACCTTTTAAAAGTGCCCCTGCCACGCACTTGGGTGTTTGTTCCACTTCAAGCAGGCAGGATTTCCGCCCACCTCCATTATGATTTCACAAGCAGAGAAATTAACTGCTGGCACTCCCTGCACCCCTGGAGCATTTTTCTTGAAGATGAATGGGCTGGCCCCGATTAAGAGAACGAGGGAGGCGCAACGGTGTGAGAGAACGCATATGAATCAGCTCGCTTCTGGAAGGTCCTCGAGGCCTTCAAGGGGCCATTTTCAGTGGATGTAGGGGCTCTGCGTGAAGCGACCCACCCTCTGCAGATGGGATTGCGAGGCAAAAAGAAAAGGGGGGGGGCATAGCATATCCATACAGAGAGCCAGTGTGAGCCAGTCAGAGGGGAATTAGGAGTGAACAGTGAAGAGACCAAGTTTGCTGAGGACATCCCATTAATTTGGGTGGCTAAAAGAAAAGGGGATTATCGGGAGCTCCAAAAGGATGTCTCCAAACTGGGAGACTGGGGATCAAAATGAAAAATGGAGCTCATTGTAAGCAGGTTTTGTGCACTGGCGGGGAGGGAATCCTAACTTCTAATACAAACTGATGGGATCTGAACCAGGGTGACTGGCCAAGAAAGAGATTTTGGGGTTGTGGTGCACAGCTCAAGGGAAACGGCAACCTTGTGTGCGGCTGCTGGGAAAAAGGTAAACTCCATGTTAGGCATAATTAGGAATGCCTTACACAAATCTCTGTTGTCACCCATGTAGGACACTGTGTACGGTTCTGGTCACTGCACCTAAAACTAGGCTACTGCGGTGTTGGAGGAAAGGGACATCTCACGTGGCCAAGGGTTGTCGCGGCTCCACCATGAGGAAAGTTTGCGATATCTGGGGTTTGCTTAGAAAGAAGGCTGAATAAAGTGAGGCACGATCAGCTTGTATAAAACTATGCAGGGTGCAGAGAAAGTGGAGGGGAGATGCCTTGCTGTCCCCCTCATAGTCCTAGAACCAGTGTGGTCAGCCCATGAAGCGGGTTGTTGGGAGAGTCCGCACAGATGAAAGGAAGGACTTAGTCACACAACTGCCTATTTAAACTGCGGGTGTCTCTTGCATGAGGTGCAGAGTTGACCATTGACCTGGGCCACTCCAAAAGACGATGGCTAGTAGTCCTAACGGCCCATATGCTAAGCCCAATATGCCCATGTACCTGCGTTACAAGGAAAAAGAGGCAGGAAAGTGGCTCTGCATTCAGTTTGTGCTTGTGGGCTCCTCCAGGCACTGGCTAGGCTCCTGTGAACACTGGACTAGCTGGGCCTCGGCTTGACGCAAGGCTTTTCTTAGGCTCTTTCTTCTTCCCTCTAAAACCATTGCATCACTGGGATGAGGAGCTATCTGAGTTTCATCATTACTAAATTTATTTTTTACTTTTGTACTGGAAAATAGCGCATATTCCACAGCAAATACATTTAGTATCTGTGGAACACTCTACTTTATCCCATAGTCATGAAGGGGCAATGATTTAAGTACATTTCAAATGCAAAACTGCAGATGTTCAGAGTACTTTTTAAAAATATCAGGGTTGGCAAGGTATTTTTCTTTGCTTTTTCCCCAAACGCATTAAGAATGTAGAAGCAGTTCTCCAGCATGGAATTAGTGTGGTGGCAGTGGGGAGTGGGGAGAGGGAGGGACATTAGCCGTCTGCTTCCCAACTGAGATATTATAACACGGCCAGGGAGGACGCTTTGCACAAAACAAGCTGACTTTACAGGAGAAGTTAAGCTTTTCGCTCACTGTTTTTGCCTCAGACCCGACAGGTGGCTCACCTTGGGACATCTGGCAGGCTGGGGCTGGCAGGACAGGGAAAGGAGGAGCAGAGAGGAACAGGTGCTAAACTCCCGCGGTGTTGATCTTCTTTCAGCCAAATTCAGTCTCAGAGAAGTGCTTGTGGAAGCCTCCCCATGCAGACTGGCACCACTGACAACACCAGGTGAGGGTGTAGAAAGTACAAAAAATATCTGTTGCCGTTAGCTCAGTGCAAACGGCTAAATCTTAGAGGAGGCATTTCAACCCTCTAGAGAGGGGCAAAGCAGTGCCACAGCTGGGAAACCCCAGGATGATTGACTGCTGGAGGAAGGGAGAGGGCCAGGAGATGGGGGCATAGCCCTCTGGGATCTCGGGTGGGCTGGATTTGCCCCCAGGCCTGACTTTCTCCCCCTCTGCTGCAGGATCATCACGTGCCGAGCGAACATTGTTGCCCCTGCTGCACACTTTGGTTGTGTCTGTTGTCCAGTGACTGCCTTGCGCTTTTCTTCAGTTCTGCTTTTCTGAATTGCAGTAGGCCAGTTGCTCTCAGAGGTCACCTTGACCCGAGCTGCAGAGGATGTGCCAGATAAATAGAATTGCAGATAAGGGATAACATTTATTGCAAGCATCATCAACAAACTCCCTTCTCAGCCATAGACGTGTCCTCGATGGCTATTTATTATTTCTCTGATATTAGTTTGGGAAAGGAGAGATTTGAGAAATATGAGAGCAATGTAATGTAACAAAGGCAATCCGTATCAATAAGGCTGTTAGGAGGGGCTGGAGACATTGATGAGGGCCCTGATTTCCTTTGCCACGGCCATTGGCAGCTTCAGAGAAGGTTTGCAGCCTTTATTTTGTGAATAAAAGCATTGCCTTTGAATTTTCCATTTCCATGCTAACATTCCATCTGAACGAGGAGGCGTTTCTCACTCAGCTGATGAACTTGGCCTCCAAATACTGGGTGGGTTAAGGCAGAGCTGTTACCACTCTCAGCCTAAGTGTCGAATTCCATTTTGAAGCTCTTGGGGAGCATTTGAAGCAAATAAGGCAACAGAGTCATTCTGATAATAAATAAAATGTCTCCCACTTTCATGTGGGTTTTCCCATCCACCCCAGCTGAAAGGAGTGCTCCATAGATATGTGCGGGAATGCCAGTGGGGAGCCGCGGTGGAGGTGGGTGGAGCATTGCCCAGATGGGGGTGAGCTGAGAAGCTCTGGGAGTGCAGCTAGGTGGCCTTAGGCAGATCGTATTCTCCCTGGGCCAGGCACAGGCTGACACATGCCCCCCGAAATACAGGGGTGTCGGACAGAGGGTTACCCCAATTACTCCGTGCACTGAGTGCTTGCAACCCACCATGTGGGTGCTAGCCATCATTTGTGCAGAAGAGCCACTTGTGAGTCACACCAGCGAATTGATTCCAAAATGCTTAAACAAAGATCTTTATGTACACTTAAGTCTCTTTAAAATCATTCATATAAATCAGGGGTGTCCAACCCACGGCCCACGCGGGCCACAGGCAGCCCAGGATGGCTATGAATGCAGCCCAACATACAATCGTAAACTTACTTAAAACATTGAGATTTTTTTATTGTAACTTGATTGCTCATTTCTTCAGTGTGAATCTCGTAGACGACAATGTTGTGTCACAACATCACGTGAAATAAATGTACATATGCTCCTGCTATTTGCACGCATGGTGGTGCAGATATCACGAAAATTATGCACAGACCTTTTTTTTGCTTATCAGCTTTTGTTAGTATTTGTGCATTTAAAGTGTGGCCCAAGACAATTTTTCTTCTTCCAGTGTGTCCCAGAGAAGCCAAAAGGTTGGACACCCCTAATCTCTTTCTCTCAAATAATATGAAATTATGATTGATGACGGGCAGTAGAATCCCGTAAGGCTGCCCATGGCTCTCTGGACTTGGAGGGTTATGGACATTTTATGGAAGGAAGGAAGGAGGAAGATGAAGGTGCCCTTTTGCCACCCTGGCAAACACCTCGACAGTCCACTGTGTCGAAATGTTTTGCCCTGGGGTGGGGTGTGGGTGGGGGAGAGGCTGTGAGGTTGCCAAGGGGGATGTTATACCTTTCCTCAACAACCGATTGGCACATGCAAGGTCATTAGCCCATAGGCTGTTGTAAGGTTCTGGGGTGGTTTGTTAACCAATGAAACACGCCAACCTGGCTGAATTTGCACAGCCCAACAAGCCGTGCTGCCTCGGGGAAATCCGCAGGTCCCTCGGTTATGCAACCGGCAGAGCTGGTGGGGGAAGTAAGCCACTGTGCCTCATTCCCCCAGCCTCAATCATGCAACAGGCCATTGGGTGTTTGTGGCACTGGTTCGCTTGCACCCCATTCCAAGAACAGTGCACTGCATCTGCCTGTTCAAAAGTCCGTGGTTGCTCTGCAGTGACTTGAATGCATAAAGGAGCCATGGTGACCAGGTCTGGATCAAGGCCTTCACCCCTGCTCATGAGTGTATTCATGCTTGTGAGCAAGAGATATATGGGAATTAAGTACTCCTGAGTTGTGGTGAGTGGATCTCTTAATTTCTGTTCCCTTATTATACTGTGTATTTGCTCTGGAGCATGCTTTCTATTCCTACCAAATTCAAGTTTAACAAGCTGAGTTTCTCAAATTAATTCTCTAACTATTTCTGGGGAGAGGAACTCCCTGTTAAAAGAGGCAGGAGCTTGGCTGCCTATTTCCCTACGTTTCCCCCCCTGCTGCCTCTGCTTTTGGCAGTAGGAGCCACAATGTCATCTTCTTCTACAACAACCAAGACCTACCATAACTCTAGCCCTGTGTGACAAGAAAATGATGGCACTCAGAGCTAAAAAAATGCTGTGGGAAATAGTTAGGAAAATATGCTGCAAAAATAACCGTATTTTTAGAGGCATTGAGGTATTAAAAAAATCCCTCATACATTTTATCAGCAAACTGTCTTCTGAGAAAGTTTACTCTTAGTTATTAAAAACAGAAAAAGATTTGCTAAGACACTGCTTTTACTTTGAAAACAAGGCAAGGAATATGGAATTGCAGCACGGAGGGAGTTTTGGATGAAGAGAGTTTCAAAATAAACTGTACCAGAATGCCCAGCTTGTTATGCATGAGAACCCCTCCAGCATCACTGGAAGTGCTTTTACTTACCTGGATATTCCCAGGACCAGTCTTACCATTATGCAGCAGATGCTGGGGGGTGTGGTGGAGTGCTGATGCATTGGGAAGCAGCTGTATGTGGCATGCAAGCTGTCTCATGCCAACTCACCTGCTGTCCACAGGTGCACTTAAAGCTCATCTCACTTTACCAGAATTGAAGCAAAATCCAGCTTCCACTTCGTGCAACATCTGTATGTGGAATAAGGACTTTCCATTTTATCCTTTGCTTCAGGCCGCAGGTTGTCTTGGGCCAACCCTGGCTAGTCTTGAATTTCCACTAGGATCTTGTTGCTGATGTGTGCAACACCTCACACCAGGGCTGGGCTTCAAGCAGCTCTTCTGAAATCTCAGCCCATGACTCCCATGAGCCCTAACCAGCATAGCCAATGTTGAGGGATGATAGGCATTGTAGGCCAAAACTCCTAGAGAGCTACTGCTGGTCTAATCCTGTTCTACGCTGGCCTTGATCTATTCACACTTTAGTGTGGTGTTGAATTGTGACTTTCATGACTTTTGTGGGGTCAAGACTTATTCACTTTTCATAAGTATTTCATAATCTCCTTCACAATGAAAAACTGAGGTTTAGAAAAACTTAAGGAACCCAATTTCCCTTTTCTGTTTCAGAAAGCAAAAACCAAATCTTGTGTTCGGGCCATTCCATAACTAAGTTTTTCTTTGGCATGACATTAATGCTGGAAAATAAATGTATGAAAATAAAAACCTACAGCAGAAAATTAAGAATATGCATCCACTAAAATGGATTCATAAATTCACAATTGAATAAAAGTCTTTGTGCCCATCAGGTTAAATCAGTGGTTTGTGGACTTTGTTTTCTTGATTCTCACAACTGAAGAGAACAAGGAGGCGTGTAAGCAGATTAGACATGGGAGATCTGCCACCAGGATTTCCCACTTCCTTTCTTTAAAGTTAAAAGCACCTGTCTTATCAGGCCTTTGCTTTAGGCTGTTAGTGTCAGGGAGAAGAATGTAATGCTAAATTCCTACACCGTTTTTGGAATCTGAATCCTTCTCCCTGCAACCAATGCTGCTATTTGTCCCATAGGTACCTATATGCTACCAGTTTGTTTTTCCAATGGGCAAACAATGCCTAAAGAACATTTAAATCAAGAAAACAGCATAGGGAGAAATAGTACCCCAACACCTCAGTCCAGTTTCTCTCGATGCCTGCATTCAGCTTTAAAAAAAACGGAAGAGATCCGATCAGAGATGTTCCATATTCCATCTAGCAAGGTATAACCCTCAATCTCCCCAAACAAATCCAAGACATGATACCAGGGGGAGAATCTTTTCTCTCTTGAGGTTTGGCCAGAGCTCAAAGTGGGCAGGATTACAAATGTGACTTTTAGCTTAGTTTGGTACGCAAAAAAAAAAGATGCTTCAGCTCAACCATCCTGCTTCTCCAAATTATGCAAGGCTTCCTCCACCAGCTTTGTGGCTGCAGTTATAGTAATTAAAATGAAGAACCTGGAGCATGTGAGAAGGCCCTGCATGGCCGAGTACACAGGGCTGGAGTGAGATGTGGAAGTCTGCATTTGGTCCATGAGTTGGGGGATCCCCACCCTGCATTATAGACTGGACAGCTTGCATGGGACTGATTGCTTTTGTACTTGTTTTGACAGATAAGGAGCAGCAGGTGGGGGGAAAAGAAAGTGGGGGAAGCAGAAATCTCAGTCATGCCTGGAGTAAGGAATTTGTACTGCAAGGTATTGGCCATCTGCAATGCCTCACAATGATGGCCAAGGCAAATATGTAGAGATGCCGTTATGCCTTCATTAAGAGCACAGAGTTATATGCAGACCTGAAATGTATGGATTTTGTTAAATCCACTCTTTTTGTGTTCTGCCAATGTCTGGCACATTTCATTCCATGGTCTGTTTATTGATGGATTTTTTTTTTTTTTTAAATCCTGAGTTTGCATCCATTCACACTTTGCAACCCCCCGAATATGCAAATCCCCCCAAAATCTGAAATTCTCCCTCAAATATCCATTTCCACACCTTAGCTTTTGGGGTAAATGCACATTTTGGGTGGCAATGTTTATTTTTCATAGTTTCTTATGACTAAATATACATACAATTCCAGAAAGTTGAAAATAATCGATCAAAACCTAAAGCAAAGCTCAATCCTCATGTCCAAGAGGATAGAAATCAGGACTCATTTGAATCCACTGCAGATTTGTTTGACTCCCCTCATGCTTCTCAGCCCCTTCTTCCTTTAAGTCGCACCCACACACACAAATAAGAGATTTCAGGTAGCAGGAGAAAACAGTCTGGGAAAGACAGTCATTGGGGATTTTGGAGAGCAACATGGTGGGCATGTCGTGAGCGGAGCCGGCTGGAGCTGGGGGTCAGACTAGATGGCCCGGGAGGCCCCTTCTGACTCGCTCTGTTTCCATGTTTCTACTTCCAGTTGTAATAGACATTACTAGTGGAGACATTAGCAGAGGATACCGGGCAAGAAATACCTGTGGTAGCCCTAAAGCAGTTTCATACATATTCACTAAAGAAGCCTGCAGTAGGAATGGAAAAATTTGTGAATTCCAGTTTTCCCCCAGCTTCTCGGCTTAGCAGTCCCAAGTTTGGCTTTGTCCCAAATTTTGAGAAGTTTTCCAGTCTTAAGTTCAGTTTGTCCTGAATGTTGAGTTTCTTTTTTGAAGATCCCATGAATAGTTGTACACACTTTTCTGCACATTTCTTCTCCAACGCATGCCTTTTTAATTTGGTTTTGCCCAGATTACTCATTTTCTGAAAGCATTTTTTTCTAACAACATTCTTTTAAAACGGCATTTTCACTAATATATGTATAGCTATGTGCATGTTTCTCTAACATACACACCACTGTACATGTTTGTTTGGAAAACTCCACTGCAAAATGAAAGAAGTGCAAATTTCAAAGGATAGCTTTATTTCATTTCACATATTGGTCTGGAAGTGCAAAAGTTGGTATGTTTGCATGAAAATGCAAACTGCAATGAAATTTTCCTCAGCTTGCAGTTTGTGGGGCTAGACACCATGGAAACAAAAACAGAATATTCTCTAACACTGAAAATCAGTACAGTCTGGAGCTGTTTTGTATTTGTGACATCCATGTATTGGGACATGCAATGGGTCGAAGCCACATTTAACCATATATAGACTCATTGAAATCAATGGGATTTCAGTGGGCCTTCTCCACGTATGATTGGGTCTGGTTCCATCCCAACGTATTTTAGCATTTGGGTAAATCAAGACACTCAGGCCACAATCCAACACAAAGATCAGCATGCTTAATTAACTGAAGCGAAGAACACTTAATTTTGGGATTGTTGGCACATCTGGACATGTAGTGGTTTGATGAAATCCTGGAGAAGTTCTGCATTATTTTGTAATTGCCCCATCTCCTTTGGGGAAGCATGAATCACTCTTTGATAATCCTTGGCATAAACCTATGGATATCACTTTTAGTTAACATGATTCAGAGGGACTAATGAATAAATCGTTCCATCACTGGGTTTAGCAGCTGATGTATAGTGTCCATTCTTCATATGGGAAGTATGAACAGAGGAGGAGGTCTCAGTTCTGTAAATCTGGGCATGCATTTCACAACAGCCAAACTTGCTCAGCAAAATGAAGAAATCCCTGCGGAAAGTCTTGGTGAAGATGGCATACAGGAATGGGTTCGCACATGAGTTGATGGGGTAGAACAAAACAAGGAGGATCTTTGAGTTGGACACGGTGATGAGCGGGACCTTGAGTGATGCTGATATGGCAAAAAAGGAGATGGGAGCCATGCAGAGGAAATCGGTGAAGATCAGTATGGCCATACGTTTGGCAATTTTGGTGTCGCTGTTGGATGAGAAGACGTTGGGGTTCCTCACAGTGAAGTAGATGCTGATGTAGCACGTGCAGATGATGACAAAGGCCAGGATATTCAGTACCAACAGAAACATGATATATGCTTGGGCAAGGGGAGTTTCTATATCCATGGGCAGGCAGATGCTAACTTTCATGTAGCTGCTGACTTCAAAAATGGGAAGGAGGGCCACAGTGAAGGAAAAGACCCATCCCACAAGCATGATGACCATCGCGTGTCGGAAGCGGATTTTGCGGTCCAGTTCCATGGCGTAGGTGATGGTGTGCCATCGCTCCAACGTGATGACAGTCAGGGTGTATATAGAAAGCTCACTGGCAAAGACTGTGAAAAAGCCTGCCGTGTTGCAGCCAGCACCGGTCTGCCAGTCGATGGCATAGTTGTAATACTGACTTTTGGTCTGTATGTCTTTGATTGCAATCAGCAATAAATAGATGCCTGTGCACAGATCTGCAAATGCAAGATTGCACATTAGGAATCGGGGAACGGTGAACTTGTACTGGCTGCTGACCAAAATGATGAGCACAACAAGATTCCCCATGATGGCTAGAATGTTGATGAACCATATGAGAACTCGGAGAACATTGTAGCCCATGATATCTTCGCATGGGTTGAAGGCATCGGGCTCAGGGAAGCAAGTGACTTGCACCTCTTCTTTACACAAGGTGTGATAGTAATCATCTTCCTCCAGGTCAAAATCCATCCCATCAAATTCTTGCCTGATAACCGACTTATTGCAGATGGGGTGCAAGATAGAACTGGAATAGGTGAAACATAGTATGGTTAGAGCCTAGGAAATGTGGCAGGTTTATAGCATAACAGAAAGACTGTATTTCTACATTATGGAAATGTAGAAATACAACCTTATGTAAATCACATTCTACACACAACCCTTGTGATTCTTTTTATATAAGTTCTATCTCACAATCACCCTTGGTACTTACCATTAAAACTAGGGCCGGGGAAACTGCAGATGTTGTACTGCCACTCATATCATCCCTGACTATTGGCTGTGCTGGTTGGGGATAATGGGAATTGTAGTCCAGCAATCCTGGAAGGCCACTGGTTTCCTGTCCCTGCTCTAGACAGCATGCAATTCAAATCCCTGAAGGAGCCACCCCTTTCTTGTTATGCTGAGGCTCTGCTCCATATACATTCCCTACTAGAAGAATGAAGCCCATCTATGAAGACGGGACCAGGATTCTGTTAAGGGATCTTCTACCCCAAAGAAGGATGCTTGGTACCAGGGAGTCTGCTGGACCTAATCTCATTTAGGTGCCAGGCAAAAACATTTTTATTGATCTGGACATTTTCTGAGTTTGCATGGGTTTAAACTGAGCAAACCTGTTTTCAAGCCTTAGCTGCAACTTTTTTGTGCTTTTGGTCTTGCTGTATATTTTCCTGAAATCTGAACTGATGAAAGTGGTATAAAACGTTTTAAAATAAATGCCTGTGCAAAGAATGCATGCTTACGGTGGGCAATGCTTACATATATACATATATAGCTTCAGCAATGGCATTATTCTATTTCACTCTTCCTTGAGGACAATTAGGTCTTGAAACTTCAGCTGCTCCATACTGCAGTGACCAACCGAGTGCTGGTTCTATTCTCAGCAAACTCCACTGGTTTCCAGCTATGTTTCCAAACAGAATTCAAGAATTCCGATTCTGGGCCTGGCTGTTTCAGGAATGCTGGGATTTGTAGTCCCTCTCTTTTCTAAGCACAGGCTGGATGACACCTTAAAATCTTAATCTGCTGGCCTCAATGACAGTTGAAGAAAAGCACGTGGCTTTCCACTCTTCTGCAGACTCTAAGGCTGGGCTGCTAAGAATAGCAATTGCACCTCCCATGTGGAGCTCCTTATTTCAAAGGGGCAATAGACCGTTTTTCTAGACTGCCTTAGGACTTTCTGGTTAGATGGGACTGCTGCTAAGTGTTATCTAAGTTTTTCCAGCTTTAATTGGCTTTTTGACTTCTTGTTGGTGGTCTTCTTCGCATCAGGTTACAGGCTGCCTTGGGGGTGCTTGTGCTGAGGCTTGCTAGATGGACTATGACTGGAATTAAATCAACATAGGAAAAGCCATGGATGGAGGCCCCCAAATGCTGATCTCTCCCAAGATGGAGGCCTGCTGATGGTGCCTCATTATTTACAGAAGGTGCTTCCTTACTGACAGCCCTCCAAAGGGCAAAAGGGCTCGGACACATGCAGCCAAGTCACAGTGACACGATTGCTGAAGATGCAAAGAAGATCTTTCCATCAGACAGGGCAAAATAGCAGGCTGGCAATGTTAGAACTTTAACATGTAGCCTGTCCACCATAGGGGAGAGGACAAAAGGTAATCAGCCACTCATGACCAGGGCAGATAAAACAAGAGCTTCTCACACTGTTATTGGCCCACACTTTTAACTAGATTCTCCCTTCCTGGGCCCCCCCAGTCCACGATGGATTGCAACTCCAACAATCCCCAGCTAGCAAGGCCAGAGGTCTTTCCATTTAGAGATGCTTTGGTTAACTGTTGTTATTATTCCTGACTGTGCACAGCTGTTTCATTGCATTATTGTTTCTAGATGCAGAATTAAACACAGTCTTTTTTATAGTGGTCTTGTTTGTAGAATTGCCATGGCTAAACAAGTCAGTGGCCTCTTCTTTAAGCCACTGTGTGTACCGGGTGCCCTTTTCCTGGTTTTCAGCCTGGGCATGGCTTGCTTTGTCTTCCAAATCCAGGCAGCCTGGCTTGTCTGAAGGCTGAACAACCCTCAACTAACCCATGGCCTGCTGGCTTGGCTTAACTGCAATGATTGTACAGAGCAGGTGACTGGATTACAGAGCTGCCTGGCAGCATGTGTCCTCAGACTTGCTAGAAGAGCTATGATGTGGATTCAATAAAAACAGGGAAAACCGTTGACAGAGGCTCCCAAATGTTTATCTGGAGGTCTCTGAAGATGAAGGCCTCCAGATGCTGTCCCAATATTTAAAGGAATACCTTATACAAATGGGATCTTACATCAGTCCCTGTCTTCTGGGCCTTCAGACTTTTTCCTATCTGTCCTTTCCAAGCTGGTTCTACACATGCTTGCGCAGAGTTAAGTCTTGCTAAGCTGGGACTCCTACTAGGAACTGCCAGCAGGTGGCGGTAAAGGCACAGGGTCCCTTACTCAGTGCTGTACAATAAGCACATGTTTGCCATCATTCTAGTGCAGGGGTAGGCAAGGTGCTGGCTGGAGCTGATGGGATTTGTGATCTAAAACATCTGGAGGGTGCCATATTGGCTGCCCTTGCTCTGAAGCTGTTTAAAGTTAAAAGCAGCTGAAGGGGACATGGATGGGGGACACAAATCCAATTGTGGCCGTTTCTGCAGTGAGTTGGCTTCCCACTCATACTTAGCTGCAAATAATCATGCATCATCCCTCCCTGTGTTTGTTCTATTCTTTTTTATTTTTTATCATCCTGTTACTTTCATTATTCTGGCTTTGGTTTTATAGCTTTTTCTGTTTGGTGGACTAGAAGAGCGACAGTCATATTGCAAGTTATGTTTAAAGGGACCTAAGACTGGAGCTACATACGTCACTTTAGGATTAGGGAAGCTTATTTCCACCCAGGTTTTGTTTAAACTGTTTTTAGTAGCTTGGAGAGAAGCTAACCTTGCACTGTATTTGGCTTTCATCTTGCTAGAGCCATTCGTGTAAACCTTAACTGATCACTTGGAAAGCCCAAACACCCTCAGACTAGCAACTTTCCAGGGAGGGAGGGAAGAGAGGATTTAGAACAAGATGAACAGATCTCAGTTCTAAATTTCCAGATGTTCCTTGAGGTCACTTCAAAGAATTTCAAGCTGCATGCAGGTCACTTGCCTGAAAGTGCTCATCTTTCTATCTGCACCTGAAATTTCCTGAGGGGTGTTATGGAATAATAGGCGACAAGGCTAAGGAACATGAGAAGCCCTCTGGAGATTAAAAAAAACTTTGCCACTTTCCATGTGGAATCCTTGATCAGGCTGTCATCGAAGCTGGCTGAAATTGTACTGCAACAAAATAAGGACTGTTTGGAATCAAACAGTGCTGCGTGTGGGACCACACCAGCAAGAATGCTTTGGCAAAGGAAACAGAAATTAGGCTGAGAAGAAATGACCCCCCAGACTGGATCCTCTGTTTTGCATAGGTCGGGCTCAATTGGCTAGTTTTTTGTGGGTGGAAAGCATTTTTGGAGATAGTTATGTTGACAATGTTATGATCCTGACCCTGAGGACTGGCTAGGAATGTGCCACAGGGACTCCAACTGGCCAGCCCCTTCCGGATTCTTCTCTGTCTCTTCCCTCCTCCATCTTCCTCATGCGGGGAAGGTGAAGAAGACACCAAGGCAGCCACACATGCAGATGCTGCTTTGAGGGACCAGCTGAAACCAGTTTATTTCTCCCCTGTATCCCCCACAGAGGTAGCCTGGGTGGCCCAGCCATGGAAGACTTCGGTGGAGGGACAAAACTCCTTGACCAAGGTGCCAGATGGAGAAGGTCCAGCATGCACTTTGGACAAGACCCAGTGACATGAGGGGTGGTGCTCTACCCCTTGTAATGGGCCCCCCTTATCTCATCCACCCCATGTGGGCATCTGGGGAGAATCTGACCTCATTTCCAACATGGCTCTTTGGCCTCTTAGAAAGGTTCTGAAAGTGGAACTTGACACTGTTCTGTGCCTGTGGAAAGTTCCTGAAGGAATTCCCTAAACTGGGAGAACGGGCATCAAAATGGCCAGTGTAATTCACGCAAGCAAGTGTAAAGCCGTGCTCCTTGGGCAGAAAATCCCCACTTCAGGTGTCAGCTGAAGGGATCTGAGGCAGCAGCGACTGAGCAAGAGAGGTTCTTGGGGTTGTGGTGGACAGCTTGATGACTGTGCCAACTCATTGTGTGGCTGCTGTGAGATTCCAGGCTAGCTATAATTAGAAAAGGAACTGAACCAAAAACAGCCAAGCCCATCCTATCTGTATTCAAATCTATGGTGTCACAGTGCTTAGAACACTGTGTACAGTTCGGGTCACTGCATCGAAAAAAGGGCTATTATAGAATTGGAAACAATACAAAAAGGAGCAACTAAAATGGTTGAGGGGTTAGTGAAACTCATGAAAGGTTAATAACATCTGGGATTATTTAGCTTAGAAAAGAGGGACATTAGGGGTGACACAAGGAGAGATGGCCAAAAGTAGGCATGGCAGGGAGAAACTGGACGGGGAGACATTTCCCTCCCTCCCTCATAATTCTAGAACCAACAGGGCCATCCCAGTATGCTGACTGGTGGGAGCTGCTGGACAGAGAGAAGGAAGCACTTCTTCCTTCAGTGCGTAAGTTATGCAACTCACTGTGAGGGCCACCAATTTGGATGGGTTTGGACAGCTTGCTGGAGGCATCCGTGACGAGAGCAAGAGAACCACTCACAGCACCACGACTCTCCATTTGAAACTGCCAGGATCACATTTAGGGATCTACTGGAAGGTTGCAGGATTGCATTTATTTTATATTTTGATCCTGGTGTGCTGGATGCTTTATGTATTTTGTGGTCCATTGATTGTCATCATTTTTAAAACATCCCAGGGGAGGAAGCTACCCATGTCTGCTGGCTCTGAAGGCTATTTGCTCCTTCCAGGACCAGCGGCAGTCTATCTGTACACACTGCTTCCTGGGGAATGTGGGCACAGGATGGCATTGCACCCATCTCCTGCTAGCCTGTTGTGGGAACAGATGGACCTTGTCTGGACTAGATGGACCTTCTCTGACCCGACATGGCTCTTCTTGTGTTGTTTGGACCACAAATTCTAGTATGGTGGGAGCTGGGAACAAAAACAAACAAACAAACAACAACAAAAACCACCAAAAAACCACAAAAGGAAAAAACTATGGCTCTGTTCATTCTCTTTATGCTACTCACTGTTGTTTGATTGTGTTTTATATTCTTCTATGTCATTTTGTAGTATTAAGTTTCTAAAAATAACAATAAGTCACTGTTTTAAACTGGCTGGTGAAGAAAATGAAGGTTTTTCTTGACTATATCTTTCCAGAGAGGCACAGCAACCCCGCCAACCCTTCTGGGGGAAAGCAAACCATGTTCTGAACCCAAAACCTGAGCAGAGTCTCTGGTTGAATGTGAGCCAAGGAAAAGATGATCACCTTTCATACTTTGATTTGTTTCATCAAAACCTCGAAGTGAAAGAACAAAGCTACCTTTTGGATGACTGAACCCAAGGCTGGGATAAGGATATTGCATTTTGATGCCAATCAGATAACTACCATCACCCGGTGGCCACCGCCCATGCAAAAGCCTCTCTGTGTCAAATATCATTTTTCTTCTTAGCCTGAGAAAAAGGTATGTTCTCAGCACCAACTGTTCTTGGCATGGGAGTCTGTCCGTGTGAGCAGGTATCCCTTTTGCTGAAGCCAAGGAAGAAAATGTTACTTGACACAGATCTTTTGCATGGATAAGGGCAAAGCCTGCAGAGGGCAGCAGCTGAAAGAGACTTCCCGCAACCTCTTTCCTTTCTCTTCTGCTCCCTCCTGTATATTTTCCTCATTTATCTCCACAAAGATTATGAAGCAAATTCTGTCCATTGCGAGGTGTCCGAGACCGTCTCGGAATCTAACAGAAACAGAGTAACTGCACTGAGGTGTTTCTAGCTAGTGGCAGCAACAGCATCTGACTTCTTGATTTCGTGTTTTTACACTCTGCTCAACCCTAGGATAGGATATAAATAATAATACATTAATAGCTGTCAGGGGAGATACCTCAAGGAAAGATTACATGGGAGTAAAGAAGGAAGATGCACGGTTGGAAAGGCCTTGATTGGATCTATGCAAGACCATGGAGTTTCCAGGGGAAGGTTTCGTCCTGAGGTAGCCTTGGCTGATGCATGGCATTTTTTCAGGGGGCACAGAAACTGGGACCTCCCCCCCCCAGTGTTTCCCCACCACTGGCCTTCTTCTTTATCAGAGAAAATCTCCCTGGGTTGTAGCAATATTTTCATAGCAGGAGAAAAATTGTAATATCTGTTTCCATGTAAAAATGGACTTTACTTATTATTTTCTCTACTGCCCAACATCTGAAGTAATCTTGTGCTTTTGTGATGCATATTTATGGGGGTGAACATTTTAGGGGGAAACAGCTCTATTTCCCATTCCTGTGAACTGACACATGTCTATTTGTCTATCCCACCCCATCCCATCCCACCCCTGCATTATTCTGGGGTCTTTACAAAATCTGAAAAAATATATATTTAAACGCACATTTTAAAATATTGTTTCTTAGAAAATGCACATCTCAAAGCATATTTTAGCTTTTTGATTTGGAGATTTTGAACTGTTATCATGAAATCAATGATGTGTTGAATCTGAAGGAGAATTGCAATCAGGTTTACACATCAGTCTCAAGATACAGATCAGGTTGATCCATGAAGGTGCTCAGCCAACCCTAAAACAGCCTCCTCGTGGTCTAAGATGCCTTCTCCAGCCTGGTGTCCTTTACCTATTTTGAACTTACCCTGCTAAGGGAGTCCTGGTCAGAGTGCTGGCCAGGGACCCAAGGGACTTCTGCTCCCCACTCAGTCACACAGCTCAGTGGTGACTTTGGGCAAGTAACTGACTAGCCTACTTCACAGGACTGCTGTGAGAAGATCAAGATTATGTAAGCTCTCTTGAGTTCCTTGAAGGAAACAAGGCAGGGCAGAAATATGATAACTAAATGACAGCTCCCACCATTCTTGACCAATCTGGCCAAAGCTGAAGTCCAGAACATTTGTGGAGCACCAGGTTGGAGAAGGCCACCAAGAATGGCCACCAAGGCTTAAGTGGGACAATACAGGTGGATCTGTGGCGACTGCTGCCCTGCATCTCTGCAATAATTGTTGAAACACCACATGGCTTGGTAAGACCTAAGAAGAGCTGTGTTGGAACAGACCAGAGGCCTGTCTAATTCAGTGTTCAATCTGCAGTTATGGAATTAGTGGCTCCTGATCCCAGCTGGGATAACTGGCTTTGACTGGTAGGGAATGGGGAAACCACTGAGTGAGCAGAAAATGCAGGACTGAATCAAGAAGGGGTGGTGACGGGAACTCTTGCTAACGATAGATTTAAAACAGGGATAGGCCTCTTGCGGCCCCCGCATGTCTTGGCATACAACTTCCACCGTCTCTTGCTATTAGCTTTATTGACAAGGGCTGATAGGAAATGTAGCCCAGAAGATCTGGAGGTCTACATGCTACCCAATCCTGGATTAATGTCTCCCTCCCAAATATCTTATATTACAAGAGCTGAGCAGGGCTGTCTTGGGATAAGGAATTTTGGAGGGCTTCCATCCACAGGGTCACCATAAGTTAGGGCAACTTGATGGCCCCCAACAGCAACAACAATTCTCGCACATATCTATGCATTGCACCCATGCCCATTTGTGTAATGTGTGTCAGCTCCTCACATGGAAGGCCAGAAACAAACCCAAAGGGTTCAAGGATATTTCTGTTGCCCCCCAGTATAGGGGGGTCCTGGACCAATGTCTGGTGGGCTACCTACTATCTGGCAGGAGCAAAAGCACTTCTTAAGCAAACTCAAGCTCCCTTAAAGCAGATTGCTTATGTCTTCACTGCTGAGAGAGACGTGTGCGTGTGTGTGTGTAGGTTCTCTTTCACACAAAAATAGATTATCCCAGAATGAAGCCAGCCTACCTCTGCTGTGAAACATTCAACTGTAAAGCAGAAAACCACTGGATTTTAGGGGTTAATTAAATCAATCAATGTGCAAATCTCAAAGAATGCTTGAAAAGACGAAGGGTATGAGAAGGACCCTTGATGCTTGAAGGCCCAGTGGTGGCAAATCAGTTGTAAGGAAGACTGATTTAAGAGGCTGAAAGGGCCCTGTAATTAGCTCCAGTGAGGCTCCGCAGGGGTCGTGCTAATGAACCTTTCTAAAAATCATGGACATAAGTGTATGCAGTGGGTATCCATTCATTGTGCCCATTCCTCCCCTGCCTGCAAGGTGCCCAAATGTCTAACCCTGTTTTACTTTCTCCACTGACTGAGGAGACACAATCCTAGAAGCAGTTTTTGTGGGGGCACTGTTTTCTTCTGTGAGGAAAGTACCAGTATGTGTGTTGTGGTGATATCTGTTCATTTACATCTATACTGCACATGGGAGAAGTGAGCAGGTGTATGTACAGAGAGACTGTGATGGTCTTAAAGCCACATCTGCTCCTCAAAGCAAACAGCCATTTTATTTCTCCGCCCCAAACCTGCTCTGTTTCAGTCAGTTGCAAAAATCCAGAATTTTGCTGGTGGCATTCAAAACTAGCCCACTAGTTTCTGTGAGTTCGCCCCTACAGGTGGTCAAATATGCATGATGGAGAAACTGCACAGGGCCCAGCTGAGCCCCCTAAATCAAGAAAGGTTTACAAACACATTCACATTCTCAAAGCAGAACAAAGGAAGTGACTCACTTTTGTTTGGTCCAGTTTGCAAAAGCACAGCAGTGGCTCGGGTAGGTGAGGTTTGCCTCTATTAAGGCGCGGAACTTGTCCAGGGGAGGCAGCTTTTTCAACTGGTAGGTAGATTTTGCGATCAGCTTATTAATGTTCTCAAGCCCGATGTTGGGCAGCTGGGAGATCCTCGTCTCAGAAATATCCCTTGAAAGAGACATGTGAGCATTTCAGAATCTAAACACTCCAGTTAGCTGCATACCTGGACAGCTGCACACACTTCAGAATTTCCTTCATTAGCAACTGAAAAGCCTAGCAAAACATGCTAAAAGCGGGAGTGATGGTTCCATGTCAGTTATATTGGGAGTCACTGAATTCAGTGGTTATTTGGGACTTGATTTGGATACATACTTTCTCATTGATCAAGGCTGATCTTTGTGCAAAAATACCAGGAATCCACAGCCAAACATTTGGTTGGATATTGTGAGGCACTGACAGGTACGTGTGCCTTGATCCAGGGCTTCTAAACCAGCCTCCAACACTTAAGGACATAAGGAAGGCCATGCTGGATCAAACCCATGGCACATCCGGCCCAGCATTCCATTCACTCAGCAGCTCACAGGATCCCTCAAGCAGGATGAGAACAAGAATTCCCTCCTGTCCAACCTCTCAAGCAACTGATGTGCATGGGTGTAGTGTCTCTGATAGCATAGGTAGCACAGAGTCAGCAAAGCTAGTAGCCACCGATAGCCTTCTCCACCATGAATTTGAGCCACACAGATTCATGGCTACTGCTTCTTCCCATGTCAGTGAATTCCATAGTAGAGCCATGCACCGTGTGAAGAAGTCCTTCCTGAATCTCCCAGCAATCAGCTTCATGGAATGACCCCAGGTTATTCTTTTAAAAATATTGCATCCGGTTCCGCCTTGATGAAACTCAGCTAACGTCTCAATTGAATACAATCAGCTGATTTGACAAGCTAATGTACAGTTAACCAAAATTCTACTGCACTGATCCTGATTTCCTTAGACTATTTGTGAACATTCCACGTCACAGCCGATTTACAGATGAATGAATAAATGGCTTGCAGGAGATAGGCAAGAGCAAACATCCTAGAAGAGAGAATGAAGATCCAGGGCGATCTTGATAAACAGAATGAGACAAGTGCCAAGTTCTCCACCCAGGAAAAAGAAACCAAATGCATCAATACAAGATGGGGAATATGTGGCTCAGCAGTACTGAGCAAGAAAAAGATCTTGGAGTAATTGTGGACGATAGGCTAAACATGAGCCAACAATGTGATGCAGCCTCCAAAAGGGCAAGTGCTATTTTGGGATGCATTAACAGAAGTATTACTTCCAAATCATGAGTAGTAGTAGTTCCTCTATAATTCCCACTAGTCAGAACTTACCTGGAATACTGTGTCCAGTTCTGGGCACCAAGATTTTAAAAAGATGCAGGTAAATTAGAAAGGGTCCAGAGGAAGGCAACAAAAATGATCCAGGGTTTGGAAACACTGCCCTATGAAGAGAGACTGAGAGAACTGAGCATGTTCAACCTTGAGAAGAGAAGACTGAGGGGGGACATGATACCCCTCTAGAAGTACCTCAAAGGCTGTCACAAAGAGGAAGGTCAAGATCTCTTCCTGCTGATGCCAGAGTGTAGGACAAGGAATAATCAATTCAAGCTGCGACAACCCAGATGCAGGCTGGACATCAGGAAAAGCTTCCTCACTGTCACAGCAATACAACAGTGGAATCAGATGCCTAGAGAGGTGGAGAGACATTCAAAAAGAAACTGGACAACCATCTGAGTGGGATGGTGTAACGCGGTGTCCTGCCACAGCAGGGGGTTGGACTCGATGGCCTTCATGGCCCCTTCCGATTCTACTATTCTATGGTTCTATGAATAGCTAGAATTCAGCATTTTGGTGAGACTTGCATGGAGGTAAGGATGCTACGATTGCCCAGGTGTCCAGCTTTCCAGGAGGGAAGCCACTCCAGACAACCGTGATTCCTTTGTGCAAGAATACAGAAGTAAGAACTGACAAAGAGGAGGATTTGGATTCTGCACTAGTAAGAAAAAGCAACTTCCTTTCGCATTAGCAGTTGGATAGTAACACAGGAGTTCTATGGTTTTTTTTTTTTTTTTAAATGCATCAGTTAGGTTGACAGGCAACGATAAATGGATACAAATCAGTGTGTGAGGAAAATGTCACACAGAAAATTCAAGCGGATTGGCATTTTGGTTCAGCACTGCTTTCACTTTGCATTAGTGGCCTGAAGGAGAGAAGAACCCAGAGAGAGAGAGAGACTTTGATGATGGCACTGATCAAGTGCAAGAGGCTCACTGAAGGAAGAGGATGCAGCTAAAAAGACGCGAGCAGGATAAAGCTCCAGTGCCTGCGTTCCTTGCAGAGAAAGTACAACTGGGACTGGATTTGCAAGAGGGCAAAAGGCAGGGAAAGACACAGTCACGCTGAGAGCTCCCTGTCTGAGGCAGAATGTAGATGCTTTGAAGGATCTGGATCAAGAATTGGGGTGGATATCACAGAGATGCTAAAAAGGACTGGGGGAAAACGTGGCTTCTTATCAGTGAGATTTTTTTTTTTTGCCTTGATGGACGTGCCACTGCCGTCTTTAGCTTTCCATGAAGAAGTGTTCACCCTTTGCCCACCCGGGCAGTCCCCTCCCCGCAGCTGCCTTTCTAAGCCAGGAAGGTCAAGGGCTCAAGTGGTAGGCCTCACTTTTCCAGGGATCCTATCCGCATCCTTGAATTACACAGATGGAGGAGTATCCATTAAGACTGTTCAAGCAGGAGCCAACCTTACACCTCCCTGAACTGTATCAATATTATTATTATTATTATTATTATTATTATTATTATTATTATTATTATTACATTTCTATGCCGCCCCTTGCCAAAACCTCGGGGCGGCTTACAACACAATATGGCATTAAGGTGAGCACAGATACACTGAGCTTTATCCACAGAGTTTTGTGAAGACTGGACGTGATTGAGTGGACCTCCTCTTTTCTTGTGGGTGAGCGCATAACTGATCTCTGGCTGCCTGCAAAAGCTCCCACGTGACACTGATCAGCCGCAACTGTGGCAGAGAAGTCTGGTTTCTTCACCACCCTCGCTGCCACAGGGGAGGCCCATCTCAGGAAAGCCCTACACAGAAGGTGGCCCAGTTCAAGGGGCAGGTTCTGACGTGCTACTAAAAGGCACTGGCTGATTTCCAACACAGGTTGCCATAATGGAAATATGACTTGGATTTTCAGCCGGAGGCATCCAGGGTTGATCTTGTAAGACATTCCATTGACAAGATTCAGAGGACCTGCAAGGGCACGAGATGTAAACAGGTGGGGATTCACAGTGCGATTCCTGGCTGGAACCACTGTTGTCACACCTGACTCCAACTGGTTTGCCAGCAGCAGGTATCCATGCCTTGGTCATATTGCATTTAGATGGTTGTAATTTGGTCTACACTGGGATACTCCATAAGAGCATCTGAAATATGGCAGCTAGACTGCTAACAGGTGCATGCAACTGGGGCCAGATTCCACCTGTCTTGGAAGGCCTGTGTTACTCCCAGATTGTGGAAAACTCATGGTTCCTCAAGAACCATGCCTGGTCCACATTCTCTTAGCTTTTAAAAAGGGCCTGAGGACACAGCTTTATAATATAGCTTTAAACCAAGGCTCCATTCAACATAAATCAGAAGGCCTCAGGGGCTGCGTTTATGGCCAGGACCCCCCACTGGTAGGGATGTGGGAGAAGTTATTTTCAGTTTGTTTTTGATCAGGATTTATGCAGTTAAATCTTTCAGACCAAAGATGGACAGACACAATTTGTGGTCAAAGTCTCTATTTCTGAGCTGTCAATGCAATTTGCAGACCCCACTGCCAAAGTATGTGGAATCGCATGTGTACATTTGAAAAATGAGTACCTTTGGGAAAATGTGCACAAATATGCTTTACTCAGTAGAAGAAGAATGCAAGCAATACAGAAATGCATACAATTGATACACACAAAATATGCAGGATTTTCATGCAAAACTGCAAGCGGAACAGCAGCTGAACACAGACTTGCATTGGGACAAGTTTTGGGATGGAACCTGGAGAACTGTTTTAATTTGCTCCTGCCTATACTCAGTCACAACAGTTCTAAACCCTAAGGTTGATCTTGAAATCTGGCAAGAATGAAGCCTTTGCAAACTTCTGTGAAGCCAGCAGAGGCCATGTAATTCAAATTTCAAACAGCAAATGCACAGGTGCGAGAAGACACATTATTTATTTATATGTATTATATTGGTATCCTGCCTTTTCTCTTTCAAGGAACTCAGGGTGGCCTACGTCATTCTCCTTCTCCTCTCAGTCCTATCCTCGCAACAGGGTAGTCTGGACTGAGAGTCTGTGACTGGTCAAAAGCCTCCCAGTGAACTCCATGGCCGAGTGGGGGCCAGAACCCAGATGGCCTGAGTCCCAGTCCTGTGCCCGCAGCACCACACTGGCTCTCGGAAGTGAAGGGTCTGTTGGTCCTCAGCAGTAGTTAAATGTTTTGCTACTGAGCTGTATTCCCAGCACCATATCCCCATTGTTTATAACTGAAAGTTTATTGGACAATACCCCTAATTTTGATAATCCACACTATTGTATTCCTTATCACCATGTATTATTGTCTCACTGGAGAAGTTGGAGTTAGGGAAAGGTGTTGGGGGGGGGGAGGAGGAGGAGGAGGAGACCACAGGCACTTATGAGATGGATAGATTCTACAAAGCAAACCATGGTTTTGCATTTCCAAGAGCTGAGGAGGGCTGTCAAGGACAGACACTTGGGAGGGCATCCATGTGTAGGGTTGCCAGAAGTCGTAGACAACTTGGCGGCACGTAACAGCTACAACACCCCTGTTTTATTTTGCTCTAAAATTGGGACCAGCTGTCCAGTCCTCTTGCCAATCTGAAGCCATGATGCCCAGAGATAACGAAAAAGCTGCACATTTCACATCATTTATATGGAAAATGTATAACACAATGGGCGGGAGAAGACAAAATAGGTTTCCTGTGAACAATACGAATTTCCAACATACGAACTGAAATCTGAGAAATGAATGAAATCCAAATGAACTAAATTGGAATAGGTTTTACAAGTGAAAGAAATTACAAAAATAATTTGAAATTTAAAAACAAAAACATTTTCCCCAGTGCCTATACTTTTTTATGGAAAACAGGTATTGTTTTGTTTTTTATGAAAAAAAATCCAAACGTGGGACTTTTTGATCTGCTGTTTGATGTACAGGTCAGCAAGATCTGCATCCTACATTTCATCAGGCCATGCTGCCTCTTGGGTTTGATCAGGCATTCACACGTACAGGGCTTGTTTGAAACAGATCCCTGCATTTCCATGTGTGGGAAAACGGTTTGGAGTCTCACACCATCACGAACCTTACATAAATCACTATCTCTCCAATTTGTCCCCCTGTTCCTAATAATATTTATGCAACCCCCTGGTGCTTTATTCTTACACAGGACACCAATTCGGCTTTATCCATGATTTTCTCATTTGGATAAGGCTGCTGCTGAAGCTTCTTTGAGCAGACAAATAACAAACATTTCTTTGAGAAGGGAAACTCATCCCCCACGCCATCATTTCATGTTCTGAAAAGTTAACAGGATGCTTTTGTAAGCAGCAACCAAATACAATCCATGTTCTGACGGGTTATCAAATTGATTTCACTGCAGTTCAGATGCATTCGATAGTTCAAATTCAAACACTGAGTTATTTTTATAAGAATTATTCTGTTCTATTACACCATTCTGTGGACGGTAAATTGCCTTTTTTATCCTGGCTGAGATCATGCAAGTGAGTTCTTCTAGTCATCTGTCACCAGAGTGTACACCCAAATGTACTTTGCCTTACAAGAATGATTGACCTGTAATAACATCTTTGCTTGGTAAAAACAGAATTGCCTAAATCAATTCTTTTCTTCTTCCTTTTTCTTCTTTTGCGGCACAGTGAATGATATTTTATTAAACAGCATAACAGACTGTCTGAAGTCATTGCTTTCCTGAGCCTGTATTTGAGTGACAATTAGCAGTGATGGGTAATTTGTGCTTATTCAGAAGAATATGGGGCCAGCATTGGCACAAATTTGGGCTTACGCACCAACTCAAAGAGTTGTTTGTGTAGGTGACATAACTCAAGCTCCTAACCGAGCCTTCTTGTCTGACATTCCAGTTCTCTATGTACAGGGAGCTTTTTATAATATATCTTCTCAATTTGCGATCAAATTTTGCAGTGGTTCCACCCAGAAATGGCCCAACAAGTCATTCTAGAGACCGAGCTCTAAGGTGTTGGAACTTGCTTGATTTTCAAAATGGCACACTTATTGGCAGGGCTGCTACAAGGCTTTGGGCTGCCCCTCTCTCATTCCACATGTAGAACCTTCTGGAAGGGCAGTTTAGCTTTACTTCAACCCTGGCAAGACCAAAGACACAGAGCTGGCTCCAAGATCTCACCACTGCTTCCCCCACGCTCCAAGCTTCTGCTGCTTGAGGCGGCTGCCCAACTCTCTCCAGCAGCAGGCCAGCCGGTATGTTGGGATCTGAGCACAGGCATGCTTCTGAACATTGACATGCCGGGCAGCCTATCACTGCTACAGGGTGAAGATGGAATCCCCATGTCTGGGCTAACAGAACCCCACAGGTGGAAAAAATTGGCTCTGAGGCTGGCAAGAGAGGTGGAAGACAAAGCCCTAAACCGCCAGAACTGGGCAAGTTGGTTCTCTTCCCAAAACAACGAGGGTGCAAACACACCCCGGCCGGCATGGCAGTGGTTTCCCTGTTCTTAATGTGTTTAGCCCCGTGACAGCTGCTCCTACTTGGCAGGCCTGCCTCTGAATTTGTCTCCTTTTAAGCAGGCCGTTGAAGCTCTTTCAGCCTCTCAGCCTAACTCCATTTCAGAGATTCCCTGAGGTCATATTTCAGTCTTGGTGGGGCCAAAGGCAAAAGAGATGGAGCAAAAATACCACCCCTATTAGCATTTTAGTGGGTGAGAGGAAACCATGCAAAAGTCAGTAAACCATCAAATGCTGGCAGCTGGGGAAATGGCTGGGAGCTGTGGAAAACCATGGGAAACCTGGGAAACCATGAGGGAGCGGGGAGGGCAGGTTGGGACCTGCCATGGTGGCATCTGTTCCATGGGCCTGAGCCTCAACACTGATCAGCACTTAAGCCTGTTGCCACATTGCAGCTCCCCCAGAAGGAAAAGTTACAACATCTGGCACTGTTTAGCTCAGAGGAAAGGCAAGTAAGCAGAGATAAGAGAGTGTGCAAATTATGCATGATGTGGAAAAAGTAGATACAGAGGCCTCTCTCTCGCTCTAGCATCATAGTAGACAAGGAGTCTTCCCATAAAGCTGATTGGTGAGATATTCGGGACAGATAAGAGGAAGGACTTCTTCACACGGTGCATCATTAAACTAACTTGTTTCCACAAGATGTAGTGATGGTCACTACTTTGGGTGACTTTAAGCAGGGTTGGACATATCTATAGAAGACAAGGCTATCAGTGGCTACCAGCCCTGCTGGCCATCTGTTTCCCTACGCACTGGCCTATGGGCCTCCCATGGGCAGAGGGTTAGCCACTGTTTGAACGTGTACTGGACCCCAAGGATCCTCGGTCTGATGCAGCCGGGCTCTTATATTCTTCGGTTCAAGGAAGAATAGAAGAGTTTCTTAAGTGGGGAGGGGGAGCAGAAATTCTTACTTTCTGAACCAAGGCATGGATGGAAACACAGCAATGCTTTAGTATTCAGTCTTCTAAACTTTGCGATGCACAGTAAAAAATATATACATAAACATGAATATATTAAGGGAACAGAGTATGCCCGATAATGTATACACTCATGGGAAAAGGTATGAAAAATGCATTACATGGGGAACTTTGCTTCCAATATGCATATATTAGGAGAACCATGAACAAAAAGTACAGTTTTTGTAAAAAAAACATTGCAAACTAATGCAGGAATGGGATGAAATCCACTTAAGACTGGAAAAATGGGAAATGGAAAGAAACTAAAATTGACAGATTTGTCCACTCCTATTTTGAACTTTTTTAGAAGCCTGCAGCTGAAGTTGTATAAATTAACCATGTGTTGGGAATCAAGTGTACATTTTTGTGGGCTCTTTGGAGGGAGTGGGATGTCAAAAATAGATATACATGCATACAGTTTAGAGCTGGGAGATGCAGGCAGTGAGACACTTGCTTTTAAAAATCAATTCCACCCTTCTCTCAGTCATCCGCTCAGAGACAGCCTTGCATGATGTGAGCACCTTTTCTGACATGGTAATATAGTAACGAACAAAAAATGAAGCTCAGTACTTACAAATACCCAGGTCCATCAGCTCCTTGGAAAACTTCATTGGGTAATTTTTCTAGGTGATAGTTGCCACTCAGATTTCTGTTAGGAATGAATGAATAAATAAAAAAGTTACCATGGTTGGTATTGAACCCCAATTACTTAATGGGGTTGCTGGAATGGCTATCTTTTAATCAATCCGTGATATAAAAGAAATATTAGATGATCTTGATACAAATGATATTATTCATCAATTAATCTTAATTCGCTGAATAACAATGCTGGCCCATTTCCCCGATGCTTTTAAATGGGCTTTGAAAAGAATGTGATTTTGCAGGATTGTTTTGATCAAATGATTAAAACCTTATTCAAAGTCCTTTTTGGGGAAAAAGATATTGTTGAAGGAGATGCTTATTAAAAAAAGAGGATGAAAGATGACATGGGCAAATTTGCATAGAGTTTGCATAAAATTCGCAGAGGTGCACAGAATGACCCTAATTTAAATAGGCATATAGTACATCTCACCCAATGGGGGAAAGTGCTGCTCCATTTGCTGTCTAGGTTTTAACTTTTGATGGGCAAATCCAAAGACCTGTTCCCCTTCCAATGGCTCTTTATCTTCGTATGACATTGGACATGCCTTCAAATGGAGGATGGCCTTCAGCTAGGGGGTATCTAATGGCAGTCCTTTGAACAGAGGACTGTAGAGGAGGACACTGGGCCACAGAGGGTAGATCAAATATTCTACTTTCACAGATATAGCCAAAAGGTAGGGCCATAGGTCAAAGGAGAGAAATGACAAAAGGGTGAAAAGAAACAGCAGGCAAGCAATCTTTCTGGAAAAATTACTCCCCCGCTGCCAAATTCCTAATGCATTTCATTTTTTATATTTTTATTTTTTAAAAGATACAAATACAAACGTCATATAATAAAGAAAAATACACACAATATATATTTTTAAAATTAAAAAGTCACCCTTCGTGCACCCCTCCACTGGGACCATGGCTGCCTAGAAGGTTTTTTTTCTTTCTTTCATTTTTCTGCTCTTTCTGAAATACCCCTTTCCATCCAAAATTGCAATACATTTATTGGAGGTTTAGTACTCTCCACTTTTATTAATACATGTTCAATAAACAAACCCCATATATTGTTAAAATCATTCTTCTTTACCAGACCTTTTCTCACCTTTATCTCTCATGTCAACTTGTTATTAACTGCTATATTCCAAACTTCTTTATACCATTCAATTAATTGGAGATCCCATTTCTCATTCCAACTCTTTGCTGTTATCAACTTTGCTGCTGATTCCCAAAATTATTAATTCTTTAATATTCCATTTCCATTTCTTTTCACAAAATATTAACAACAATGCTATTTCAGGATCCACTTCAATTTTTACGTTCCATACTAATCTTAAAAATCATTATCCCAAATTTCCACTACATATGCAAATAGGTACCTGTATTTCATCCACATGTCCAACATAAATTAGAATATTTATTATCCATACAAAATAATTTAACCAGTGTCATATATCATTCCCATACTAATTTATAAAAAAATGGCTTAATTCTAATTGACAAACTTTTTAATATTCTCTTATCTCCTAATGCATTTCAAACACCTGTGTACTTCCTTAGAGGAAACTGAAAACAAAAGCAATTATGTCACTCAGTCCTTTCAAAAGAAAATTAAAATACTGAGCATGTGCTTTGGCTATAATCCACATTATTATTTTTTAAATGAATAAAACTTTAAAATGCTTAAGTGTGGTCGGATCAAACACAATATATTTAAGCATACTTAAAAAAACCCAACTAATTAAAAATACTACTCATCAGTTTTAAAGATTTTAAACTGACCTTTCAGGATGTAGTGGCCTCACAAGGTGGTTCACAATATTGAATAAAAAATGAGCATGCAAATAAGAATTAAGCAAACACACACAACACACACACACGTGCGCATGCACTGCAGTAGCCAAAGAGATTAATGATCTTAGAGTACCAAATGCAGACTGAAATAAATGTGAGATCATATATACCTCCCTGGGGAGAAATCCCCAAATGTGAGGAGCCACTGTAGATAGAATCATAGAACAGCAGAGCTGGAAGGGGGCTGAGGGGCATCAGGTCCATCCTCCTGCTCAGCGCAGACTCCAAGTTAAACCATCCTGCTCAGATGGCTGCCCAGCTGCATCTTGGATGCCTCCAGTGTGGGAGAGCCCACAACCTCCCTGGGTCACTGGGTCCATTGTCCTACTGCTCTAACAGCCAGGAAGTTCTTCCTGATATTTAGCCAGAACCTGGCTTCCTGTAACTTGAGCCCATTATCCTGGATCCTACACTCTGGGGTGACAGAGAAGAGATCCTGGACTTCCTCTTTGTGACAACCCTTCAGGTACTTGTAGAGTTAAATCATATCTCCCTGCAGTGTTCTCCAGGCTAAACATGCCTAGTTCCTCAATCTCTCCTCACAGGGCCTTGTTTCCAGTCCTCAGATCACTCTTGCTGCCCTCCTTTGAACCCTTTCCAGTTCAATATTAAATTCTTCTTTACCTCACCCCGCACATACCAACTGTGTGCTGTCTGATTTGACTAATTACCCCCATAGCATTTCTCTGACCTGTGCTTTGTTGTAGGGTTTGCTCAACATGGCAACCTTTATGCTGTGAAGGTAAGTAGGCCAATTATGTTGCATGGGACTGGCACAAACAGAGGCATGGAGAAGAAGGCTTTCCTGGTGATCGTGCAGCCTCAGCCACTCATTCAACTGCAACTGCTTCCCAAGAATTTTCAGGGGCCTGTGTCCTGCTTTAATCAGATAAAACCAAAACTCCTCCTGGAAACCTTGGTTCTCAATCCAGCCAGCTATCTAGCAATCTCTTCTCTAATCGACTCTTGTGATGAAGGATCCTGGCATCACACCACCATGTAACCTAGAATTTTGCAGAACAGAAAGAGGATCACACTCTAGGAACATGTGCTAGGTTCCTGCTGTCAAAGCTTTGTTCTGCAAGCATCCTTGGAAGCCAACAGCAACCTCATGCACAC
This sequence comes from Varanus komodoensis, assembly GCF_004798865.1. Lineage (NCBI taxonomy): Eukaryota > Metazoa > Chordata > Lepidosauria > Squamata > Varanidae > Varanus > Varanus komodoensis. The sequence goes on from NW_025335568.1 coordinate 62,622,469, forward strand.
TCCCTAAGATGAAACAGAAACATAGAAACAGAGCGAGTCAGAAGGGGCCTCCCAGGGATGCTCTGGGATGCCCTATGAAATGAGACCTCTTTGCAGGAACCAGAAAGCCCATTCCTACAGCTTTTTACATTTTCCCTCTGTTTCTCTTCTGGAGGTCTACGGGGCCACCAGACAGGGCTTGTGTGAGTGTGTGTGTGTGTGTGCGTGCGCGTGCATGCGTGCATGCGTGCATGGGGCGGGAATGGAATGCCTCACTTTTTCCACTCTTGCTATAAATATCTGTGCTCATCTTTAGGCATGGCACAATTTTTGTTGGGTTTGCTGCAACCGGACTAACTTGGCTACACCTTTGGAAAGCCTATATAGAGCATCTGTTCCAAAGATTTGCAAGAAACAATGCAATATGGCAGGAAACTTCCAGAATGCCGTGTGCTCCTGTCTCTTATTTCTCCCCATCTTCCTCTCAGATAAGTGTAAAAGCATAGCTTTGAATAAAAATCTCTCTGTCCCAGAAGTTGCAAGAATAATAATAAAAAGTACTCATCCATAGATGACAGCTATACTGATTCTGTATAAAGTTATCAGTCTGTTTCAGGGAGCATCTGCTGGCATTATTGGATACGTCAACCTGCATTCTCAGTTATCCACATGCAGATGGATCATGTTTGGAACTATGTTCATGGTTTCAGGGTACAGTTCTCTGCGCATTTAGACAGGAAAAAAGCCCTAAACTTTTGGGACAGTGGTCCCAATTTAAAAGCAAGTCTTTTCAGCTGAGATCAGCTGACAGAAGAGGCATGGAGCCAGAGCAAGAGCAATGCTGGCGAGAAAAACTGAATGGATGTCTTTGTTGCAGTAAATATTTCTCACAAAATGTCCTCCAGTCTGTGAGATGAAGCAGGGATACTCACAGCTCTGACAAGATGGTCCCATTGAAGGCATGGTTTTCAATCTCCCGAATTCCATTTTTATTCAGCCTTCTGCAATATAGAGACAATGACTGTTAGAATTCTCTTAAAAACATATTTAACACAACTTTGAAAAGAGGCTTTGAGAAACACATATACAGATATATAAATTCTACTTCTGGAACCCACTCCTAGAAAGCCAGGGAATTCAGTCCCTGCTACAATAATTCAACTTAATTGAGCTGTATTTTTCTATAAACTGTACAAAGAATTTGCCTTGTACACTTTTCTGCAATAAAAAGAGAGTATGATTAACATGTAACAAAGTTATATGGAAGGAAAAATGAATTTCACTTATATGCTACCTTTTTTTCAAAGGCATTGTAGAATTAAGGTTGTATCCAGTTAGCCCTACTTAGAGTAGACCCATTGAAATGAATCAGTGCTGATTCTTCAATGTGGTGTCTTACAAGCTCCCTATCCTCCTGATTCCTTTAAATGTTAAAAAATAAAATAAATAAACTGGAGACAGCATGCTGCAAAAGGACATGCTAACCCCCAGAGCTAGTTCATCTTAATTTCCAAAATTAAAGCGCCATTGGAAGAATTCCCTACAATAAATACGGTGGAAGGCTAGCCCAGTGGTTTGGTTTGAAGGGTGCCTTCCGTAAAATAAGTGCTGGAGCACAAAAGTGTACCCATAAGAATGGTTGTGTGTTTTGTCATGGCAAGTCAGCTGTCCCTTGTGCTTAGGTTCCTGTGCAAGTTCATTTTCATTTAGCCTCATTTTCATTTTGCCTTCTGGGAAATGGGTGTTTTGTGATTGGCTATACCTACTGCCTCAGTGGGTGGCCCTTTCCTGACAGCCATTTTGTGAGAGTGCTCTCAAAACTCCAAATGTACCCACCAACACAAGATGGTTGGGAACCCCTGCCAGGGAATGGTTCAAGTGAGTCAACGGTTCAAATGAGTCTCATGACTACTTGAGGGAGTGGGTTGAACTTGGGTGTCCTTAAGCAAAACCCAACATCCCAAGCACTGCATGGGAAGATGACCTTACTTTTAGAAATCCAGTTTTTAAAAATGAGATTCCTTCAATCTCATTGGGATTTTTACCTTTAAAGTAGCAAGCTAAAGTATTTTCCTCATTTAAAATTATATGAGCACACATAGGTGGAGACAAATTGTAGGCAATCTCAGACGAGGCAGCAAATTTGCCACATCAAATCAGATCCATACAGGGATGTAACCACAAACTCCTTTGCTTTGTAGAAAGACACACCCACCTGAAATTAGCTCAGTGGGAGGCAAACATTCTGGGCCTGGGGACACATTCAACAATTTGAAAAATCGTCTTGGGCAATAGGACAAAATGGCTGCCAAGGCAGATGTGTCTCGGCACAAAGAACAAGCGGCGCTCAAAAGACTGGGCTCCCCTTTTCTCGTCTCCTATTTTTCCCTCCTGTAGCTGGGCGTGCAGCAGAAGGAAACATTGACAGGCACTGCCCGTCATCTTCGTTGCCTAAATTTGTCTCTGAGCCCCGAGACATGTGGCCCAGAGGCCTTCATGGAGGCTGCCAATGGCAACGACTAGAGGCACTCAGTTCACGCTGAAGCAATCATAGTGGCCAGAAAGAAAAGGAAGGGAAAGGTAAGAAAGTTATCCAGAGATGCTTGCCCCACAACAGTCGCTTCTTAGTGCTGTGTGTGAGCAAGAAGGACTCTCTCCAATGGACATCTCGTTCAAATAGAGAGAGACTCCCATTTGTGCCCGCTTTATTTGCAAGGATTCTAATCCTCCAGTTAGAATTTTGAGCATTTCTAGTTACTGAAATTGTTGGGTTTTTTGAAGAGTTTTTTTTAAACAGTGACAATATTGCATTTATCAGCTTGAGAGATGCTTTGATTGTCTTGAAATCTATCAGTGAAAATTATTACTTAGGTTTTTCAGAAGTATGTCTTGCATTTGAATTTCCCAAGGGAAATCTGATCAGCCTCCGATTTAAAGAAAAGTGAAGTCTATTTTTTCCCTGCTTACTCCCAGCTTCGTGTGTTTCTGGTTTGCTTGACATTCCACCTAGTTCGCATGCTCACTGTGATTATTTATGTATAATTATCTTTTGGCCACCTCCTAGTGTGGTTCACGAGAGAAGGCCGACAAGGCAAACTGTAAAGGTCCAATGGAAACAGTGGCTGTTAATAAAACCAGCAAATCATTTGCTTTCGAAAGACCATTTCCCCTAAAACCCTGTGTCAGGACTAAACGAATGAAAACTCTACCATGAGGTAGTTGCAGAACGCTAGACATTATAAGAACACTTTGAGACTTAAGGTGGGATTCCCAATCTGATCCGGAATCCATGTTGCAAGTCTTGCTTCCTATGTACCCCTTAGAGATGCTAACATCGGCCTGTTCTGAAACATCTTCCTGTTGTTGTCCCTTGTCTTGACCCATTCAGCCCCTTCGTTTCCACTCTCATGTGCCCACCTGATCTCTCACCATCTTCCAAAAGCTTCCTGAACAGAATCCTTCTTGGGGGTCCCTTTTGGGGCTACCTACATGTTGAATGTATTTCTGAATAAACCGTAATATTCTTTTGATTGTACACCCCCAGCACATTTGTGTTCACTGTTTCTTGGCACCTGCAAATAAAGGACCTGATGAACCACTAATGGAAATTTATTTCAGAGGTGTGGGGCTCCCACAGAAAAGGCCGTCTCCCAGGTCATCATCAGTCCCACTGTCCTGTAATTAAACCTGAGTAGATACAACTGATTTAAACACAGTTTTATTTCCCCTTTCCATGTATCAAATTTTAGATAGTAAGCTGAAGGCAGAAGACAAAAAGGAAGACCAAAGATGAGTTGGACTGAATCTGTAAAGGAAGCCACGGCCTTGAACTTGGGAGAGCTGAATGGCGCTACCCTGGACAGGACTTTTTGGAGGGCTTTCATTCACGGGGTTGGCATAAGTTGATGTCTTGATGACATATAACAACAAACAATTAAAACAATTGTTAAAACAATTATTAGTAAGCTTCTTTCTCAGTGAGTGCCTCTCAGGGTAGTCCATCTCCCATCATTCACTGGACTGAAGATCTAACCATTCTTTCTACATGTGGACACATCTCAGCTTCATATGGATATTTATTTAGGTATGTAGGTGATTTATATTAATATATACCTTTGAAATCAAAGTTAAATTAAATCCTTTTTTCACATAGGCACCGTCCATTATTGTTTTGCATGGATACATTTAATGAAAGGTTCTTTCTTATTCCCCCTTCTGACCCCACACTCTTTCACGGTTCTCCACATTTTTGTTTTTTTGTTTGTTATCCTAGTTGTAAACAACAACAACAGTTCAAAAATACCATGTAGCAGTCCCAGCTTCCACAGAATAAAAATGCAAATGACGACCATTTTATTGTATTACCGACCTGAGACACTGTAAAGGGCAGGATATAAAAGCTTTAAATAAATAAATAAGCAAGCAAGCAAGCAAACCCCTCCTTCACAGTCTGGCTCAAGGTGAGGCAGGGAAGCAATTAATGTGCTAAGACATAACAGTTTCTTTAGACTCAAAGTGCTCCACAAAATGATGGAATAATTCCAGGGGTGCTCAGATTCCCCCCCTGCCCAGGCACAGTGTCAGTTAATGTGCCTTCTTGCTTGTCCCTCCTTGCTTAGTCTCGGACAATCCACCAGTGGTATTTATCCCTCCTGCTGCATCATTTGGCGTCTTCTCTGCTCCCTTTGTGACAGGGTAAGGCTCATCCACTCTTAACCCGGAGTGGCAGGTCTGAGTGATGGGTCGACAATGAATCATTTAATGAAACTGTCAGAAAGCCTCCATGCTCAGCCACTAATCCAGAGCGAAAGCTGCCCATTCAAGCGATACGCTTATCTAAGGTCCGAGAGGGGCGTGCTGAGGTTGACATGGAAATCAATTACGGTCATGGTTGGAGAGATTACCCTTTTGACTGTGAAAGGCACGTGCCCTGCCGTGTCACCACTCCGATGGATGTCAGAGCCGATCATGGCTTGCTGGGAAGCCGTCCGTGACGCCTTCGGAGGGGACAAACCGGGGAGAAATGGCCTCACAGCGAGGCCCCTGGCTTAAGCCCGAGGGAACGCAACGGAGGGATGCAGCAGGGAGACACAGTCATGGTGCGGAATCCCACAGGTCTTGATTCCAGCCAGGGAGGAAAGATGCCGACAGGGCAGTCATTCCACCGCAAGCCCCAGCTTTCTGACAGGACTGGAGGCTGCTCCAAGCCCAAGCGGTTCTTGTCTAAGACTCCCAGGGTCCCGCAGTGTTGTGCACTGGGAACTGACAAGTGGAGTCCCCACGGGTTGTGTATTGGGCTCCTGTGAAGAACTCCTCAGCCGTGCTTCAGTCGAATTGCCTCTGGACAAAGGATCTGCCCAGTCATGCAGAGACAACTGGGTCACCACCCCATGCTAGTGGCTCTGCTTGCATTAAAGAGGAACTGCCCAGGCAGTAGACCAGTCAGCTCTCCGACAGCTGCCCAGTTGCCAAAGGAAGACCTTTGCCTGTGGCCCCCACTGCCTTCATGGAGATGGCAAAGAGCCCACATTGGCTGAACTGATGCCTGGAGTCCCGGGGCGAGTGTGACCATCCCTTCCCTGAAAACTGCTTTGCTGAGTGATTCGTAGGAAGGATCCTGTGCATTTTAGTCAGCTAATCTGTGGTTTCATTTTAATTTTGGGGTGGAGGGAGACACCTGATCATTTCTGAATCAGGAACAGGGCAGTGCCAAGAGTCCCGTTTCTCATCATTGCTACTTAACAGCAGAGAGTCTCGGAACAAGCAGGCAACAGCCTCTGCCGCTTCTCTGCCTCACCACCACCACTACCTGGGCCAGAGTGAGAGGCAGGTGAACGAGGTGCAGGGCATTCTTGTTAGTGGCCCCCTACTAGCTCTATTGTCCAGGTTTCTGGTAAAACCTGCAGCCAGCAGCCTAGCCTTGCTCAATGTGGTGCCCTCCAGATCTTCTAGACTCCAACTCCTATTAGCCCCAGCCAGCATGGTCAGTGGGCAGGGATGATATGGGAACTGCAGTTCAAAACCCCTGAAGGGTGCCAGGTTGTGGAAGTGGCCACAGGTTGTAAACCATGTGTTCCCTCGATGCGGTACGTACTTGGAGATCCAGGAAGTCCTTTCACCCAAAGCCACCCTCTCACTAGTCTCATTTCATTTTCTCCATCCTGTTCACAGATTTGTACACCTCTAAAATATCATCTCCCTGCATCACCTCATCCCCCCAGCCATGAAGATGCACCACTCAGGCTGTGTTGTTGTTAGGAGGTGCCAGGTGCTCCTTTGCTGGATGGCCACCCATGTTGTGGCTACACCCAGCAGTGCAGAGCTTGCACAGAATAGTGGGATGGACTAGATGACCTCTGGGTTACCTTCCACCTCTCTGATTCTGTGATACACTTCGGCAGGAGAGAGAAGCTTGCCAGAGGATCTAAACTGTGCTGTTTAATTCAGAGAACTCTGTATTCAACACATCTCTGGACAGAACTGCCACCTGTGAATGAGGCTTGTGGAAGCTTCTACAATGACACAAAGCAATGATGCCACTATCCTGAAAGCAGGAAAGGGGAGCAGGTATTTCTTTTAGCACAAACCAGCCATGTCCATCCACACAACCAGAAAGAAAGAGAGAAGAATCAAGGTTCATTAAGAAACATGATTCTTCCCACGCCACATGAAAGCTTCTAAGCACACAGCATGATCCTACACTGTGAAGTAGCCTGTAACGATATATTAATATGATGTGCAAGTGTATCAGATTATTTGCCGCTCTGTCCATTGTTTGCCGGAGTAATGGAATGCCTGCAGCCAACTGGAAACACGAAGCTGTCCCGCTGTCCTTCAGATCTTCCACTTGAACAACATGGGACGATCTTGCCAAAAGTAAAGGGAGCCTATCCTGGCTATCATTATTTTTTAAATTTGCTCCATGTCGCGATGCTTTCAAGAGAGAGAGAAAAGAGAAATTTGCTGAATGGGAAAAGTGAGAGGCAATCCCGTGTGCTTGGCACTCAGGCCTGTTTTCCTGTCTGCAAAACCTAATCGGTTGGAAAGTCGTGGTGGAGGCAGCTCCCACCAAGGCAACAACATTTTTGTTTTGTAAGAGCAGGATAAACAGTATAGGCTTAGGGAAGAAGGAGGATGCTAAAAATGGAGCGATATCTCAGCCATGTGCAAAGCTAAAGCTGGAAAGGCTTGGGAAAAGGAGCAATGGCTTTTGTTAGAACACGGTCCTATGAGTCAGAGGATGGGGGGATCCGAGGTTTGGAGGCTCTCTGCCCATCCTAGCAAAGAGGGAGTCGTGAAGGAGTATTTTTAGCTTCCTCATCCTCTTTCAGAATGCTTTTCATCAGGCAGGACTTCTACCTTGCTCGTTCTTCTGGGGACAGGATTAAAGGCTGAGAAACTTTTGGATCCAGGAAATCCATGGGATCTCCCTCCTTAAGCACTGTCGGGCCCAACACACCCTCTTCTGCACTGCCTGGGGCCACCTGACTGCGAGAGGTGGAGCTGCCATGGAGTTCCCATCAATGGCTGGGAGGGGATGGGACACTCGAACCTTCTCCTCCATGTTTGGAGCACTGGAGGAACAATACTTCAGCATACCAGTTTGTGAAGCCGAATTTTATAACCTCTGCTTAAAGTTAAAGCTAGATGACCAAGCACATGCACAAACTCTCTCTCTTTCTCCCTCTCCCCACCACCCCAAATATATCGACCAGATATTACTTACATATCAACACGATCAGAGCTTAAGCCCAGGAAAGAATTTATTTCAATTTTGTGGATATTAATGTTGTCTTGGATATCTCTGAGATTTAAGAAAAGAAAAAATTAAAAAAATCCCCATACAATGTGCTGTTGGCATGCAAGGCAGCAGACAAGAATCTGTCTCCCTCTCTCCCTCTCTTGTGCATAGAACTTCGTGCAATATCAATACAATAACATAAAAAGGATAAGCAACCTGTAGCAATCAATGATACAAGATTAGCCAAGGCTGTAACCCTGGGGCCTCTTGCCATAATCACGGAAACCTCAGCGTTAGCACAATTCCCACTTTGCAGCTGCTGCAGGAAGAGCCTTGCCAGGCCTGGCGCCCAGGTCAGAAAAGGTTCCTGGAAGGGTGAAAAAGGCCCCCTTGCACCAGAATACATTCGCCCAAGGGTCTCCTCCCTGAGCCAGGTTTGTTCTGAAAAGCCACCCTGCCCCAGATCGTCAGACTATGTTTTCTCCGTGCACAAAATCATTTTACTAAGTTTAAATCAAGAATATTTTATATCTTCAGAAATGATTTTAAAATATACTAGATTATTTTATTTCATTTCCTTTTGGTTCTGAAGCCATAATTGCTCTTTCAAATTTTTGTAATCATCCCATTCATGCACATATAATACATTTATCAGTTTTTTAAAAAAATACACATATGAAGTATCAGAATTTCAGTGAGATTCTACCCCTCCCAGGCTTTTGTTTCAGCTCTAGTTTAAATCATGTCTTCACTCTCTCTTTCCCTCTTTTGCTCCCATGGAATGCATTCAAACACCAAAAATGTCAGAAGAATTCAGTAAAAACTTACAGCACAACCTTCTGCAAAGAGTGTACCTGGTTAACAGCAGGTAAAAACCTGATGGCAGTGTTTGATATCAACCTAAAAGGAGAGGGAAATAAATATGTATAATTAGCTTTGGTTCAAGGGAAAAGAAGAAATGCCAGAACAAAATTTCTTGACAGTTGCCTGAAATACATATGAGGGAACAACTATCACTCAAAGCCGTTAGCCTGAGAAATTTTAAGTTTCATTATCTTACTTTGATCCTCTCTTGCCATATTCTGGATTCTGGGCATTGTCTGATGTGGGATGGATCAGTTTATTCCAGTCCAAGCCACTTTCAAATATGTTCATTTATAGGTCTGTTCCCTCCTGCTTCCACATTAATCTGCAATTCTTTGAACAAGTCACTCAAAAATTTGCATTTAAATACATATCTAAATACATCATTTTTGAACATCTTTTCTCTCTAATTGCAGCTTTCCAAAATGTATTTAACACACAAAATATGCACGTTAAAATGCAGTGTATCTCAAGACACATATTTTAAAACACACTTTTGTAATTTTTTAAAGCCAAAAACTGCATCACAAAATTTGGGAAAGTGAGAATTTGGAAAGATATTTATATTCTCGCTTGCATTAGTCTGGGATCAGATCAGTTCACATCAGAATTCTCAAAGTCTGAATTCCTCAATCATCCGGAATCAGGTGTGTTTGTAGTGCTATTCAGGCATTCGGAAGCATGTTGATTAAGGTTGCGAGGAGGGGGAAAACTCCAGTCTTCTCCCCATCTATCAGTGCCCCATACACATGGAGGGCGGCTGGCTGAAGAGGGCAACCTCCTCTATCTGTGGGGGCTTTCCATGGGGTAATCAGCAACCCAGAGGAAATAGGGCATATGCGACACAGAGGGCTCTCCTTGTGAGGTTTCTAGCAACCACACAAACGTGCCCAATTTGTTGCCATGCTCTACAAGTTCCCAGATGAGTGGAGTCCAGATGCCCCCAAAACAGCTGGCTGGAAAAAGTATAGCAGCTGGTTGACTCAATGACCGCTGGGTGAGACAAAAGGCTCAAAGTGATTCTTCCAGTTTTATAAAGCTTCCAACATGGGCCTGGCTTCAAAGTCAGCAGGGAAATTGTGGTACTCCAGATGTGGTTGGACTTCAACAACTCCTAGTCCCAGCCAGCATGATTCCTGGTAAGGGGATGATGGGAGCTCTAGGCCAAAAGTTGCAAGGTCACAGGCCTCCTCTAAAGAGAAGATCGAGCTATTGAGAGTGTGGTGCAGTGGTTAAGGGTACTGGACCAGGGTTCAGTACATCTACGTTTTAGTCCTCACTTGGCCATGAAACCTTTGGGCCAGCTGCTGCTCTTAACCTAACCTACCTCACAGGGTCATTGTCATGAGGATAAAATGAAGAGGAGAGCTTTGGGAGCTGCCTTGGGTGAGGAAAAAGGAAGGATATAATGCAATGTGATGATGATGATGATGTCAGGTGACACTTCTAAGCTGGAATGAAAATAATTTTGTGGGCGTCACAATAGAAGCGTCCAGATAAAACAAACCACACTGTTGCTATGGCCCTTTGCACACAGGGGAGTTACTTGCCTAGGTAATTCAATAGTGCCCTGGCCCCACTCATTTTCCAGCCCCTGCTTCAGTGACGCTTCTTGGCACCGTTGTGCCACGCAGGGGTCAAGCGTGGCGCTGCGGCGAGGAAGCAGGAGACGCCTTCCCAGCTGCGCTCTGGCTCTGATCTCAAAGCGCTTCTGACAGCCCGAGGGAGCATCATCAGGTATTCACCTGCCAATGTGAGCTTCCAGGCAGCACATCAGCCATTCAGGTGGGCATGCTAACTGACATCAGGATGAATGGAACAGCCATTTCCATTCCAAAGTGAGCTCTCAAATAAGGTATCTAAATATAAGTATCAAAGTCTTCCATGCTGTTTCGGGTTGGCCATTCACATTCAAATAAGGGTTTATTATCTGCCTCGTTTCATATCCTTCACATCCTTTGCTTTTCAGCAAACCAGTGTGTGAAGGAGGGCTTGAGATTGCCGTGGCTGCAAGCAAATGATGAAAGCAGATGCATTTCTGAGAGTGTTGTATCCCAGATGGAAGGAACCTTCATGGCCAGGAGAGGCTCCTGTGGCAGTGCGGTTCTGTATCCATTGCAGCTTTTATTCTGATTTACATAGGAGGGTTTCATGGTGATGCACCTATCTGAGGGATGGGGTTCAACACCTTGGATAGTTCCTATAAAGCTCAAAATGAAAGCAGCAATGGATAAGGAGCCCCCAGCTTCTCCTGCCCATGTCTTCTTTGGTATGGCAGGATATGGCTGATCTTGTTACAGGAATGGTTGCCCCATGGGATTGTGGGAACCCTAGTTACAATTCATGTACATTCTTTCATCTTCTTTTAGAACTGCAGGCCTCTGGCCAAAACTGGATTGCTTGGGGTCCCAATCAGGCCCTCCAGGGCTCCCTATATTTCCATTCATCCTTCCCTTGGCCCCTTCCTTTGAACACCTATTATTCTATTCTATTCTATTCTATTCTATTCTATTCATTCATTCATTTATTTATTAAAAAGGTTTTATAGACTGATCCATTACTAACATCTTGGGATGGTTTACAACAGATATAGATAAAAACGGCACAGCATCCAGCAATTCACAATAAAATCACAACTAAAACCAATTAAACATTAAAATAATGGGAGAATAAGAAGGTTTTTGCCTGGGCTGAAATGAAAAAAGTGTTGGCGTCAGGTGAACCTCTCTGGGGAGCATATTCCACAATTGGGGTGCCACCACAGAGAAGGCCCTCCCCCGGGTAACCACCCTCCTTATCCCTTTCAAGGAGGGCTCCCGAAGAAGGACCTCAAGGGAAGCTCAGGGCATATTTCGTCTGAGCACCTCCTTGGTGGCTTCTTCTCCTGCATGTTCCCCTCCAGTCCCACCAATGAAAGGTTGAAATGCTCCTTCTAAGACTCAGTTCCTGGCAGCAAGTGTTAAGACACAACCCTGTGCATGCTTAGACAAGTCGACGCTTGCTGACTAGACTGTGCTGGGCATTGTAAGCCTTTCTTCTGCCTAAACATGCCCAGGATTGTGCCTTTAAGCTACCCCTGCATGTAATTCTCCCCCTGCCCCCTTTGCCTCCACCACTGGAATGCGGCAGCTCCTGAGAACTCTCACAAAATGGAATTTTGTCCCTGTTGGTCCTCCTGGACCTCTCAGCAGCTTTCAATACCGTCGACCATGGTGTCCTTCTGGATAGGCTGGCTGGTTCTGCTCCTACCTGGCTGGCCGACTCCAGAAGGTGGTGCTGGGGGACTATAGCTCTGCGCCATGGCAGTTTTGCTCTATTATGTCCCCCATGTTTTTTAACATCTACATGAAACCACTGGGAGAGGTCATTAGGAGATTTGGGCTGCGGTGTCACCAGTATGCTGATGACACCCAGCTCTTCCTCTCATTTACATCTACTCCAGGTGAGGCGGTGGCTGTGCTGAACCAGTGCCTGACCGAGGTAATGGGCTGGATGAGGGCCAATAAACTGAGCCTCAATCCAGATAAGAAGGAGGTCCTTTTGGTGGGCAGATCGTGGTTTCAGGTAAGTGACTTTGACTGTGTCCTGGACAGGGTAGCACTCCCTCTAAAGGACAGGGTCCACAGCTTGGGAGTGCTCCTTGACCCAGAGCTGTCACTGGAATTCCAGGTGGCGGCAGTGGCAAGGAGTGCTTTCCTACAGCTTCGGCTGATCCACCAGCTGTGCCCTTACCTGGACAAGCACTGCCTAGCAATGGTGATTCATACTCTGGTAACCTCCCAGCTGGATTACTGTAATGCACTCTAATGTGGGGCTGCCCTTGACAATGGTCTGGATACTTCAGCTGGTACAGAATAGAGCTGCCAGGTTGCTGATGGGGACCGGTTGTTATTCTCATATAATGCCGGTCCTCTACCAGCTGCACTGGCTTCCAGTTGAAGTCTGGGCCCAATTCAAGGTGCTGGTTTTAACCTATAAAGCCCTGAATGGCTTGGGACCAGGATACCTGAATGAGCGCCTCTTTCCTTACATGCCTTCATGCCTCTTAAGTTCTGCGGGAGAGGCACTGCTCCGGGAGCCCTCTTTAAAGGAGATAAAAAGAACAACTACCCGGAGCAGGGCCTTCTCTTTGGTGGCACCCAGATTATGGGATGCACTCCCTGGAGAGGTACGCCTGGTGCTGAGTTTATATTCTTTTCAGTGCCAGATTAAAAACTTTTTATTTAATTGCTATTTTAAAAACTAATATTTTATCATTAACAGTCATTTTTTGTTTTTGTTTTTATATAATATTTTATGGAATTTGTTACTGCTTTATTGTTTTTAATTGTACATGTTGTGTGCCATCCAGAGATGTCGAGGCATGTGGTGATGGCATATAAAAGTTTTAAATAATAAATAATTTGGCCCTTGGCAGAAAGGGGTCCCACACCCTTGTTTTAGAAGGGTCCTGAGGGCAAGCTGATCTGATCTCATATTTGGGCCATGTGAGCTTGTAAGCAAGGATTCAAGCAGCAATGAAAAGGAAACTGGCAACCTCAAGATGCAGCTGTCCAGCTGTGCAGGGGACTGGACCCAGTGGCCCTCTGGCCCCTTCCAAGTCTACTACTCTGTGATTCTATGAATGTGCGAGAGAGCAGGATACAACCTGCATACTGACAACACCACGCCCCACAACCCCAAATAACCTCCCCCAGCAGTTTCATCTAGATGCCGATTATATGGGGCATGAGCCCTGGGGAACATCGAAACATAACTGGCAAGGTGCAGAGCAATCATCTCCCAGCACCACCTGCTTTTCTTTGCATCTCATAATATTTACTCTCAGGTGATCAAGGTACTTCATATACCTTATTCCAGGGGAGGCCAGAATGTAGATTTGGATTTAGATCTGAGTAAGGATGTGTGAAGAATCTCTTTTGGGGGTGGGAATCTCTTCGATTCCCTAGGCTGAGCTCCCCAAATTCTGGCCCACTTTCTTGTGGCTGTGAGTCCAACTTTCTGGTTAGCGCACCAAGGGTCCACATGGTGCTCACCAGGAAATGGACCCCACACCGTTCCTTTGCAAACGGCATCTCTCTTCCATGCACATAACTTGCTGCCTTTGTGACATACATACATACATACATATATGTTTGTGTGTGTGTGTGTGTGTGTGTGTGTGTGTGTGTGTGTATATATGTATGTATATATATATCCTTGGCAGCGCACTCACCAGCCATGCGAAAGCTCAGATGATTTGTGGCTAATGAGTCTAGGCTTGTGACGTCATCGCCTGGCACCGCTACTCCTTTCCGAGCATGCGCATGGCCCCTATGTGCACTGTTATCTGATGCTTGGCTGCTGGGGCGATGCTGGGGCGACTTGGCTCACGTGCTGACAGAGAGGGCTCTGCGTGCCACTGCAGCACACGTGCCAGAGGTTCGCACCACTGCCCTATGGGCCTTTTCCAGATGAGGAGATGTGGGGAGCCCAGAAGGTTGCAGAGTGTCAAATTCATACAGCATTCACAGCCACATCCTAATAAGCTCAAAAACACAATCAAAATGGTAGCACTACATAAAACAAAACTTAAACGAAGAAAGAAACTGTGCAACAGCCGCTTTTAATCCTGCTCCCTAACGCAGAAAAACAATTGGAAGATTTTTGCTCTCTTTGGAGAAATTTGGCAAAATGGTCCCCATAGTGTCTCCATCCACAAATAGGGTGGAGGATCTCAAGAAGGCATTTGCAGAAAGCTTTAGAAAAATGCCTCATTTCTGCCATGACTGGCTTCGTTCCCATTGCTTACTGGTGAGCCCGTGTTCCTCATTGTAAAACATGAGTGCAAACTGGCTGCTCTTAACTAGGTCTTCATTCAGCTCTACTCACCACTCATAGAGTAGAAGGTTTTGTACTGTTACTTAGGAATCTAGAGATGCTATTTCACTGCATATTAAGAGGTGGAGGTATACAATCAGGGGACTGCGCACAAAACTGGTAAACATCTTGCCGCTGGCTTTGAGAGGTCAGGCAATCTTGGCTTTGTGTTGTTCATCGGGAACCCTGGACATATTGGTGACATACTTGGGACTGGCAGGCCAGAGTCAGGGCTGGTAGCACAAAACTTGGCCATATTCACTCACTCAGACCCTGTGCCAAAGTTGGTTTTTGGGGGGGGGGAGGTGTTTACTAGGGACCCTGATTGCCTAGATCTGTATATGTGAGTACCTTCCAGATGTCTGAAATACAACTACCATCTGCCACAGCCTGAAGGGCCAGTGGTCAGGGATATTGGGAGTTGTTGTCCAACAAATCTAGAGGGCATCCGTCCATCTGCCTCTGCATTCATGTGTAGCAACACAACACGTTGATATTGTTTTTTGACAGCCTACCAAATGTGAGGGTTTAACAAAGCCATCAAAAAGCTCATGTAGCAGGTAAAGTGAAAGACTTTATCCTGAGATGCAAGAGGCCCTCTGCCAATGGCGGTGGATAATACTTGGCGAGAGAGACCAACAGTCTGGCTGGGCATAAGGCTTCCTCCTAAGGTGGCAGAAGACTCTTTCTTCTGTGTGTGTCATCCTAGGTGAACCTGGCCGGCCACCTGGACTTGCTAGCTGTGCCATCCCATAATACTCCCCATCCTGCTGCTGTCCAGATGGGCTGAACTACAACTTGGCTGTGCTGCTTGGAGATTCATGCAGTTGTGGTCCAACCTTTCTGGAGGGCAGAAGGATGGGGTAGGGGGAAGGCTTCTATAACAAGTGAACGGTTCAGCATTCTGCGTTTTAGGACAAATAAAACAGCTTTTTAAGACTCTTCTTCCCAAACGAGTATTGCAAAGGAAAGGGCGAAGCAAGCCCATGTAATAGCAGGCCAGGTAGGCGGGGGGACGCTATGGCCACGATCCTTGGCTCAAGAACAGAGGTGTTGATAAATGCACAAGAGCATCGTTGTTTGCATTTCTGAAATGCCAACAGGAATGCCACTGCTCTGGAAGACATTGTATTTTAGATTTCTTTCCTATTTCATTTTGAATTGTACCCGGGTGAGGGTGGAAAAGAGGCACCTGTTTTGATGAAGCTTTTGAGTATCTAGATTGCAAATGAAAACTAATTCTGGAAATAAAAGAGCCCGGTGGTGTGATCTGATTAAAAAACAGAAAACAAAGACATATTATCCAGCAAACAAAGCCTGTACTTCCTTGTCTCCTCTAATGAGGCTTGTATGAGCTGAAAAGGGCAACAAGTTACCACTTGGAAACAGATTGTCCATTTGGCATGTACTCAAGAGGAACAATTAACAATTTTATCCTTCGGTTGAAAAACCTTTGGAAGCACATCAAGGGTGTACTTTCCTCCCCTTCCCCCTCTTTAAAAACAGCCCCCCAACAAACATAATTGGACTCTAATCATGTTTATTCACATTTATGGCTTAGGAAAGGATGCATAAAGTACTTCTCAGCCAAGTTCTCAGTTTGAATGTTTGATTCATTGACATGCATGCTTTATTAATTAGGCCTTTAGGGCAGAATCTGATGGGAAGCTGCTGCCCATGTGGATCCTATTCTGCCCCACCGATTCTGCTGCAGCCATGGCTGGGCTCTGCTCTCATCTCTGGGAAGAGGCAGGTTAGCAAGCTCATTTGAGGGAGCTCAACCAACCTATTCTTGCAGAGATTATTGCTTTTGTTCATTTCAGGGCTTTCCCTAGGAATTGCCAGATCCCCCTTGCATAAATCCCAAGTCCCATTGGTGTAATGGAACTGGCAGGTGTCATCATTTGCAGAAGGGAATCAGCATAGTGGAAAGGAGGCAAGGCGCATCCAAGAAATATGAGCAAGCTCCAAACAAAAGGATGTGGTGGGAGCTTATCTGTTGATTTCAGAGATGAATTTCAGTGAGACATCCCAAATCTTGTCCTCACGGTGGGCTCTTCTACACAAGGCTGCTAATCTGCTTTTGATTTTGTTGCGGAACTGCGATCTGAGCCTGCGCATGGAGTGTTCCCTTTCCTGCTTTTCCGCTACATGACCTCTAGGTGGGGCTGTGCTATCCTGGACTAGTGCAAAAATGCAACTGCAAAGGTATTTTCTTTTACTTTCCAAAATAATGTATTTTCCCCTGCTCTAAAAAGCACCACCAGCATCACCACCATCTTGCTGGAAGTTCTCTTTAAAATGCAGGAGTGAAACTGAAGTAAAATGATCATTTTAACACTGTTATTTTTATGGTAGTTCTACTTTATTGTCTTTGTTTTATACATTGTTGTAAAACTCTGTAGCCCTAAGAGCTTTGGCTACAGGGTGGTATAGAAATGAAATAAATAGTAGTAGTAGTAGTAGTAGTAGTAGTAGTAGTAGTAGTAGTAATAATAATAATAATAATAATAATAATAATAATATCTGAAGAACTCATGAACCACCATGAGTAGGGAATGATGAGCATACAATAAATACCTTGCACAGAGAAGCTGTGTGCTTCTGTGCTTTACAGGTCAGTACCTGCAAATCCAATCACACAAAGGAAGCATTTTCAAAAGGTCCTTCTGAAAGACCGGGATCAATTTCCTAGGTCTTAAATGGTTTAGGGCACCTGAAAAATTGTCTCCTGCCATATACCCCTGTCTGGACCTTAAGATCATTGCCTGAAGCCCTTCTTAAGGTTCTCCTGCCACACGAGGTGAGCTTCATGGTTATTACGGTGAGGGCTTTCTTTGTGGTGGTGCCACAGCTGTGGAATGGGTTTCCTTGAAAGGCTTGCCAGGAGCCTGTATCGCGCTCTTCCAGTGCCAGCTAAAGCTCTTTTTAATTTCCCCAGTTTTTTAGAAGGAATGCTTTATGTTGCTTTCTGTTTCTCATTTTATGCCAGTGCCATTCTATCAATGCTGTTTAGGATTTTAAGTAAAGATCTTGCTTTTCTCCTTCATGGTTTTAGCTTTGTTGATGGGTGACCCAGAAATGCTTCACATAAAGAGAACAGAGCCGTATTGCAGTCCAGGATCACTGCAAACACAGTCAAGGGCATGATCAAAACCCTGCAAATGGGGCAAGCTATGGAAGTTCTATGAGAAAGCAAGGCAGATGTTTGTTGCAGATGTTGGAAGTTCCCCTGGAACTTCTATAGATCAAAGTAGTTTGATAAACTAACTGACTAGCTGAATAAAAAAAGATGAAGCAGCAAAATTAGAATTAGGATATTGCAGCTGTCAGGGGGCAGGGATTACCATGGAAAACAGCAAGATCTGCTGCAGCTGAACTACAGTTGAGGGAATAAATGGAAACTGGAAAAACCTTATTGGATTTGCAATTGCTGCAGCTGGAATGAAGGGTAGGAGCTGTTCAAAGAGCTATGCAAGGGTTTTGTAAATAATCTGCCTTCTTCCTCCCAGTTGTACGCCCAGTGGGAGGGGTCGAAGGTTAAGCTAAAGTGCATGCTAAACAATGTGCTGTTTGGAGGAGAAACAGAAAAACCCGCTCACCAAATGTACAGTTGTTTCTGCGGCTTAAGTGCCTTGTCTTCATTCATGATTTTTTAAAAGCCACTCAAGGGTTCTCCCTGGAGTGTTCAGGGTTGTAATGAAATCCACAGGTTCCTCTGCTTCTGCTTTCCATCCCTTCGGATGATTGGTGTGAAATAATGCCAGGGACAGAGTCAGCCTGGTGCAATGTTTGTAAATACATTACTATGCCAAAATGAAAAATAATACAGAATTGCACAGCGGAGTTGGCACCAGGTGTGGAGCCCAGCTTCTCAGAGCTGAAATGACAAATGGCTCTTTGTCACAGCTTCTAAAAACCAAGTGGCGTCCCCAAGGCCATTCTAAGGGGGGTGTTGGAGAAATACACAACGGATTCAAATGTGTGGATTTTGTTGAACCTGAATGGCAGATTCTGCAGCATATTGGCTTTTCCTGAGCTGCAGAGATTCCATGGACATCCAGGAAGGTTTTTCCCAACTTTTCCTAATTGTGCATAAATTTAGTTAGAGAAAAATATGAAAAATAAAACAAGACTGACTGAAAATGCACATTTCTACCTATAGACTATAGTGTGCAAATGTGCATTTGGGGGAAGATGTACATATTTTCAAAGGTGCAAATTTGCACAAGTGTGAATTTGAGTAAGTGCCTACAAATGAGAGAGCTTTGGCTGAGAGATTGTGCAGAAATAATAAATGGAAATAATAGAAATAGAAAATGTGTTTGCACACAATCTTATTCCATCAATGAATGGACAATGCAGCAAAAGATACCCGGCAACTCACACTGCAGACTGAACAGATTTACCAAATCCACAGATCACTATGTTTTAGATCTTGTGCCCCTGGAACAGATCAGAGCAGGGGTAGAGAATCGCCTTCTGCATTAGAGATGGCAGGAGAAATTGGCTGCCTCTTTGGATCACAAGGGCTTGAAGCTTGCTTTCCCATTTTTAACAGGAAAGGTAGTATGCGTAGGCTTGCAATGAGACTATGATCCACCCTCAAACGCTTTGAAGATCAGGATCTACTCATTAAAGACATACTTTTACAAAGAGCTAGTCCCCCCGCACCCTGTGCGCTTCTCAGGCTTCCATTCAAGGATCCACAAAGATCTGCTACGGAGGCCAGCTTGGCCTCCCAGATCCCAGGACAGCAACCTAGCACTGGTGCTGACTTTTCTGAAGTGGGTCAAGCTAGCACACAGTTTTAAAGTGGGCCACAATTTGTATGTGCATGTGTGTGCATGCGCGCACACACACACACTTTAAGCCAGGGATAGTTGCATAAATTGCTGTCTGAATTTATTCCATTTGTGCAAATCACAGCTGCGATTTATGCTGTTTATGCACATTGCAGCTGGAATTTGTGCAGCTTTCCCTGACTTAAAAAATCGAATTGTGGCTTGCTTTGAGAGCAGAAGCTGCAAACCATTCCCCTCCCCCCAGAAACCTCTGAGTGACTCTACTTCCCAACAGATCCCAACACCATTGCTGTAGCATAGAGAGGGCTTGGGAGAGAGGCAAGGTCATCTCTGTTTCTGCAGAGTATGCATAAAGAAAAGAAAAAGAGGGAGTTTCTCTTGCTGTGCACAACTCGAGCAAGCTGGCTTTGCCTCCTTTCCAGAATCACTCGCTCCCTGTACAGACCAAGGTGCCATCCAAGCCCAGTGAGGGTGGGTGGTGGGGATGGGCTCCAAGCCACGCCTGCTGCTCGTCTTGCTGGGTTCGGACAAAAGGGCAGCCCATGCAAGGTGTGGGCAATTATGGAAAGGAGGCCCTGAGCAATGGGCAAATGCAGGACAGTCCCCAGCTGTGCAAACCCACGCACTCTTCCCACCTGCCCCCAAACTGCAGTGGAAATCAGTCCTTTGGGTGCAGCGCTGGTCCTTTGGGTGCAGCGCTTCCAGGGACTGGCTACATTTCCTGCCTGCACTTGGCTTTGTGGAGACCTGCTCTGCAATATCCTTGAATGTTTGTGCCTTTCGCTTCTTGAACCCTAGGAATGCACACATAGGCTGAACATTTTCCCTCCCTGATGCTGGCGTACACATCATTCATACTGGCTGGAAGTTCTGAATTGGGGCTCGCACTAGAATCGGCGTGCACATTGCACCAACTGATCATTGGAAGCTTTTTTCACTGTTCAGTAACAGGACACAGCTCTGATGCAGATCAAGACCAGGTGCATTACAAGTGAGGGACTGAGATCCTGCTCCTGTGTTGCTGTTAACACAATTTTAAGAGCCTTTATTGATGTCAGTGGAGACCTCCCTTTTCAAGCACTATGTACCTACCCGCAGGTAGAACTTAGGGAAGCAAGTGGAGCGCATGGGCCTGCATGCATATGAATCCTCCTTTTTAGGTATGTGGTGCTCTCATTCTGAATTGGGCCACACAGACTTACTCCCAAGTATAAAGAGGGACAGGACTCAGCGACATGCATTGTGATTAGCATAACATGTGCTTGGGCAGCTAGTAGAGGGCTAAGAATAAAATCAGGGTAGATTAGCCTGGAAAGGCCTTAAGCCTGCATTTCTGCTTTTAAAAGAGTCTCCTGGATTTCATTAGATTTTCTTTGTTTAATCACAACTGAAGATATATTATCAGTCAGATTTAGGTCAGATGCTAACAGTGGCTTGCCTATTTTTGGGTAATACTTTATTCAGAGGATGGGTTTAATTATCCATGCATTATGATGGAAACCCCATGGGAGCTGATGCGGCAGACATATCGTGAGACCTACATCCACTGGGGAGAATGCTATTTAAACGAATGTGGAATTAAGCTTGATCATCAGATGCATTCTGATTAAACGCCATCTCGTCTCCCAGCACTGCATGTAAATGGAAGCCATGGCAAATGGCTTTCCACTTTCGGCAGGATGTGGAGTTTAGACATTCACCGTGCAGGTGAGAGACGAAACAGTGAGTGGGATGAAATCACTTCCCAAATTATTAATGAACAAATTATTAGTTTTACTGTTTGCACAATAGTTTAGACTCCTGATCTAACGATGGTGTAACATCCAATCCGGATTTGTGTGCTGAACTACCAAGGGTGGTCCACACGAGGAAGGAACATAAGAAGCATAGGAAGTGCTCATCTATCAGGTGTGCAGTCTTATTGGGCTGGAGGCCAGAGCTTCATGGGATGGCAGGGGGTGGAGCCATGCGCACTGGGTCATTTGGTGACCAACCAATGCCCCAAGTCACAAGGGACGTCCCCCATGACCCTGGCTTCCCCACTGGGAATTGTCCTCAATTGGCACTGCCTTGCGGAAGGCTGAATTCCACCCCTTGGAGAAATCCACAAAGGACCCCATGGCAGATGGGGAACCTGTGTGGGCTGGCTTAGGCTTGTGGGTTGTGGGAACCCTTTCCATGCCTTACCGGGGTTATGCTTGTGCAGATGTCAAGGATTTAACCTTGGACCTTCTACGTGTGGACCACAGGATCCCCACAGGAGAGCTGAAAATCAAACCTTGAGGCGTTCAGTGCAGCCCTGAGTGCACCTCCAACCTCATCACGATGCCCATTCAGGCACCATGGGATGTGCTGAATGAGGCTGCTGGAGCAGGTGCTTCTCAGGTGCTTCCACATATGGAAGATGTGCTCTCCCATCCCAGCAGCTGGGCAGTGGTGGCCACGGTTTGGGCAGTAAAAAGAGGAGCTATTTTTTGCTGCAAGCAAATGGCCCTCTGCAGTTTGCTCGTAGTGCAATTAAAAGCTGGACAAATGTCCACCCCAGCAGGGCAGAAAGAGAAAACGTAGCTTTCAGTGGACTCATGCATGTTATAGGCTGTTTAAAACCTGGGAAGTTCCTCAAGTACTGGGGAGGTTAGGGTTGCTCTTTGCCAGTTTTAAAAAAAGAGCTCATGTTCCTTTCCGGTAATACCGCCAAGTTCCTTGTTACCTTCAGTTCTGCTCATAGCATGGGATCGCTGCAACCCTAAAACAGGTGGAAATGTTTTCAACATCATAACTATTATAGACAAGTCGCATTTCACCAGGGACATCACAGGCGCAAATCTAAGAAAAGCACCTGACATATTCATGCAATGATGTTCCAAAAATGCTCACAAACAGTGATGGATGACTAGCTGCAGATCTGATTTCTTTTATTTTCAAACTCATTTTACCAGTAAGCAAAGAGTATTGCTTCAGCTTCAGGAATATGAGGTTTCTCCTCAGCTGGAGCAATCTTAAAGGAAGATGTCTAAATTCTGTGCAAGAAAGGAGCTGCATGATTCATGTGTTAAAGGGGAAAAAAGATTCCATGAAAGTACCTTTTTGTTGGATACCACCGTTCAATGACACATTACTTACAAGTATCTGAGATTTGGAAGAGTCTGGAAGGCATATCTGTCCATATACACAAGATTGTTTGCTTTTTCAATTCTTCTGTGGAAAATAAAAGAAAACATTCATTGGAAACTGAACCATGCGGGCTGCACCCTTGATTCTGTGAAAAGGAAAAGCAACTTTTCCTGCAAAGCTGTATGTGCCTACTCCAATTTAAGTTTTCCTGTGCACTTTATGAGCTTGGTACTAACTTATATCTTTGCCGAATTACTAGTATTCTCTAGAGGGACAGTGTCCTAACAGCTCACACATGCAAGACAGAGTTTGCCTGATTTTGTCATCTTTTTGCCCCCCCCCCTTTCCATTTTTCTCCCCTACACAAATACATTTGCGGCATGATAAGCACAGAGAATGCACCAGTTTATTGCTGATCCAATTTACTCACATTTCATAGAGTTTAGGAAGATTGGAGAAAACATCCGACTCTACACTTTCCAGGGCGTCGTTCTGAGAAATTTCTCTGTCAAGAAAATGGAAACCGTAAGCCAAGTTGACCTCACTATTTATCAGAAGCGATCTCAGAGCTGTGCTGACGTCTCCTCTTGAAGCGCTCCACTGTGTTTGTGGGGAGATAAATTGAGTGGTGGGAGAACCATTGCACTGAGAATCTCCAGGGGGAAGGGAATCCGGCAACCATTTTGCATCAGTTGGGCTCACTGTTGGTGAGGGTCGTAACAAGTGCCTGTCTTTTTTCCTCCTTTTTACACTGGCCTTGTCAATTGTGTTGGCAACCTGGCCCCCATTCCACATCCTTGCCAATGTCCCACATCTAGTTCATTTCTGGGTTTCTATTTCTTCTCCGCCTCATTCCCAGGGGATTTTGCATGTTATTTTGAATTTCCTGCAGGTGCTTTTGTTGTTGATCAATCACTACGAGGGTTCTGCGGGTTGTTATTTCTATTACATGGCTCTCAGTCACTCTGCAACCTCCCCAAATCCCCAGGCTTCCTAATCTGAGAAAAGCCCCACGGGAGCCTCTTGCTGTCTTCTAGACTGTCACTGAAGTGTGGGGACAGGAGGATTCGCTTTCCGGGCTGTCAGAAAGACGCTTGCACAATGAAAAGCTGGGAACATCCACACCTCCCTTGGCCGTCTCAGAGTGAGGTAAGCCCAAGATCTCTGAACCAGACCCAGTCCAGCCCATCTGCATCAGATTAGGGGAATCTGTCTTGGATCTGAAGGTCCGAGCCAGACATGCAAGAGAGGGAGGCTGCGAAAGAGACCACACCAGTTCATTCCACTGCAAGTGGGGAATCACATTTTCAGTGCTCTCCTATGTTAAAGCTTCCCTACAAAGCAGAACATGAGCACAGCAGAAGGCTCTCTTGGCTCAAACTGTTCTCCCTGGTGTGTTAGTTTAATATTTGCACAGAGTTCCTTGATACATCGCAACGTGTTGCTCTCCCTTTGGCGCAGCCGCTGCAATCTGCTGCCTGTGTAAAGACAGGCAGGCGCATTCATTCTGCTTTTGCTTTTGTAGGCAACATTCTCCAGCAAATGACTGAAGTGGGAGAGATTGATTGACTTCTAGGTAAAGAGGCACAGCACTGTACTTTAGACTGGCCTTCCCCAGTGTGGTCCCTTCGAGAAGTTTGGACAGCAACTCCCATGAGACCTAGCCAGCATGAGCAGGGATCAGGAATTCTGGAAGCTGCAGTCCAGAAACTTCTGGATGGCATCAGGTTTGGGAAGGCTGCAGCTGACTGAGTAAAGCAGGGAGGGGCAACTTCCGGTCCTCTAGATGTTGTTGGACTGACACTCCCATGAGGCCCAGACAGCCAAGCCACTGGCCAGGGATCATGGGAGCTATAATTCAACTGCATCTGCACAGTCACACATTGCCCGCTCCTGTATGAAAGCTCTAAAAATATAGTTGAAGTGTGGCTCCCATCTTTGGGCTTGCAGAGGTTCAGTTACAGTAAACCAACTGAAGCTGTTTCTCCGAGGTGGGGGGGGGGGGGGGGGGGGGGGCAAATTCGTCAGCCCAGCCAGGAACAGGAGAAAGTCTCCAGAAGGGAGAAGGCCCGTGGCCAGGGAAGGACTGAGACAGTCCCTAATTTTACAAGCCCAAGTAGCAGTGCCTGCAGGGGAATCCCTCTTTAGCATTGTTGCATGGAAGAAGACAACTTGTATGGAGCCAAACATCCCAAAAGTGTTTTGCGGAGTTTTCTTACTTTATTTCTCTCCCACAGATCATGTGCAATCTTTCTGTTTGTGTGCAGCATACCGTCTTATGTAACTGGAATTGTACTGTTGTGAAGTACATTTCACAAATTATTCAGTTTTATAGACTTCTGATAAAATATAATATATATTCTGATAGCATGGCCTTACAGTTTACTTGGCAGTAAGTCTAATGGCATTCAGGAGATGAACAGAAGGTTGCAGCCAGAGGGTGCATATTTAGACAGAAAAAGGCCTCCATCTCCCAGCATCCCCAGCCTGACTGGGAAATGCCGGGAGATGCAGGCCTTTCATCTGTCAAAACATGCATGGGTTTGCACCATTTGTTGATTAACAGATGGGTTTGTGCACCCAAATTTAAAAAAAAAACAAAAAACAGGAACTATGAAAGAAGGGCTCAGATATGTTACTGTCTTAGCGTAAAGAGAAATGATTAAAGGGTAAAGTACATTAAAGATGGCTTTTCCTTTCTTTTCCATAATTTAATGATATTTCTCCAGTTATATATGTCCTACTTTTTACAGCTGAGCCCTTCACAAAGCAATTCATAATATATAAAAGCAATGCAAATATGTTAAGCACACGTAAAAACTCAGGGATAATGACCATATAATCTGTCAAAAAAAAAAAAAAAAGGAAAAATGAATCCAGAGAGGCAGAACAAAACATGCTGAAACGGAGAGGCCTTCGGCTGTCCTCCAAAGACAAGAAAGAAAACTCATGTAGCTTCTTGGAGCAGTAAGTTCCATAAACATTGTACCACGAATGGAAGTTTGGTTTTACTATGTTTGAACTTGCTTGGTTTATTCATTTCTCACTTTGGAAGCACTGTCCAATTGGCAAGGCTGTGTTGATGCTGCCTTTGCTTCCCTATTTCAAAAGGCACTTGCACTGCTTATTTGCTAATACGCTAATTCATTTAAATTGGAGGAAGGGCAGGAGACGGCTTGATTTTTCCGCACCAGAGTTGCCATCCAGTGTGGCCAGCTCTAACAGGCTCCATCAGCGTCTTAAGCTACCTGTATAAAGCCAAACCTGATAATGCCAAACCCTTCCGCTGGGATTCTGGGAATGAAATTGGGATACATCTGAAAGCATGTGTTCTACTCCCAAGCCAGGGCTGGCATCATGAGTAGGCATGGCTGGGCACTGGCCAAGGCCCATAACCCCGGCGAGGACCCACCAGCATGAGTCCCCTGGAGTTGCCCCCCTCTTTCCATGGTTACCTGCTCATTCTCCAGCCTCTTGCTCTGGCCTGGGCAACACCAGCAATGATGATGAGGAGACGCTGCTGCCATCTTGCTCACCAGATCTCTGCCTTGATGAGCAAGAGGCTGATGGTCAAACCTGGCAGGTGACCATGAGCTGAGAGGGCAGGCTCAAAGAGGAAGGGGCCCATGCGACGTGTCTTGCCCACGGGTCTTCTGAAACTTGGAGCTGATACTGCCCCAAGATTTTGGCTCTCTCTTCATTAGAAACCCCATGCCTATCTACTCATATCAGAGTTTTATTCTGTGTTTTTAAAATTTTAAATGCATGCATATGTATGTATGTATTTATTTATTTATTGCACCAACATAATCCAAATTTGGTGTGAAGTACTACTGAATTTCAAGATTAGGATTACGGAGTGACTGCAGTATGAGCAAATTTGTTCTTGTGGTTGGCACTGTGTATTCCCAGTAGAACACCTCTCTGAATGCAAACAACAAAGTCCTCCATGACATGAGAAGCCCAACATTATTTAGTTGTTTGAAGAGTTTTGGGATGCCCTTTGGGGCAGAACATCCATGAGGTGGCTTATGTAGAAATGAAAGGTAAAATTAAATCACCATGCCCACTTAGAGATAACAGTAAGAAAGAGAGCAGAGAAAGGCCTTCAAATTGCCCATCAGCCAAGCACATGAGCAGGCACGCAGATTACCAGGTCACAGTGAGATGCATTGCCTTTCTATTTAAATTAAAGCCATTGTTTCTTCATTTGCAGCTCTATTTATTAATTAGCACAGGATACTTTTCTTTTTTGGCACCACATCCCCTTCTCTGGCCATTTTAATTGTTACCCCCTTTGCCTTTCCAGGTAGGTTTGATTTATTTATCTCATTGCAACACTGCCCAATAGCCAGAGCTCTTCGGGCAGTTTGCAACAGCACAGAAAGTGCTGAACATGGCCTGGCGGTTGCGTTGTGCCACGTGCCTGCAAGGAGCCATTTCTGCACCCACCCAGCCATAGTTTGTTCTATGCCTGAACAAACCATAGAACAATGGTTCTCCAGGGATTGGATAGGGCTTGTTGTCCAGGGATTGGATAGGGCTTGTTTTAAATTAAGCCTGGGTGAGCGGCTGTGGTACCCTAGCAGCCCCAAAGAGTGAGCTTGATAAGCTTTTTTGTCTGCCTGAAGGAGACAGGGAGAAGGAACACATTTTAAGTAACCTTATAAATAACATAAAGGGTGAGCAGAAATACAAAACCAAAACAAAACCAAGCACCACCCTGTATATAAATGGCCCACTCACACCAAGAGATGCCATTAAGGGCTGGCTGTATTGCTAATTCCACTACATTACGTGTTATGATGAAGCTGGGAACAGCAGGTGCTTCACAGCAACACAGAATATTTCAGTGCTTTAAAAAAAGCAACAACCCATCAATGGTAAATTAAACAAAACCTTAAAAAAAGACAACAGCTCATCTCCTCTAAAAAATGTGTCTTTTCAGTTTATGAGCCATCTCCTGCAATTCCTGAAGGCAGAACCAAGGGATGCAGCTCCCACTTCCCTGAATGCCAAGCCCTCTTAAAGGAATCATTTTTATTTCAGACCATGCTAGATTTCAAGTAATTATCAGCTTTACCTTGTAATTTACCTGCAGCGGGAAGGGAGTAGAGTGGAAGGAGAGAATGACAAGCCCTGCACTCCAGAGGTGCAGCGGGTGGGGAGAGATGCAGAAGAGCCAAGAAACTGGGGGGCCTACAGAAAAGAGATCAGGGACCCTGAAGCTATCCTTCAAGAGCTTGTCTGAGAAGGCGCATCAGTCGCCTTTCTGGTCTGTCCCCACGCCCTGTGGTGAGACATATTGCATTTCCATTTGCAGCATAGCAGCTATTTCTAAATTTCCATATATAAATATTATTTGAGAGCCAGTGCAGTGTTATGGTGAGAGTCTTGGACTGGGATTGTGGGCAGCCGGGTTCTAGTTGCCACTTGTCCATGAAGTCCATTGGATGACTTTGGGGCAGTCACTGCCTCTCAGCCTAACCTACCTCACAGGGCTGGTGTGAGGATAAAATGGAAAGGAGAACCACACAAGCTGCCTTGGCTTCCTTGCAAGAGGAAAAGAGGTGGGATATGTCACTGTAATTAATGAGCCTATGGCATTCTAATGCAAATCTGTTTCCTTTTTTGTCCTCTTTTTGGCAATATGTTAAGCAGCCACCCTACAAATTCACCATTGACCCCTCTTGTTTCCCTCCTCCTCCAGTGTTTACTAGTCCCCATGGTCTAGTTATGGTCCAGCCTGGAGTATGGTCTGCAGGCATGCAAGGAATCTGCCATGTGGAAGCTAAGCAGGCCTGGGGCTGGTCTGAGCTTGGAGGGGAGACCACTGGAAGCTGCGTGGAGCCACCTTGAATTCCACAGTGGCAGAAAGGTGGGATATAAAGAGATAAATGGTCTGTGAACTTGATGGGGAATATGTGGCCAAACACAACTGAACAAGAAAAAGATCTTGGAGTGATTGTGGACAATACACTAAACATGAACCAACAATGTGATGCAGCTGCCAAAAGGGCAAATGCTATTTTGGGATGCATTAACAGAATGTATTATTTCCAAATCACAAGTAGTAGTAGTTCCTCTATACTCCCCACTAGTCAGACCTCACCTGGAATACTGTGTCCAGTTCTGGGCACCAAGAATTAAGAATGATGCAGGAAATTAGAAAGGGTCCAGTGGAGGGCAAGAAAAATGATCCAGGGTTTGGAAACACTGCCCTCTGAGGAGAGACTGGGAGAACCGGGTATGTTCAGCCTTGAGAAGAGAAGACTGAGGGCGGACATGATATCCCTCTATAAGTACCTCAGAGGGTGTCACAAGGAGGAAGGTCAAGATCTCTTCTTGCTGATGCCAGAGTGTAGGACATGGAATAATCAATTCAAGTTGCAGCAACCCAGATTCAGGCTGGAGATCTGGAAAAGCTTCCTCACTGTCAGAGCAATAGGACAGTGGAACCAGCTGCCTGGAGAGGTGGTGGGCTCTCCCACACTGGAGACACTCAGAGAGAACCTGGACAGTCATCTGAGTGGGATGGTGTAACGTGGTGTCCTGCAACAGCAGGGGCTGGACCCGATGGCCTTCATGGCCCCTCCCAACTCTTCCATTCTATGATTCTATGACTGCCCCACTTCCCCTCTGTGCCCCACACCACACAACGCAAGCAACGTACATCTCCTTCTGCCTTTGCTTGCAGTTTTACAGCAGCCAATGGGTTAGAATCGGCGCTGGTTCTTGGTCATGCTTGTTCTGCAACTACTCAAGCCCTGCTCTACCAGAAAGAAGGATTTATTTTTTAAAAGAGCTCATGCAGTTTTTTATTTTCATCAGTTCACTAGCTCTGAAGTTGTGCAGAATTGAGAGAACGGGAAAAATGAAAGAAACAAAGGGGAGGAGGGAAGCTTCCCAGTTGCACACTGTACCCTTAGTCACATTCTAGAATTAATTTGAATGAATTATCTGTTAATTTTGAAAGCCTTGACATACTTGCAGCCCCCCTCCATAAACAGTTTTAAAAATACCCAGTATTGTCTCCTTTGGTGCATGACCCAAGAATTACCATAGCAACTGGTCTCCCAATTAGCCTTCAGCTGCTCACAATCGATATGATTAGACAAGGTCAGCTGCAGAACAAATAGTATGGATTTCGTTAAAAGGCTATGGCAAATCAGGAATAGGAAGAAAAGGGAGCGGACAATTGAATAATTTTCTTCTTGGGCACAAAAGCGGTCTCTTGCTTTTAAAAATGCACAAAATCAAAACATGCATCATTACTAATACTGTCATAGCAATATACAGATGGCAACACTTGTTGGGGAAAAGACCTGAGCTTTCAGTGGTGTAGCTCTTTCTCTGCATCGGTGTGTAAATCAGGGTTCCTGAAATCAGCAGCATCCATCCAGAGAATGGCTGGTGCCAGGGCTTCCGTGGTTTTAGTGTGACACTAGCTGGTTCAGCTCCCCATGGCTCCCATTGAGTACTATGGAATGAAGTGCGTGGCAATTTGGACACCGTTGGGGGGATGGCGAGAGTGTTGCCTTGGGAGCTCAGAAACCTGAAATCTCTTTAATTGTCATCAGAGACCTCAAAGGGTGAACAATCCCTAGAAGTTATGATTGAATGTGCAGAAGCTTTCCAAGCTTATTCTGCCTCACTGGGCAAGCAGCAGCTCACCTTCAATGGGCTTTACTTTCAGTAAGGCAAGGTGAGAGCTCCCATATTCACTGAGGCATCTGGACGGCCAGGTAATCCCTGTAGCTGGGGAGTTTTTCCCACCAACTCCTTCCAGTAAAAGGATGCTAAGGTGTCTTACAACCCCGACTTTTCTTTTCCCAACAGAAAGGGACAAGGCAAAGGAATTGCCAGGCCAGACCCATCCCAATAATATTAATGGCAGAGTAGGGATGTAACTTCACACACACATTGTATAAGATACTGCATATATTATATATGGGAACATGTAAAACGGCTTATAGGCACCCCTGAGATGGGGATTAGAGCATTCATCAATTGCTTGTGACTCACATGCACTGAACTAGGAGTGGGGTAGCGGTTCAGGGCATGGAACTGGGACTCAGGCGATCCGAGTTCTAGTCCCCACTTGCCCATAGAGCCAACTGGGTGACTTGGCCAATCACAGACCCTTAGTCCTACCTACCTACCTACCTCACAGGGTTGTTGTTGTGAGGATACAATTGAGAGGAAATGAATTATGTGCACTGCCTTGAGTTCCTTGGAAGGAAGAAAAGACAGAATATGAATATAATTAATAAATAAACTGGGAGAAATGGCCAGATTTGCTGTGGTCACTCAGATGTTTCTCAGTATGGATGCTGTAGATTGCAAAATTTTTAGAATGTTGATATCTGTTAGACATTTTATAGTATTATGATCTTTGGTTCAAACTGTAAGTTCATGGCCATACTACATACGGCATGCTATTCAAATAAATAAAGTATAATCATCTGCCATGTCTTTTAACAAAAAGAAGCTTAGAGGACGATCCATTTCAAAACCACAGCACAGTGGGAAGGGGTTAATCCTTTCCCCTTTGCATCCTTTTCTGGCAGAAAATCTTTTAACATGCTTTGTCACCCCCAAAGTGCTTTGTGCAGCGTATCTTGGATGTGTGTGTCTTTTTTCCCCCTGGCAGGCAAATGGCATAGGGAACACACCCTCTCCCTGGGTCATGGTCCTAATCCAGACTCCTGCTTTTGGTAAGAAACAGATGTGGTAAGTTTAAGCCACAGTGGTTAAATTAAATAAAGATTTGCTGCCTTTCTGTGGCACCCAGGTCACCCGCCTGAGCGACAGACATCTACTTGGCCTGGGGGACCGATGTGGCAAAGACTCGGGCCAAAACATGCTGGCTGACCTGGCTAAATTTAGAAGCTGCATTTCTGCAGTCCGTCACTCTTGGTCTGATCATGCCCAAAGTTGTGAAACAAGGATAGGCAAAGGCTTGCTCTGTGACAGCGGCTGTGAGTTACTTGCAGGAGTGATTGGTTCTTGTAACTTTTTCAAAGAGTGGTAAGAATAGCACAATGGTCAAGGCCGCTCCCATCTATTGGCCTTGGTGATAAAAAGCTCACTGCCAGGTGCTCCATTTGTAGGCTGCAAGGAGCAAAACAAACAGACCAACTCGCTCTGTTACTGAGCCACTGCTCACACGCCCAGAAACTGCCTTGAGCAGCATTGCCAAGTTCCAGCTCCTTTGCTGCAAAACTTCACCACCTGTGCTCCCACAGAGGACTCATGAGACAATTATTTCCATGGCCAAATTTTTGGGAAGGATGGACTATCCTTGGCAACCCCCCACACCTTTGAAGCTTGCTAGATATCAGGCTAGGCGCCATCTTGCCAAGTCCTGAGGATGTGACCAAAATAGTGGCCCGGCTGGCCCAGCGTCTGCTGCAATCAGGGCAGGGCATCTGCAGTCAATGAAAATGGAGCTGGCCAGCTCTGCCCTGCTTGTCTCATCACAGAAGGTTTGGAGGGTTGGTCCTAGAAGGGAGTAAGAGAAGAGCTGCCCATCTGCAAGGAGGCTATTGTTTGGTTGAGGTGGAACAGCAAATGGTAACTCTCCCATCTCAAGTCAAGGTGTGCAGTGCCCAAACCCAGTGAAGTTATTCTGGAAAACCTCTCACAAGAGGCTCTCCCACTTCTTTGTGGTGAAATGCACATGAAATAGCACTGTTCAGTTTACTTCCTTCAGGAGTAGTTGCTGGCCCTGCAGGACTGCTGCAAGGTGTTGCTCCTCCTTGGGTGGGCAAGATTCGGCGGGCCTTTCTCTCCCCATGTTGCCTTGAGTTGGATCTGTTTTGCTGTAGCATCGGCAGGGGCAGCATCCTCCAGAGGGAGGCCTTGTGGGTGAGGCGGCCTCGGAGACAGCACATGGGGCTGAACCAGTATTCCTGCCATCTCAGCAAAGTGGCAGCTGTGGTACCAGTGGGCTTTGAGGAAGGGCCCTTTAATTCAGTGGGGGACACAGAGCGTGGTGACCTCTCTGCACATCTCCTAATGCCAGTTGACCACCTAATTATTCGCGGCACAGTGTGTTTAGTCACTGGCATCCTCACTGTCTTTTCTCCCTGCAAGCCACCCCTTTTTGGGGATGCTATCTTAAATTTTAGAAGGCCTACAAACATTAAAAGATTGTCCTCTTTTGCTTGGGGTAAAATGCATGTTCAGAGCCATGAAAAGTCAAGAAAGGGTGCTGTGCATCATTTCTAGCAATGTGGAGACTGCAACAGATGAGTTATTTCTCTTTGGACACATGAGATTACATGATCTACATGTGCTTCACTCTGCATTGTAATATTTGGATCACATTTGCAGCATCCTTGAAGAAGCAGCTTCTGAATTCCAGTCTAATGAAATATGTATGATCCAACTAAAATAATTCCTTAAAACGGAACAGAAAGGGCTATTTGATGAAGGCATGGAGGCAAGCACTGGCTATATGCCAGCCATTCCTTAGTCCTTGGGTACAGAAGCTGATCTTACGGACATGTGAAATATTTTTTTTTTCAGAGGATCAGCATATTCACATTTCAGTTTTTTTAAGGCACAATCCTATGCACTTTTAGACAGAAAAATGGCCTACAACTGCCCGCATGCCCCAGTTGGCATAGGACTGAAGCACTCTAAGATGGAGACCATTTGGGTTTGATTTATCAGCTTTTAGTTTGTTAATAGCATTGAGAACTTCATCTTTTCTTGAAAACAGCAGGCAAACTGGTGTCTTTACGGAGGCAACGGTATTTTTTAAACTTTACAAATTTGCAGAGAGTCACCCATCTGAGATTTATTGCTCTTTGCTGTGCCCTTGTTTGGGGTCTTGCAGATGATTTGTGAGTTTAGATAATTATTGGTAAGAATCCTTACCTTCTCCTTGCACAGGTCCTTAACCTACATGTACACTTGACTTCTGTTTAACTTGGTTACTTCATCTCTGAGGCTCCCTGGAAAGCCTGCCTTCTTATATAGGCGTGACTTTCTTACCCTAAATGCTGCTGCAGCCATTCAGGTTAAAGGGTCTCATTTAAAAACAAACAAAAGATGATGTACCTCAGCTATTGGTCTACGTGACTTTCCAGTGGGTAGAAATCTAGTTCATTTGAGTTCCCCGAAACTGGAAAGGACAGGGATTAAAAAAAAAAAAAAAAAATCAAAGGAATTAGATCAGGGAATTAAGGAGAGTAAGCTGTTTGATCTTTCATGGGAATGAAAAGGGCAGAGTCAGAGAACTTGGCTCTGGGTATGCTTTGTAGAATTGCATGGACCAAGTTTGCACAGTCACAGGGGGAGAAGTAAGCCAACTTGTAAAGTTCTGGGGTGGCTTGTTAACCACAGCAAGAAGCCACCCTGGCTGGGTTCACATGACATGGCAAGTTGTACCAGTGAATGCAGTTATGCAAATCCCCTAGTAGCTTGTTTCACCCTCCATGATTGTGTGAACAAACCCGCTCTGGTTTTGTTTTAATAAATGAAAACCTGAACTTGTCTAGTTGAGATGAGGGCTATACCAAGATTTTAGTTTATGACCTGCCCAAGCCCATCTAGCCATCTTGAGGTTCATTAGACTTCCATCTGGACTGAGGCCAAAGTTTATGTCCAAAAGTTGACCGATGGCGTTAGTGCTTTTGCCCAAGTGAATTCCCTTGTGGTTCTATTTCTCTTAATTAGGGTAAATATATTATTTTTCCTGTTTCCTCCTCCTCCTCCTCCTGAAATGTCTCTTTATCCATTCTGCCCATTGCATGGCTCATTCATGATCGCTGAAGCACGAGGAACCCTTGCTTTCTTGTAGCTCCCCCAGCAATGCCTTGCCATTTTCTTTGCACCAACCTTGACTTTTATACACTGAATCTTAACTCTCCACTGCCATCTTCTCTTACTCTACCAAAGCTGTTAGGAACATCCTGCCAGTCCAGTGCAGAATGGCCACTTACCCCTTGCCCCCAAAGAGGCAATGCAACACTAAACAAGGGGCCAAAGAGGACACAGGTGTGCACAATCTATTTAATAGGAACGGAGCAATCCTATAGTCCTTTGGCAATATGTCAAGGACCGTAGGATTTTTCAGACCCAGATCCAGGGCGGGAAAAGATTGCTAACCTTGGATCTGCACTTGGATTTCCCTGTGGCCAGTTTACCAGTTGCCTCTTTGAAACTATATAGCAACTTCGGAAAAGGTGTTTAGGGCTTGGGAAGAGACTCGCATCACCACAATTAGAAAGCCCCACTGGGCCACCTAGCAGCACCACCTCCATGCTTCTTGTGCTCTGCATCTTATATCCATAACCCTCCCAATTTGGATGCCTACAGGCAGCTCGATCAGACTGGACCCTACATTATTTGCATAAATGCAAATTTAGGTGGAAAGATTCTAATTCAAATGTAAATACAGTCAGTTCTTGCTCTCCAGTCTGGTTTTCCAGGCCTAACTGTGGTTGATGGGCCACTTCAAGGACCCTACATGTCCTTCTTATGGTTCTCTATCTTGTAGAGGAGGCCTTCAAACAGAGAACTGTCCCCTCCAAAGTCGGACACAGTCATCCTAGCCCAGTAGAAGGGGTTGGATCTACTAATACATCATTTTCTTTTGTGCAATCAAAGACAGTAAAACCAAACATCCATGTTTTGGCTACCAATGTCCTTGAGCTAATTTCTGCATTTTCTGGAAGTGTCATGTAGCATCCAGGATGTGTACACCACAGCTCTGCAAAAGATCCCCAAAAGTACTTTCAGCTCCGTCAGGAATTTGCAGATACACATGAGTGAGGCTGACTGTGTTCCTCCATGCCTGCATTTTCAGCTCCGTGTTGCCGGCTGCTCCTCTGCTTGGAAGACTGGATGCAAACCAGACCGGCTCATAGGAGCATGAAATGCGCCATGTTGCCTACCAGTAGCACTCCTTTGGGCACTGGAGGGACAACAGAGAGTTTCATAAGCTAGTCTCATAAAATTGCTGTTATGCAGAGCAAAATGGCTCTTTCAGGCAATTTATTCTGGGAATCAGGAAGGGGCAGAAAAGGGTCCTGTCTTTAATTTATGTTGTTCTATTTTTAATGTCAGGGAAGAGGGAATATTCTGCCTCAGGCACCTAAATCACTTGGCCGGCCTTGGGTTTTGTCCCGTCCGGTCCTGTCCGAGCCTGAGGGGGACTTGCATCTCCAGAGGCACTGCTGGTAGGGCAGATTTGCAGCACATACAGGAGGGTTATAAGAAGATACGTTTGCCAAGATAGAGCCAAATGGACCTGCAGACGGAGCCCCGTGGAATGGACTGGCCTGTGCGTGTCCCCACATTGGAAGAAAATGTGCTTCCTCAGCAAGAGGCTGAGGAAGTTGCAGAAGCAGGGAACAATGTCCCCCCAGTGGTGCCTCCCCAGTTCTGTGTCTCCCTCTAAATTTGAGGAGGAAGCAAGGTTGGAGGAGATGAGTAGTGCTCCTTATCTTGGCTGCTGAAGCAGAACAGCTACTCTCTTGCCTGAGGCAGCCAAAAGGCTGGTCCACCGACTTCAAGGCTGACGAGTGTGAGGGAGTTTGCTGAGCACACCTGTGGATGATTTATTTTGCCTTTCATTACCTGGAAACCATATGTCTGCCTTGTATAACGTGTGAAAGAGAGGGAGGGAGAGGGAAACTGGGGAGGCCACTTGTGACAACCCCGACAAATGCCATTAACCAGCAGACGAAAAGGCAAACCGAACGTTAAACAGCAGAAGTGACTTTCATTTGAAAATATTGCGCCGAATGGTGGCGACGCCGTGGGGAAACAGTTCTGAATACGGCAGCTTTGAAAATGGGGTGTATGTGTGATGAATATGCAAATGAGACCAATCAGCATCGGCAGCATCTGCAGATGAGGAGTAGCAATGAAATGTGAAATAGCTCACAAATCAAACCTATAACCCATAAAACATTCATTGGAAATATTCATGATGATGTAGGAACACAAACTATATAATCAAGTGATATATTTGCATATAAAACAGGAGAGACCCCTTGTGTGAGCGTCTTCTCTCCGCCCCATAAGATCCTGCACAACCAACCCCCCCCCCCCACAAGATTAAAGTCAACGGTAGGCTATTTCAAGAAAGCGGCTATTAATAATGTGATGCCTCCATGTGGTAAAATGCATTTGCCTAGAGTATACAAATTAGGTACTTCAATACACATACCGTGCACTGCGTTAGCACAAAGCTGAACTGCTATATATATTCCTACAATGGTTTCATTCGGCTGCAGAGGTTTAGTGAATTAAAAATTCCATGTCTGTGAGAGGAAAGGTTGGCTTCAGATATGCTCTCATGGACTCATTTGCTGTGCTTTGTATAGGAGCGATTGATAGAAAACTTCCCTGTGCGCGGGGGAGATCTCTTTTCCATGGAGGAAAAGTGTTAATATCGGAACAAACATTGCTGCTGATCCTCCCAGGGGGCCCCTGAGTAAGGATGAGTTGAAGGTCCATGGAATTCATCCTTCTAGCATTTGCAGACTTCCTCACCTGCTCGGTCCGAGTGAGCTGAGAAGTCTGCGAATGCTCCTGGAATGAAGGTTGTGCAATTCGGAACCTTCCTGCATCTCATGTGCAAACAAAGGCTGACCCGTGTGGTGTGGAAGAGGGATGCGGCTTGTGTGGCGTTCATGCAGGGCTTGATTCCTGATGAGCATTGTGTGAAACCTGGGTGTGCTCAGACTTTGGGAACTGACCCCAGGGAATCCAATGGACTCGCCCTCAAAATGGATTCCACGCACATGTGAGTGGGGTCATGGGAGGAATGTGGAACCATGCAGTCCCCGTGAACTGGGTGGTTTAGACCTGCAGGTCAGTCGTTCAGGAAAGCCGACTAGAGGGGAGCCAGCCTGGTTTCTGGAGCTCTGGGGGCTGCGGAGCTGAATAACTGTTCTGTCTCTTATTGCTGGAAATAAAGGAAATATCCTTCCAGCTGCACTTTAGGATAGCTGTTGGCTGGTTGCTCTGGGGAGGGGACACTTTGGAAGGGTCAGTGGCTTGCTGAACCAGAGGACAGCTTAGGCTGGCTGGTTGCACATGTTTTTCCAGCAAGCATTTCAAGGTTTTCCTTGGCAAAAACGGGCTCGGGGTTGCACTGGTCTTGTTGCACCAGGGGAGGGCAAGCATCACGTTGGGAGTTGCCTTTTTGTTTCACTGGAATCCCAAGATGCACCAGCTGGAGGACACTGTAAAATAACCCTCTTGGACTGTCTGTGGAGGCCAAGGTGGAATCAGGTTTTAGCAGCATGGGCTGGTTCAGTGCCTGTAGCCCTGTCTAGGGAAAGCTGACCTAACCCGTGACACATGCCTTGGCTACCTGCAGGTTAGAGTGCCATAATGCAGAATCCCCAACCCTTATTGAAAGTAAGTCTGAAAGTGCAACTGGTACAGGATAGAGCAGCAAGAAGGCTTGTGTGAGCTTGACCTCCTCAAACCTGGAGCTGACCTGGCTCCCTTTCACAAACAAATGAATGAATGAACAATGTCCAGCTGTGGAAGTGAGTTATCCCTTTCGCAGCTCACATTATCAATCAGTTCCATTATGATGCTCTACTGTATCTGCTTGTAAGTGCTTTCTGATCATCTCTGTTATTGAACAACCTAGTTGTACAGACATAATGGCAAAAACCTTGTTTTGGAATACTGGTTCCCCAGACCCTCACTTTATTTCACATTTTCACAGATCTTTAGCTGTGAAAGAGCATGTTCCTATGGGACCGATGAATCTGATAGCTTAATTAAAGCACTGGGCAGGCCTCAGAGAGAGAAAAAATAACCACAACCAAGACAAGAGCCATAGAAAACCTTGTATAAAATAGAAATACTGAGTGAAAATGGAGGTACATACATTTTTTCAACTTCAGAAAATCCAGAGAAAGCTCCTTTAGGGATGATTCTTACTTTGGTGAGGAAAAATATCCTGAAAGCAGAAGGAAAATGCATATTTTATGTATTTAGCATAATAAACAATTAGTTTTGGCTCACAGTTTGGACAAAACATGGGCATCCCATGCCAAGGAAACCCACAACTCAAAATAAATGCATTTGTTTTCATGCCAGCCTACTTTGTTTGAGTGAAGCTACGTCAGGTCGGAATTGCTGCCTCTCAGGTCTCCATGATGGTGTCAATCTGATAAGCCTGACGCACAATCGAAGTGGCACATTGGGCACTGCTGTTATGCCACCTCCTACCATCTGCTTGGCTGGAGACGGCTTACCTGTAAGAAGGGTCTTGGATGCTACGCATTCACTCGCAGCAATGAGACGGAAGGGGCAAAGCAGAATGGTAGAGCATATGCTTTGCATGCAGAGTGTTCCAGACTCACTTCCTGGAATCGTCAGCTAAAGCTAGTCAGAAACCCTGCTTCTAGGCAGTATCGATAATACTGAGCTAAATACACAGTTACTTTTAACCTACAAAGACTGGTTTTAACCTATAAAACCTTACACAACTCAGATACCTGCCAGAGTGCTTCTCCCAATCTGACCCTACCTGGATAACTGGGATCCAGGGGTTTACATGGTTAGTTGCTTCTCCTGAGGGCATCAAACCTGTCAGGTTTCAGACAAATAGGTGCCAAGAACTTTGTACAAGATCAGCCTTAACATTGATGGGAGGGATCCAAAAAAGGATGTGATTATTTCCCTATGTTTTCATGGGCAATTGTTAACAAGATGGCACACAGCAGAGAGATGGCCCTAGCAGTGAAATGTACATCCCCACGCAAGGTATGGTGGAATTTTTGTTTTGTTTTGTTAAAAGGTAGTGTTCTAATTGTGTGTGTTTGCAGGGGGAAGTGATTGCCCCTTATCCCCCATTGAGTTTTTGGTTTTGTTATTTGGTAATTTGTACAAAAATGGGCTATGCCATAGAGCTGTCCCTAGAAAAAAAACCCTGCAAAGTTTCCAAAGGATAGGTGCAGTGGCTGGGGAATTATAATGAATTGTTTTCTGCTCAATTTGCATCTGTCCCGGAAAGAGCAATTGGGAAGAGGTAGAAGATGGTATGTCCAATACAAAGTGGCAGAGCCAGAAAGATTTGAAAATCCAACATTTTCCAAGCAAGCACCTCATGGTACACCCTCCCAGGTCCTACCGATGACCCCATATATCTTTTAATGGCCCTACATCTTGGTGAAAGGGCTAGAAATGTGAACTGAATGCTGGATAAGTCTATATTACTTCAACATCCCTCTTCCAAAGTGCTGGGATCATAATTAACTGTGATTCAAGACTAGAGCTGACTAGAGGGAGACACCCCTCTTCTCTCCCTTTCCTTAAATTGAGAGCTTGGTATCAATTTTTGGAGACACCATGTATGTTTCTGCACTTCCAAACCCATCCAAATTTTCAGGGGTGTTCAGATTTGGGTTTGTTCCATTTTGAAGAAGCCATGCTTTGATTTCAAGAAGCCAATCCTATCCAAATCAATTGGCCTGATTTATGTGAGGATTTGGCATTATTAAAATTTAAAAATTTAAAAGAGCCATTTCCTGCATGATATTGCACATTGGGTATATGCATAGGATGATACAGAAAAGAGCCACAACAAAGAGGTCTTTGGTCTCCAAGAAGCATTTGTGTCTCCCGTAAGCTAAAAGTTACAGGTCATTCTGGTTGCATGTTAATGAAATATAAATTTCCTACATTATTATGCTACCCTTCCATCAAGGAGATTAAAGTGGTCTACATACCTCCCCCCCCCCCCCCCCCCCCCCCCCATGATTCCTTCCTCACAACCGTCCTTTGAAATAGGCAGAGATAGCAACTGATCCAAGACCTCTCAGCAAGCATTGTGGCTAAGTGCACATATGAATCCCCCTAGTCTGCCAATCAAACCACTACATTATGCCACCTTTGAATCCCATCTTGTGCCCCACAAATCACAGCGGGTCACAGAACCATGTCCACTGGTATGAGTTCATCATGGGGATGTGTCTTTGTGACTTGCGGGGGTTTGGTAGAATTGACCTCCCCATCTTGTGTACTAGTTTTGCGATGGATCCAGGACGACAAAGCTCATCAGCCTAGTTCATAGATATCACTGATGTATGGTTCACAATGTGTGCATGAACTTCTGTGCTCCCATAACTCTTCCCCTCCTTTGGTGCTGCAGAGAGTATAAGATGAGAAGCTTTTACTTCTCTTTTCAACTAACCACAGTTACTTGATTTGTTTGAACCAAGACTGTGCTTAGTGTTAATGATGGTTTAAAACAGTCTTCCCTACCCTTTTCCAACCTGGTATGTTCTGGATGTGTTGGACTACAGTGCCCATCATTCCCAATGGAATGGAAATAATGGAAGTTGCAATCCAGTGGAGGTTCAGTAAGACTGGTTTAAGGAAATAAGTTGATCTTGAATCACAGTCTACAATCTTGAGTTGCTTCCCTAAACCATACTTAGCACTAACTAGAGTTCTCAGTTTGGAGAAATGGATAATTGGCAATGTTTACATGTAAACACCATATTTATAAGCACATTCAGAAGCACATTGTGCCCCCTACTCATACATTTGAGTAGGGAGCACAAGTAGAAACAGGCACCCAAGTTTTCCATCCCATGTTCTGCAAGGACAACAAATGAATCCTGACCACTGAAAATGACCATATTATTGGGTATTTATGGAAGTTTGTCTCTTGATCTTCTTGCCTTCAGAACTGAGAATTTCCCTGCAAAGCCACTAATAATACCAAGATCATATCAACATCAAGCCACCTCTCACAGTCTGCTTCTGCTTAGGAGTGACAGTTAATTGTTTCTTGAATTATTGCCCTTCTTGTCTCAGCAGTCTTGGCTGATAGATGCATCTTCACTTTTATCTCCTCAGAACACCAATTTCTTTCCTAATAGCAATGGTGAATCAATTCTTCTTTTCAATATTGTTTTAAAGTTCCCTTTTCTCTTGCTTTTCCATCCATCCCATGCTTAAGCCTCTGTGTGGTGACTGAAACGCGAACTTGTTGCTATCTGCCGCATAATTTTACGGGTCATGCCCGCAATCTTTGAACTCTATTTTCTAGCAGTGTCTTCTGCCACCAGTGGAGCAAATCTGAGGCGTCTACTCTGATGGGTGCAGCTTGTGTATTTACTTTCAGAATGGAAGGTCCTGTATTTTTGTGTTACTAGGCTATATATCTGTGTTGAAATGTGTTCTGTAGCCATGTTAAATATCTCACAGAATCAACACTGTTAAAGGAGAGGGTCAAGTTTGAATTACCAAGTAAGGAACTTGTTATTGTATATACCTGCCTGCTCCTTAAGATCAGCTTAGGAGGCCCTTCTACGAGAACCACCCCTTGGGGAAATAAGAGGCATGGCAAATAGGTGAAGGGCCTTTTCTGCTGCTGCCCCCCATCTCTGGAACCCCCTCCCTAGGGAAATTCTCCTGGCGCCATCTTTGCTTTCTTTTTGGCACCAGGCAAAAGCATACTTCTAAAAGAAATTCTTTAATATCTAAGCCCTTTAGTGAGTGCTGGTGGACCTTTATTGGTTTTATTATATTGTACTATTTTTCATGTTTTATGATTTTATTCTTTTAACTGTTTTATGCTACTTGATCGTGTGAGTCGCCTAGGGAGGCTACTCTGGCAGTTATAGGTGGCATATAAAGATGTGAATAAATAAATAAACAAACAAACAAATGTTGTCTTCTTCAGCAAGTTCCAAGTGGGTTTTTAAAGCTCACTTTTTACAAAATGTGTATTTTTAATTTGTGATCGGATAAACAAAAACAAAAGGAGAAAGAAACAGTGTTGATTCTTAGTTGGACAACCGTGTGTTGAGAATTTTATGCACGGAGCTGGCTGGAGCCAAGGGTCAGACTAGATGGCCCAGGAGCCCCTTCTGACTTGTTTTTTTTCTATGTTCGTATGTTTAGTTCAAAACTGATCAAAATTTTAATGCAATATCTTAGATAAGCACAAACAGTCTGTATTGACTACGACTGTTGACTGCAGGATATGTGTTCAATGCAGAGAAATATGGAAGATCTCCAGTCCCTTGAATTAAAGAAGGCAGGTCTTCTTGCTTTGGAGCTTGCAGCAACCGGAGCTTGCAGCTCTCAGGAATCACCATCGCTTTCCTTCTGTCAGGCCTCATGCTATAGGAATATAATTTAAAAGTGCATGGGCACTCATAAATATCAAAGATTATGAAGTTTCATGGTAACAGGGCATCCTTTTAGACAGTTTCACAGGCTGCAGGGACCAATTTTCAGCTCCTGCCACTGCTACAATTCCTGCCTGGAATAACACAAAATCCTTGCTGGTTTTAAAGTTTAAAGTTGCAAATTTCGGTTGCAATTTGGTGGTGGTGATTTTGGCAATCAGTGGGGCAATGGGGGCCACAAGAAAAGACAGGGGCACCTGTGGTCTCCAAGCTGTGTGTGGGTTTCTCTGATTTACTTTGCAGCGCTTTCTCAAATGAAACTTTTGAGAAAAGTCTTAGATCTGGAGATCTGAGGAACTGTGGAGAGGCTATAAAGCGGTAGTAGAAAGGCTGCAATGGTTTTTCTTGGCCTCCTCCCCCCCTACAACAGGGCAAGTGAATGCCTGGAGCCCCTGCAAAGGGAAAGCAGCAGCAGCAGCAGCAGCAGCAGCAGCAGCAGCAATGGGTCGTCAGGCAGCAAGCTTCCTAGAGGGAAGAACTGTGAGCAGGGTGTGATTTATGCATCCCCCCTTATCCATTACTTCTTAGTAGCAGATCACACTCCTCCACTAATACCTGGCAATTTACAGGGTTGCATCGAATAGCAGTCCTGCTTAGATTGGGCTCATTGACATGAACGGAGCTTGAGTTAGAGGCACACTGGATACCAGTCGACACGATGCAGCCTTTTGCCAGTGTGGCCCAGGTTCTTCTACCTGGCTTTGCTGCTGAACAGCCGCTTAATGCCCTGAGATTTAGGCTAATCCTTTCATTTTCTCATGCAACTCGGATCTCCTCCGAAGGAAACAAAGCTACACGCTGCAGGTAATGTCTTAAGATACCTTGGGCAATTTCTAGCAACAGATATATAGTTATTATTCATCTCATACGTATTATTTATTTTACCCAACGTGCACAACACAAAATGTATATGGTCTCAGCTGGTAATGAATATTAACGCTTGCCTCTGCAGTCTCCCCTCTCCCCTGCTTCTTTGTGGGCTCCCCTTTCCTTCTGGCTACTCCAATCGTGGACATTACATGAGACGTGATTCTTGATTTGAACCATTTTCACGGACCAGAATTAAAATTCTGCATTAAAGGACTGAAAAACTTCATTACCCAGCAGACATGAATGCGGATTCCCTTTGTCCCTGCCTCTGACATCCTCCAGGAGGCTGGAAACAAAAGATATTTCTTTCTACCCTGCTGTATGGTTTTCACAAACAAGTCTCACTCATCATTAGAGATGAACCAATGGGAGAAAAAATAAATTCAGTGTGACATTAGACAGAAGATAGGTGACCCTGATGAAGGAAACTAGCAATCCCAAAACACATTGTGCAAGAATCAAAGATTTTCCATGGACATCCGGGACTGCCTTTGTATTCCTCTCCAACTGGCTCTTTCAAACATTTTCCTTCTCCTCTTGGTACTTTATCACTGTGGTATCACCAAACCAGAGAAAATATAAATGTAAAGGACAAAAGAGGACTTAGATCTCCATATGCTGATTTTTATGAAGAGAGGGAAATTGAGAAATAATGTCATTAATTTAAATAGAAGTACAGTACATCTCACCAGACCACAGTGAGGAA
This sequence comes from Varanus komodoensis, assembly GCF_004798865.1. Lineage (NCBI taxonomy): Eukaryota > Metazoa > Chordata > Lepidosauria > Squamata > Varanidae > Varanus > Varanus komodoensis. The sequence goes on from NW_025335568.1 coordinate 62,666,599, forward strand.
GACACTGATCAGGTGACTGGTGTACTGACTCAGGCCACTGTTGGGCAGCTCTAAAACTCCCTGCTTTCTCTGCTCAGAGATTTTTTTTAAATGGACTTGAACTGGTCAGTCTTTCAAGTACAGAATGCCTTCAAATAGAGGGCCGAGAAAGGAATTGTGATAGACACAAACATATTTAACTGATAGTGCCTCTTTTATCTTTGCTTCAGATTAGACCTTGGAAAAAAGAGGTTTCTGATAGCCTTGTTGGGAGTGGGCTGGAAAGAAAAGTCAGTTATGAAGTATAGGATTGGGGGCAGCTGGTATCCATTAAGAGCTTTGGGATGGTGAACGGAGCCACCAGATTCTATTTCCGCCTGACTCCCTCCTTCTTCTTTAGAATTATTTTTGTGTTGGTACATAATAGGTTACATCTGAAATGTGTTTCCTACTTAAATCCACATACAAAAAGGTCTCCCTTTGGGAGGGGACCATTGTTCAGTTAGTGGTAAATTGCATTCATTCATCCTTTTGTTTCAAGAACTCAAGGAGGCTAACACAAAGGTAAAACTTTAACAGTTTTGAAAGGTGACTGTTAAAACACAGATGCTAAAAGCACAGTGTGCTAAAACTTGCTAGAGAGTAAACACCGGTGAACACAGTGGAATTCACTTCTTAGTTAAAAGAAGAAAGAGGACTGAATATTGAAAATGCAAAAATACTTAATAAGCCCAGGAGAAGAGAAAGTCTGAATCTGGCACGGAATAGATAGCTGTTTGGATGTTAGGTGAGCTTCCCCTGGGAGAATATTTTAGGATTGGGCCTACCACTTAAAAAGCCCTCTCTCCTGTTGCCATCCTCCAAGTTGCATGAGAAAGGCAAGGATGTGTATTGAAATTCATAACCAGTCCGAGTTTCTGCTGGAAGTTTTTGGGGGACGACTCCTAGCCAGGGGTTCCTGACCAGCTGCACGTGTAACAGAGTCCATGCACACATGCCCTGCAGGTGTTTTGGACACCTTTTCCCTGTGGAACCTGTTCCATTATCGAAGAACTTAGGAAATGAGGCCATCCATTGTACTAGCATGGCAACTCTGATCCGTGGCTCCCATTGCCAAATTTTGTGTACATCTTTGCAAAATGCCTTCTCAAACTCATTCATCTCAGCCATTTGAAAGTTACACAGCATTAATCAGGAAGTGTGCATTGTCAAATTATTCCCTTTTGCTCACAAAAATGCAAAGTCATGATATTATCCTGATTGTATCGCCTCTTTTAAACAGTATAACTTATGTGAAGTACCGCAATGAAGTTTGTTTTTTTTTTAATTAAAACCTCAGCGAGATATGGCCCCCGTAATCCTAATCACTAGTCTCTGTTCCAAAGCAATAACCATGAAAGGATTTTGAAGAACATTTTTGCTTTCATCTTGGAAGTAATAGTATGATGTTATCACGTTCTAATCCTCTGAGGCAATGTGTATTTTGTCGGAAGCAGATATTTGCTGGGGGCTTAATTTCCTCAGGCGGCCTCCACAACTTGGTGCCTCCATAGGAAGAACTCTGCTGGATCAAACTGGGGACCCAGCATTGTGTTCCCACCGGAGGCAGCCAGCTGGCCAGAGGAACTCAGAAGCAGGACGGGGAGCAAATGCAGCCATGTTTTCCAGCAACTGATGTGCCTAGGCCAGGGGTCTCAAACTCAACTGACCTGGGGGCCGCTGGAAGTAGAGTCTGGGTGAGGCTGGGCCGCATCAAGCGGTGGTGGTGGGCCGCTCATCCCGCGTGGCTCCTGGAGGCCGGCCTGGGCGCCGCCGGCGCTTTGAAGGCCGCAGGGCCCCTGCCCCGTGCCCCTCCCGTCCCGGCGCGCAGCTTAGAGGGAACATTGCGCCCAGGGTAATGACTCACGCAGGTGCGTGTGAGAAAAGTGCGCGGGCCACACTGTCACTAAACTTTGATATCCAGTGGGGGCCACAAAATATCGACCCACGGGCCGCAATTGGCCTGTGGGCCGCGAGTTTGAGACCCCTGGCCTAGGCAGTCGGCCTCTGATCCTGGAAGTAGCCTATGGCCAGCAAACTAGTAGCCGTCATAGCTTTCCCCTCCACAAATGTATCAAATCCCCTTTTACCTCGATGGGTTACCCTTCTTACTAACTTTGCTGGTAACCTTTGGACGAGGTGCTTTGTTTCCTAACCTGTAGTATACATTCTAGCTGAGCTGCTGATGCCATGGGTTTGAATAATCCTTAGATGTGTTGGACAATGGCATCACTAGCCAGAGTAATGGAAATTATAGTCTAACACATAAGAAAAGGGAAAGGGGGCATTGGAAGCAATGTCATTACATTTTGTGCGCGCATGCACATGCATTTATTTATTTATTATTACAATTGTATTCCACCATTTTCCTTCAAGGAACTCAAAGATTATGGCTTGCATAATCTTTCTCCTCCTCCCCTTCATATTTTCCTCACAACAATCCTATGAGGTAGGTTAGGCTGACTTGCCAAAAGTCACCCAGTGGGCTTCATGCTTGAGTGGGGACTAGAACCTGGAGCTCCTGCATCATAGTCCAGCATTCAAGCCGCTATACCACACTGGCTTCCAAGAGACATTCCTGGCTGCTAGGAAAGACTAATGACATGTATTAGCTGACTGGCTGAAATCCATTCTTATACTGATTCAGAAGTCCTGGGGGGAGCATGCTGTCCAACAAAGGCGGTTCATATGCAGCATCTGCCTTACCTGTGGCGTTTTGTTTGGGGTCATTAATTACCCCAGCTGTGACTAATGCTAGGTTTTAGACTGATGCAGGGTGAAAGCAGAGGCTGAACAGTCTTTTGACAGGGATGCTATAGCTGCATCATGTGCTGTAGATCCTGCAATAAGTAGGGGGTTGGATGAAATGACTTCCCAGGTCCTTTCTGACTATATTATCAGAAAACTATCAATGTGATGAAAAGGAAATAAGGTATTCCGAAATTGAACAAATGGAGGGCGAGTTGCCACAGATGGTTCTTGCTGAAGGTGTCTTTGCATCTAGGGCTGGTTCTGGACCTGTCTCGGTGGAGTCCCTAAGTACACCCTTTTACATTTTCCTCAAATAAGAGAATGGAGAACAGGTAAAATGCTTCATTCTGTGGGTCTTCCAATGAGCCCAAAATCTGTCCTCCAGTCCCTTTTCTGATAGAGAAATCACTTGGGGGTTAGAGTTGGGATGATGCAACACATCTCTGTGTGAACATGCAAAAGCGCCCTGTGACTTCCCTCCCCTGCCCCCAAATCCTTGAAATGTAGAGGCTTCCTTTCCACAGGCTTCCTATCCATCACTGTGATTTCACAAGAGCAGGAATTGTTAAGAGTGAAAGACAGAAATAAAAGCAGAACATTGTACTGGCACCTCTGGTGAAATCTAGGACAACACAAAACATTGAGAGAAACATGCCCTTCAGCATTATGAGTTAGTCACCAAAACATAAAGCTCTCAGTCTCAACACTGATACTCTCAAAATAGAGAAGAAAAAGATGTCATGACAAAGAATTCACTGGTTTTTTTTTTTTTTTTTATAATCACTCTCTGCACAGAACCGCTCCACTTGAGTTATCCTGTGCTCAAGGCCGCAAATGTGGGCAGTTAAAGCCAGAGATACTTTTTCAAGCACCACCAGTCTGAATAGAGCTCATGCATTGCAAGAGTTTGTTTTTAATTTCCCTTAAGGAAGAGAAAGTTTGTTGCAGAAACGAGGACTAACACACACATATATTTTAAAGGATTCTCAAAGTGGTGCATCTCCATCTGCCAAAAGTTGCACTACCGAATGGATTGCGATCTGGAAAATGCACGTGAGGCACTTTGGCAGTGATATAGCAAAGTCTGGGCTCACAGGGATGCGGGCCTGGTCCTGCTCTATGAGCAGGAATCCCGATTCCATTTGCCACCTCTTCTCTGGACTCCCACTTCCTCTGAGCTTGGCTGTAGCTCTCACTGTCAGTGGGGGAAATGAATTTTCCCAGCAGCAGTATATCGTTCCCAGCTGTAACACGAAGTATTTTGGGGTGGCTTGGTCTTGAATGGGCAAGTACGATCCATTCATTTTACAGCAGACCTGCTTCTGGCAAACATGCAAATACCTAGAGCTGTTTCATCGATATGGACCTTTTGACTGCTCTTGGGGGTGTGTTCCTATGGGAACTGACAAGAGGAATCCATTTTGGGGTGAGAATCCACTGGATTCCCTGGACTTGACTGTCCTGTTTCCAGTCCCCTTTCTTGCAGCTGTAAATCCAACTTCCTGGCCCATTGTTCGTGTGGTGCTGGCCAGGAATGGAGTCCTGTGTGAATACTGTGCAAGTGTTGTCCTCTTCCACGCATGGGACTTGGAGCATTTGTTTGTGCTGCTTGTGGCATGGAAGAAGGTTGTGCTTTGCACAGCCAGAGTTCTGCAAGCCTTTGTGGACTCCTCCTTAGCTTGGCTTGCCTCACTTCCGAAGCAGGCCAATGAACAGAAGAGGGTCAGATTCCCAGAAGGACGGTTGCAACTCTAGCATCTGCTCTTCAACATTTGCCACTACACCACTGCACTTAGGTGAATTTAGGAACTTCAGAGAAAATGGCTTCATTTCACTGTCTAGACCACACTATTCTTTAATGATAGTAGGCAGTGCAGACATCTGTCTGGAGAGAGAACTTTTCCAACTTGTCTCTCCCAGTGCTTTGCTGTGTAGAGCAGAGCTGGGCTGCTTTATCAGGTCTGGAGCCACATTCCAATCTAGGAAAGGTCTTGGGGACTACGCACACGCTTTTGACAGGCCAAAGGCAAAGAAAACTGCCTGGGTGGGCTCAGAATGTGATTATTCCTGCTTTTAAGCCTAAATAACCACCAGCACTATTGTTTGCTTATCATATTTATATTCCCCATTCTCTCATTGTGGAACTCCAGGGGATCACATGCGGTTCCCCGGTGGTTTCCCTTCCAAGTTCAGCCAGCCCCATGCCTGCTTAGCTTCCAGATGGTGGATGCCTTGTGTGCCTTCAGATCATACTCTGGGCCCAGTGCCTCTCTATGTGAATCAAAAATTAGCAGGAATGGCTTGGCTACTCATAAACAGGCAGGGCAAGACTGTGTATCTGCTCACAACAATGAAGGGTAAGACTCGGAAGTAAGTGGGGCCAAATAATTGAGTGGCTTCTTCCTCAGGCCAGGCCAGGCCGCATTTCCTACATACTTAACTCTGATGAGCTGCTCTTCAGCATGGGAAATGGTGTGGACCCTGGAGAAGAAACAGGTGGACTGAATGGGTGGTGGGGGGGGGGCATCAGCCATATATTTTGTCTGTTTTTCTGCACAGAAGGAAACCTGTAGCCCTACCAATGTGGTTGGACTGTACTTGCCATCATCCCTATCCATTGGCCATGACTGGGGCTTATGGGAAATGGAGTCCAGCAGCATCTGGAGAACTACAGTTTCCCCACCCTGGAGAATAGGAGACTTGGTCTGATTTGGTTGGAGGATGCTGCTAATTTTGTTAGCTGCAACATTCCTGCTTTTACTATGAATCTAATTTGGGCTACTTGTTACTGCTGGGCAGCGCAAGCTAATGCACATTTACTCAGAAGTAAGCTATGTTGTGCTCAGTGGGACTTCCTCGCAGGTAAAGTGTGGCCAGGTCTACCCGAATATGAAAAGCTTAATGCAGGCATATTGTTGATATATTTGATGTTGTTAATTGGTATTTGTATGCTTCTTTGGACTTCTGACATGCTTGAAAGGTACTGTGAAGTTTTGTAGCATATTATTTTCGATGTTGTATTTTGGCTATTGTGATATCGTCACTTTCTTTTCTGTGAGCTGCTTTGAGGACAATGCCTTTTTGGAGAATTTGTCCAAAATTTGTCCAAAGTTTGTCGCACAACCGCCATGGCTAACTCTTGACGCTGGTCTCTTAACAGCTTGTCCTCACTGCCTGCAGCCCTTCCCGCAGCTCATCAGAAGGGGAGGGGGCATAGTGATGAGGAACTTTTCCTTGAGCCTAGACTGTCTCCGAGAGCTCCTTGCATGCAGAATCAAAACAGGCTGCATTGCTCATGAGTTCGCAAGAGACTCGGATGGTGGTGGTGCCATCAAGTTGTCTCTTGACTTGTGGAGGCCCTATAAATGAAAGCCCTCCATAACATCCTGTCCTGGACAGCCCAGCTCAGCTCTTGCAAACTCAAGCCCATGGCTTCCGTTATGCAATCGATCCATCGTGTGCTTGGCTTTCCTTCTCTTCCTTTGCGTTCCACTTTCCCTAGTATGATTGTAAGGAGGACCAAATTCCATCACCAGTTCCATTGTCTGGTTCCATTGTACTGGACCATTGCTGTGATTCAGGGAGTAGAAAACACATCAGTTTGCAACCCTCTTGGATACCCAAGCAAGAACAGTTCCAGAATTCACTAGGCTGGGCACACCTGAAAGATTCTCATGGGGTTGTGTTCCTTGATGCCTGGCCATCAGATCCATCTCTAACAGAACTGAGAGCCAGCATGGTACGGTGGTTCAAATGCTGGGCTGGGACTTGGGAGATCCAGGTTTTAGTCCCCACTCGACCATGAAGCTCACTGGGTGACTTTGTGCCAGTCCTCACTCTCAGCCTTACCTACCTTACAGGGTTGACATTGCAAGAATTAAATTGAGCTACGTAAGTTATCTTGGGTGACTCACAAGAGGAAAAAGGTGGAATCTGAAAGTAGTATGATGATAATTCATCACCTTCCTAACTTCCCACTTATGGGGTGAGGCTGGGTACAGAGAAGTAATGCTAAGGCGACAGTGTTTCCTGTTGACCAGGCCATCCCATTATTTATTTCAGCCTAGCTCAGTGCCCTCTGTTCCAGCTAGGAGTGCTTGGACTTCTCAGAGGAGGCAAAACAATGCTACACAAGCCCTATTTCATATTCCAAAGGCCCAGTCTACCTAGAACAGCCTTCCTCAACCTAGTGTATTTCAGATATGTTGTGAAAGTTCCATCATTCCAAGACTCCATGGCCAATGGGAATTGCAGTCCAACACATCTGGAAGGCCCCGGCTTGTGGAAAGCCATCATATGCTACACCAGGATAAAAATGGCATATTACTGACTCCTTTAAAAATTCAGGATGATGTTCTTGGCTCATAAAATCGCAAATTACCACCTGATTTAAAAATTGAGGACAGTGCTTTAGGTTCATAAAACAGCTCAGCTCAGACCATCATTCTTTGCCCAGTTGGGAATATCCCCCAAATTAGCTTCATTATCCTTAAAAAATTGTGCAAAGTAGTTAGGCACTATCATTGTCCTTATGATAGATGGAGAAGTATTTTGGCAAAAGGGGGCAAAGGTAGCATTCCAGCAAGAAGGGCCTCCTTTCTTTCTTTCTTTCTTTCTTTCTTTCTTTCTTTCTTTCTTTCTTTCTTTCTCCCAGTCTCTTAGCCATTATACAACATGAATTCTTCCCTTGCACATAATGCAGATGAACATATCAAGCAGAATAAAATGACTCCATCAGTAATATTTCTAAATGATTTGTAAAAGTGTGGTTGGAATTACAGGTTCTTAGAAAAGAGAGGTTGGGGGAGAGGGTGGAGAAGAGAGATTGAGAGAGAGAGACTTTTCTGTTCATAATAATGGAAGTCTCTTCTCAATTTAAATTCAAGAGAACTGGAACATTCTGCTACAGAAATGGGATGCCTATAGACAGTTTAGAAGATTTTACTTGGAATTGGCAACCACAAAAGAAAAGTGATCCTAACACTTAGATGTGGGAGATATAAAATTTTATTTATTATTAATTAATCAATCAATCAGTTGAAGGCTTTATAGACCATTCTCTCAGCATTTGCTCCCAGAACGCTGTGCAAGCATATGCATCAGCCTCTGCTATAGCAAGAGTGGTCCAACCACAGTGGACCAGCTTTTGTCTGGAGGCACGTAAGACTGCCACTTCGCTGAAACTAAGCAGGTCTGTGTCTGATTTGGCCTTGGGGGGAGCCCACCTGTATTCCATGATGGAAGAAAGGTGGGCATAGAGAAATACATAAAGTTCCAAACCATTGGGTAGTTTGGTGCCCCGAACTGCAGTCACACCCTCGGCACAGTTGTGAAATGGGTGAACACTTCCCCTGAGCTCATGTGAATTCAGTGTCATTACACTCGCGTGCATACCATCACTCAGAATAATTTCTGTTGCCATTTAGGCAGGAGAGCCAGAGTGGTGTAGAGGTGAGCAGCGTGGGACTGGGCCTCAGTCCCTGCTCAAGTGGGTGACTTTGAGTTAGCCACAGACTCTCAGCAGAACCTACCTCACAGGGTTGTTGTTGTGGGGATAAGACTGAGAGCAGCAGCAAGAGAATGATGGAAGCTGCTCTGAGTTCTTTAAAAAAGAAAAAAGCAGATATAAATCCAATGAATAAAAAAATAAAATTTGGTATAAAGGCTCATAATAGGAAACGCTCTGGAAACCCTAGATAGGGAGGGGAGGTTGGTGGTCCTGCAACACGGCTTCCACAAAAACAGGTCCTGCCAGAGGAACTTTGTGGAATTCTGTGGCAAGGCTTTGAGGTGGCTAGACAGCGGGGAGGCGGTGAATGTGGTTTACCTGGATTTCAGCAAGGCCTTTGACAAAAGGTCCTTTTTACCCCTGAGGATGAGGGCAGGACACGTTCCAGTGGAGCAAAGTTCAAGGGACTAAGATTAAGGTGGATGTCTGGAAGTAACTCCTGGCAGTTAGAACCCCCCGGGCATGGAAGGGGCTTCCACGGGAGGTGGTTGAAGCCCCATTGGTCAGCGTACTTAAGGACAGGCTGGACATGCACTTGGTAGGCATGTCATGAGTGGGGCTGGCTGGAGCCGGGGTTCAGGCTAGATGGGAGGCCCCCTCTGACTTGCTCTGTTTCTAGTCTTTCGTACCCCCACAAATTTCTGGCAATAAAGATAATGGCAGTTTTTTCCTCTTTGCATTTCAGATTTACCTGGGTGCTGAATGACATATCCAAGAGATTCTGGTTCTGATTTCACTGATCCTCTCTGTAAATGGAGGCATGTTTATAGTTCAGAGTGTTCCCTGCTGCACTGGATCATGGTCACTGCCATGATGGGTTAAGAGCTACACCAGTCCTGGGCAGAGGGCACCAGTGAAAAACAACAAACAGAGAGGAGTAGGAATCTGTGAAGAATCCAGTGGTGGAGTGAAATCCAAAGGATATTCATGATTTGGACCCCTGGGTTCTGGCTTGCCAGCCTGGTTCTGGAGCTGATACGGTGTGGGCTGAGCAGCTTGTGGACATCGACTTCTAAGAAAAGCCACAATTTGTGCATTTAGGCATTTCATGCAGATCACACTAGAAAGAATGACAGTTTTCAGCTTCTGATTTGCCGAAACCAGAAGCTGATGATATTGTACTAATGCTGATTGCTCAGATACCATTCGTGTTTTTTTCTAGAAAATGCACACACTATGGTCTATCTTAGGGATGCAAGTCTGCAAAATAAAGAAGCCCAACTTGGCCCACCACTGATCATCGGGTGGGGGGGGGGGTAGGAAATTGGTTGTGCTCAGACAGGCTGGACTTCCCTATGTTGGCACATCCCTATAGAAGAGTCTCTAAGGCTGTGGTTTTCAACCATTCCACAGCCAGACAGCAGAGAAAACAGGAAAACCACCTCGGGAACCTCTGAGGCAGAAACAAAAAGCACCGTACACATAATGTACTTTTCTGTTTCCAAACACAATACCAAAAAATGAAAATTTCAAAAACAACCAGAAACTGAGCAACAAAAAAAAAAAAAAAAAATGCCAACAGAAGAACAAAATACTGAAATAGGCTCCCAGTGAGCTGTCTCTCCCCTCCTTGGCCCCCCAGTGGCACAGATGCACCCCGTGTAAATGCGATGCCAACCGAGGAAGAGGTGGTGGTCCAGAATGAGCAGGATGTGGCCCTCTCACAGATTGGCAGGAAATCTCCTGCATACCGGCTATGGTCCATGGATCTGTGGTTGAAAACCACTGCTCAAAGTTGTACTGAAAAGCTGTTACTCGCTGTAATGCATTTCAGATCTTGTGACTCTTCTTCAAAGGCATGGAAATTTAGCAGAAAGGTAAAGCAATCTTTTATGCTTTCTTTTCATGCCAAGTTTTCAGTGCATTTGAGGTCTCCTCTCCGTGGATAGGGTAATGGCCATAAAGAACTGAAAACAGCATTTGAGAAAAAGCCGGCCTCCAATTTAACGCATAGAGAAAAGAAGCTTGCCAATTTGAAAGAAAGAGAGGCATTCCACACGCTAATGCGACATCTTCCTTTTGTGATGCATATGCAATACAGAAATATGTTATTTGAATGCAAAGTTGTAGTTGGGAAGCTCTTACTGACACACAGTATTCAACTTTATTGTCACGAGTGTTTGCCTACTCATGAGTTTCTGCCTGCTGAATCTCTGTTTGAGAAATAAGAATAGAGGAACCGGGTCACCTCATCTTATAGTAGCTACCCTATTATTTCCGACAAATGTGGAGACGTATGCTGGCTGACACATTAACCTTGGTGACTGGTGTAAACACGCTTCTCTAATAAAATATGCCACAGCAAAGTTCTCTTGGTGGCTGAGCATTTTTGAAATCCAGAGCATTGGCAGCCAGAGCACCTTTCTTGGCAATTGACCTTGGCAAATGAACTCTCAGCATCTTGAGATCCATTTGTTGTCACTGCACACCCCCATTGCTATGAAATACAAAAGCTAGAATGAAAACCTTTCACGCTGAGAGAGGCAGTTCCTAAAACCACTCCAGGGTTTTCCTATTGAGTCCTTTTCCAGCAACCTGTGGGGGCTGGGGAAACAATCAGCATCATCCTTCTGTCCAGATATGGGAACTGTCCATTTTTTCAAAGTCGGGGCAGAAGTAGGTGAGAGTTCAAAACACCTTGGTCCTTTCACAGTTCCTCAAGCATAAATTTGAAGTATCTCCTTCCTGCTTTGTTAAGGACTCAGAATGGACCATTAGCTCAGTATTCAGGAGATCGATGACAGTTGGAAAGGTGCTGTTCATGCTACCTTTTCCCCAACAGGGCAGTCTGAGAGACTCAGTTTCGTTTGGGTGAAAGAGAACACGAGACAGCTGGTTGACATTCAAGAAACATAGAAACAAACAAGTCAAAAGCTTCTGGCTTTACATCCAAGGGTGGTGTTTGCCTTCTTAGCAGCGTCATCACATTGCTGGCTCATGTTCAGCCTGCTGTTGACAAGGAACCCAAGATCCCTTTCACAAGTGCTGCTCTCCAGCCACTTTTCCCCATCCTGTACCTGTGACACCTATCCCTGTGTCCCAAGTGCAAGACCTTGCACTTGTCCACATCGATGCCATCCTGTTGTCCCCCGCCCACTTCCACAGCCTGTCCAGATCCTTCTGGATCTGGATCATCTGCTCCTCAGTGTTGGCCACTGCCCCTACGTTGGTATTGTTGGTGAATTTAGTCAGCAGACTGGTTATCCCCTCCTCCAGGTCACTGATAAAAAGGTTGAACAGAACCGGTCCCAGAGCTGAGCCCTGGGGGAATAGGGAGCCCAGGGGATTAGTGTCTTACAAGTATACAGAGATTAACATAGTGAAGATTAATGGCCTCCTTTAGCAGCAGCAGAGCCTGGAGCAGCACAGGTGTGATCCCCAAGGAGAAGAAACGCACCCCAGGGATGATGCTGTTTCAGAACACTGGAGAGACAGTGCAGTGTGGTGGTTAGAGTGCTGGACTGGGACCTTGGAGATCTGGGATCGAGTCTCCACTCAGCCGTGAAGCTCAATAGGTGACTTTGGACTCTCAGCCTAACCTACCACCCAGGGTGGTTGTGAAGATAAAATGGAGGGACTGCGTAAATTGCCCTGGGTTCATTGCAGGAATAAAGGTGGGATATCAGTATAACAAATGAGTGAAGCCCCAGCTTTCTCCCTTCTCTTCCTACTTTTTTCTTTCTAAACGCCAAAGTGTTATGTGGGTTTCATGTGGGTGTTCTCTTTTTCCCATGAATGGGAAGAAGTTTCCTCTTCTGAGATTGGAATCTTCCTGGCAAGATGCCATGATCCCAGTTCCAGGTGAGGCTTCAGGTCACTTGATTAAGAACTGGAGATTTCGTTGAAATGGGATGGCTTAGAATGATAGAATAGTAGAGTTGGAAGCGGCCATGAAGGCCATCGAGTCCAACCTCCTGCTGCTGCAGGACACCACGTTACACCATCCCAGGTTTGCAGGCCTGTTCTGGTCTTCTTAGTCACGGGCACCCTCTCAGGGTCTGTCCTAGGCTGACGGGTGCCAGCTGGCAGGGGCACTCCTCGCCTTCTGCTGGGGAGGCCATTGGCGAATCACCAGAAGTGGCTGTGCATCACCACAAGAGGCCATGCATCACCCCAAAAGAGGACACCAATTTGCATGAGATTTGCACGTGCTAATTTATATGTATAGGCGCATTTTAAAAATCATTATTATAATTGAAGTAGAAATACAGTACATCTAACCATAGTGTGGAAGACTGGGACTTGGAGACTTGTGGACTCAGTCTGTCCACTTACTCATTCAGTCATCCCACCCCAGAAGGGCCTCCAGGAACCACTGGTGCTTTCCCAACCCAAGGAGATGGGCTCCAATCAGCCTCATTCTCCATAAGCAGCTGTCTCAAAGCCTCTTGGTCTGCCAGCTCCATAGGAGCTTAAGTTTGCAAGGTGCGAGGGTGCCTGTTAAGGCTCTGCTCTGTACTTGATGGGAAGCAAAGCCTCTGAGTGCTGGGAATGAACAGGGCAGTTATTCTAGGTACGTGTTCCAAAGTCAGGTAGATTTGGGCTCCTCAGATAGCCAAGCTTTGTACGACGCTTGACCCCATTGCACGACCTTGGGAGTGATGGGCCAACCAGCTCGGAGGTGATGCACAGAGATGAGGCCTGTCATTTCCAGAAGGGCCCTCTCAGAGGAAGGGGGGCCAAGGTTACTCAGAAGGACGATTCTTGGAAGTAGTTGCTAGATTGGGTTCAATGAACCCTCTGTGTGTGTGTTCAGAGGCTCCTTCTTTGTTGCTTGTGCATACTGGAAGCGCATTGGAGAATAAAGTGTTTTTGCCAAAGAAGAGCCTGATTCTTTGAAAGAACAAAGGGACAAACCTAGTTCAAGAGGGGTGATAGATCTGACCTGACCAGCCTGCCAAGGTCCTCAATTGCCCATTAGCACCTTTCTGAAACAACAGCTTCTTTCCATAAGGAGCTACCTCATCATCAGCTACCTGTTGTCCATAGTCACCTCTGACAGAACAAACAGACAAAGGGTGGGTTTGCTTGTCATAAGAAACCATTGTGGTATGGAAGAATCATCAAACAAATCATTGTGTCTTATCATGGTTTCCAAGGACCAAACATACCATGCTGAAATTATTATTATTATTTATTATTATTATTACATTTTATACTGCCCATAGCCAAAGCTCTCTAGGCAGTTGACAGCAATAATCATAGAATCATACACTCAGGTCACCCATCCCACTTCTGCCCAGGACTGACCCTGCTTAGCTTCCAAGATTAGGCAAGATCAGGCACTTCAGGCTACATGACCAGCTTCAGAGAAGATGCTGTGGTGAGATGGTGAAAGTGTTGAATCTCAATTCTAGTTCTCCCTCGGCCACGAAACCCACTGGGTGGCTTCGGCCCAGTCACAAACCCAACCTACCTCACAGGGACTTGCTGTGAGGATTAAGTGCAGTTATGTAAGCTGTTTTGGGTTCCTCACTAGAGGAAAAAAAAGTCAAAATATGAATGTAATGCGATGATGAGGATGATGATACTGATGAAGGCAGGCAAACATGGTAAACCGCTCTCCCCCCATCATGAGTTGTCATGTCATGTGACTCCAGACAAGAACTAAGAATGGTGGGGAAAAATGCTTTTATTCCAAGAAGTAGGCCAAAGTGTTTCAGTCCTGAAATATATAGGGCTACTTAAAGGGTCAGGTTAATGCTTATGCATATCCATATATATTTGCCTGCAAAGAACTCTCCAAGATGAATCCTATGATTCTCTTTATATACAGGGAGTGTTAAAATGTATACAAATTTGAAGAGAGGTTATCTATGTATTACTTTTTGAAGTTGAATTGAATTGACCGCTCAATGATGGCATTAATCTAATGAATGCTAGAGTCACCATGCAACAGTTTTTAATACATTTTTTCCTTTGTTAAAATGTGTATACATTTTTGGCACCCTCTGTATATGAAAACTGTCCTCTGAAGGGAGTTGATTCTCGGAGAGGAAAGGGTTAGGATTACTTTTTAGAATAAAGCCACATCTGCTTTTGAATCCTGAGACTTCGCTTCTTTATGCTCTCAGATCATTCTGGATTTTCCCCAGTTTTGTTTTCCCCTGATTCCTTTCTGCTCATAAATGCTGCCCTGCTGTTGTCTCACTGTTTACTGACCATAATTGGTGGCCAACTGTGCCCATTGCCTGGCTGGATTATACCTTCTTTTTCCCAAAAGTCTCTTCAAGACTGATAGCTTTCCTCCAGGGCTCAACCCTTAGCAAAGTAGCCAGAAAAAGTCCCAATTATCTCCCTCCCTGTCATTAGATATACAACAATTTAGCCTTCCATGTAGCCTGAAGTGCCTGATCCTGCCTAATCTTGGAAGCTAAGCAGGGTCAGGCCTGGTCAGAATTGGATGGGTGACTTGATTGTATGATTCTATGATTATTGTTGTAAACTACCTAGAGAGCTTTGGCTATGGGCAGTATAAAATGTAAAAATAATAACGATTATTTCACTCAGCCCTTATTTGCATATGGAATGGGCTTCCATGAGAGGTAGTTGAAGCCCCATCAGTGAGGGTGTTCAGGGACAGGCTAGGCATGCGCATGGTAGGCATATCATGAGCAGAGCCAGCTGGAGCCAGGGGTCAGACTAGATGACCCACAAGACTCCTTCTGACTCACGCTTTTTCTATGTTTCTGTAACAAATTGCAGGTACAATCGTATGCATGGTGAGACAGGAAAAACAGCCTACCAGGGAACTATAGTCCTTTCTTTCTGTCTCACCATACACATGATTGTGACCTCAGTAGCTCATAATTCGCTGCCCTTTCATGACACGGCAAATCAGCTGCCCGAGGCTGGCCTAGGGCAAGGTGGAACCAGCTCCAGGCCAGAGCAATGACTCATGCAGATGCACAACAGGTAGCCTCTTCTATGCCTGGATTTTTGGGGCTCACAGGAGTCATTCAGTATTTCAGTGATGCACCTCTTACAGCACACAAGCTGTTCTCTTGCAGCACAGAGTTTAGGAATTACTGGTCCACATGGCATCCAGAACATGCATGTCCTTATCAGTGTTGTGGCTGATAAGTAGACAAGGTAAGGGGAAAGAACAGCCTTCATTTGTCCCCTCAAAAGGGCCTTCTTTATCTCTCGGCTTCTAGCAGAGTTTTCTTTTCTCTCCCCTGCCTGGTGCTGGCTCTCAAGAACGCAGCGTTGAACCTTTGACAGTCATTTACATTTCCCCAACTCAGAAATCATTTCTGTCCACTCTGTCCGTTTGGCGATATGTTTCAGAATGTTCTGCAGCAACCTGATACCCCTCTTATCAACAGCAATGCAATTCACTCTGCATTGGTAGAAATGCAGTGTTGACAGAATCCCAGCCAAAATTTCAGCCCAAGAAACAAAGTGCCATTTGTGATTCATACTGAGTATGGAGGTTATTCTCCTTTCAGCCAGGAAGAGCCAATTTCCTGAGCAGTGACACTTATCCTATAATGGTTATTGGATGTTGAGAACTTTGCAAAAAGAGGCAAATAATAAATAATAAACAAGAAGCTAGACTGCAGATCAGTAGCTTATCTTGACCGCTCACCTTGGTGGCAAGTGTTAGGAAAAGATTATTCCGGGCAATGTGCATGGCCTTTTCTCCCTCTTCTGATTCACAAAACATTCCCAGCAGTGCAAGCTCCTAGATATGCTTTATTAAAAAGACATGAAGAATGGAAGTAGGGGTTGTACAATTTTGTACACAGTGAGGTTGTTTAGCTGTTGCTAATATTTATCAGCATTAATAATTATTATTATAATACAATATATAATATTGTATTGTATTTCAATACAACCATACAATCCAAATGTGCAATTTGAAGCAATCCCACAGATCTTCCAGCCAGAGAATTACTGGCAGTGGTCCAAGATGTCACAGTAGAAATAAGAGCAAGAAATGCTGGAAAACCCATGTGGTGCAGTGGTTAGAGTCTTGGTCTGGGGCTTGGTTTTTTGGGGTTCTAGTCCCTCCTTGGCCACAAAGCTCCCTGGGTGATTTGGGGCCAGCCACTGTCTCTCGGCCTAACCTGCCTCAAAGGATTGTTGTGAGGATAACATGAAGAAGAAGAGGATTATGAAAGCTTCCTTGGAGGAAAAGAGGCCAATATAGAAGTAATAAATAAAAATAGAAATAGAAATAAGAGAGGAAATGCTAGTTTTCTCTCTCTCGCAAATGGCAAATAGCAGTAAGCACGGAGTTTAAACACACGTTCATCTGAGTTATGATGCAGGCGTAACAGACGTACACACAGCTGCGTTGAAGGTTCAGGCACCCTTTTCACTGACTACACAAGCAGTTCACATTCTACTCATTCTGCACTCCTGTACGATGCAGCTATAGCCTTCCTGGACCATCACTATAATTCCACAGACATCTTCTCCACCTTTGCCCTTGTCCTTTTTGTGTGCAAACATCTTTATGACAACTGTGCATAAAGCCACCTTTCTCATCTTAGTGGAGGCAGATTCAGACAGCACATCGAAAACCTTCTCATCTCAACACAGTTGTAGCATTCCAAACCGCAAAGTTGCACACTATGAGGCAGAACTAAATTCAGCTCCTTAGTGAGACTAAAATCTTGCCTGCTGGCAAGATTCCACCCCGTAACCGTCCCCGACACACACTAGTTAAGGGAAAAATAAGAGGAAGCAGATCTGGAAATTAGATTGTGTTTACAAGAGAACAGAGGAGACATCCTTCAGTGGAAGATGTGTGTTTTGCATGCAGGTTGCCCCTCGTTCTTTCTTTGCTGCCCCCCTACTTAAAAGTTTCAGGTGGAAAGAGGCAAAAGACTTTGGTTTGCCTGAGCTCATCCATTCAGAGTAGGCCAGGCTGGACTAGACAGCCCCCTGATTAGAATCAACAAGAGGCAACTATGTAGTGTAATGCAGAATTGGGACTCGGGAGATCTGGATTCAAATCCCCATTCAGCCATGGAGCCAAGTGGCTGACCTTGGGCCAGCCACAGATCCTCAGTCCTGCCTACCTCACAGGGTTGTTGTTGTGAGGATACAATCAGGAGGAGGAGGAGAAATAGATAAGCTGCCTTGACTTCCTAGAAAGGAAAAAGGCAGGACATAAATATGAGAAATAAAGATACTTTAATAATGCACAGCTCACTGTGCCCGAATATCATGCAGTGGGCAACTCAGAACTAAAATTATTTCTTCTGATTCCCGCAGCATGTTGGAAAAACTTGCACACACGAACGAACGCACCACCACCTTCCTTCCTGTTGAAAAAGCTCGTGGTGAAGCTTAAGGGCAGCTAATTTTTTGTTGGTGAACTGCAGGAGTCTGTGCAGCGAGCGGCAGCAGGATGGCTTCCGGCTTTGTTTCTTTTTATGCATTTCGACAAAAACCTGTTTTCCTGAAATCACCTCAGGCAAATACTAGGTAGAATTTATATAAACTGAGAAGGTCATTTTATCTCCAACTATCGCAAGAGCAAAATGCTGCTTCCAGAGGGAAAAGAATAAGAGCAGGCTTTCTAAAGTTCTGTTATGCATCTCAAGGCCTTGCTTATCACATGGCACAGTTAGTCAAGGTGTTGACCAGACAGCAATTGAATGAAGTTTCCCTTGCTCCACTTCCCTTGTCAGAACAGGAATTGGGTTGGGGTGAGGGCTATGGACTTTTAGCAGAATTCTCAGCACCCGCAGCAAACTACAGTTCCCAGGACTCTTTGGGGGAAGCGATATCATTGGGACAAAACCAATATACAGTAGGTTTACAGATGAAGGACGTTCTGGAAGGCACTTCTCCTTGTGCCTGTTTGTCCTTAGGTCTGCTGGAGAGGTGTCTTTCATTCCCCCACTGGTGGGAGAAGTACATTGATTGGTGATCTGAGACGGGGCTTTCTCTGTAGTGGCACCCCAGCTCCCATTTTGGCACCCGGCTAAAACCCTACCTACTCACCAGTGAATGGTTGGTTTCTATTACACTGAATAGCACTGGATCTACCCCAGAATACTTGCTATTCCTGCTGGTTATCTATTGGTTTACAAGATACTTATTTCTTGTTTTGTATTTTGTGTCGTTTTTCAAATTATTGTTAACCTGTCCTGTCATTTTTTTAACATGAAGCATGGACTGTAAATAAAACTAACTTACTAAACTAGCTTCATGGCAGTGTATGAATTGCTGAGATTATCTGCTCACTCATTCCAGAACTATCTCTCATGGGTAGGCATTTTTGTGTTTAGAAAGCCTTGAGTAATACAGAAAGCTCTGCACCACCAGAGAGGTGTAGAGAGTCTGTTCTGGCAGGTGGAGAGATGCTCTGGAGCAGATTCAGGGGGCATTGTGGGGATCTGCAGGGAGGAGGGAAAAGGACGGGTGCTCATTGGTAGCGATCACCCACTGTCCCCTTAAAGCACTCAACAGCTGAACCCTTCCAGGAAACCAGCCACACACACACAGCTGAATGTTCCTTGGATGGCCAACATCACTGCATGGTCTTCCTTCATTGCCCCACTGTCAACCCCACAGCTTCTGCTCCCTGAAAGAGCCACTTCCCCTGCCGAATGCCAGGCTGGATCTGTTTCTGAGCCCTTGGTGTTGAGCAGAATAGCCTGAAGAAACCGTGCTGAGGACACAGGCTGCTTGCTCCTCAAATTACTGAATCCTTCCCCCACCTTCTGGCTGAAATCCCTCTTTCTCCCTGGACCTAATCCCTGCTTCTTGCTCAAGGTTTTGAGAGTTCTCCTTGCTCTCCCTTCTTGCAGCTACGTGCTGCCAGATGATCGCAGCCTTGGTCTTAGGGAGAGATTTGGCTGCTCAGTGTCCTCCATGCTGAAGGAATGCAGCCATGGCTTATCAGCACAAACAAGGAGCAAGGCCACAGGGGCTGCTCAGCACCTTCAAGAGAGGGTCCTGGGAGGCTGGCTCCTTTAGGGGAAAGCTGTTCTTCGTGTGTGTCCACCTCATTCCTTTGGATGTTTGAAGCAGCCTTAAACTAAAACTGGACAAGCCATTTAGCTGCTTCAGAATTGTCTGCTTGAGCAGAAGCAGCTGTCTAGATACTCGGGGGGGGGAGGAAAGGTGTTTCCAACATCAACAGGAATCAGGTGGACACACACGAAGAACAGCTTTCCCCTAAAGGAGCCAGCCTC